>NC_064826.1:7858333-8185000 GCF_024166365.1 Elephas maximus indicus
CGGCCTCATTTCCCTAATTGGGGGATGCCCTGTGACGTCACTGTCTGATGTCATTGTCACTTCAGCCTGAGGCTTCCAGTGTCCTCTCCCCACCCCACAGGCTCCTGCCCTGTCTGCAAAGCCTTTTACAGCAAGGCTTGGGTCCCCACACGGCATCTCTTCTGTGTCTCTGAGGCCTGGCTCCTCTGCCTGCCCCTGTCCTGCCTCCCCATCCTCTTTCTAGGGAGGTGAGGGACCTCTGCTGCCTGCAGGGCTCCATTTTAGACTCAGAGGCCTGAGCCTTGCTGTGGGGGAGGGGTCCCTGACTAAACTAGTCCCAGTGCTTCCTTGGGCACCATAATATCCCCCAATGCCAGGCTCAGCTAGGTTTGCCTATAAATTTCATGTCCCAGGCAGCATTCCGGCCCTCCAAAATCGGCCAGGATCTGCTCCATGTGACCAGGTCCAAAGGAATCTAAACCAAAAAACCAAACCCAAAGTTGCTGAGTCAATTCCAACACTCAGCAACCCTATGTGTGCAGAGTAGAACAGCTCCAGAGGGTTTTCTTGGCTGTTATCTTCATGGAAGGAGGCCCTGGATGGCTCAACAGTTAGCTCTTAACTACCAGCTGAAAGGATGCCAGTTAAAACCCACCCAGAGATGCCTGGCAGGCAGTCCTGGTGACCTCCTTCTGGAAGGTCACAACCTAGAAAACTGAATGGAGCAGTTCTACCCTGATTACTTGGGGTTGTCACGAGTTGAAATCCACTCAATCACAGTTATCTATGTATGCACCTCTGTATCCATCTCTGTATCTATAAATCTGTCTATGTAGCTATGCCTCCGTCTATCCACCCATCCACCCGCCCGTCCGTCCGTCCATCCATCCATCCATCCATCCGTCCACTCATCCAACCACCCACCCATCCATCCATCTAGAAAAGGTCCCTGAGTGACACAGTTTGCTCATACCTACTAACTGAGAGGTCGGTGATTCTAACCCACCTACAGATACCTCAGAAGACAGGCCTGGTGATTTGCTTCTGAAAGGTCATGTCACTGTCTTGAAAATCCTCTGGAGCTGTTCTACCTGTAGACTTGGGGTCACCATGATTTGGAACCCACCCAACCACAAATAACAGGAACAATCTTTACACAGGTTGATTGACAGATCTTTCTTTGGCGGCACCCTGGGTAGGTTCATACCACCAAACTTTAGGTTAGTAATCAAGTGCAAACCAGGGGCCAGGGTGTCTGAGCTTGAGGGTGCAGATTCCCCACAAAGGCCTCTCCGACTCTACCATCCAGCACAGACTAGGCCCTTGGGGCTTGCTTCCCTCAGCCCCGCATGCAGTGGGCTCTAGGTGATTTGTGCTGGCTCCCCCATACCCACGCAATTGGGGCCATGGGAGGCTGGCCCCCTGGTCCTTTATCCTCTTCCTCATGGCTGAGCGAGGCTGAAGGGAGATAATGGCAGGAAAAGAGAAGGTGGCAGGATGTCCAAGAAACGTGGGTTACGGACTAAGGGGTTTCTTGGGATAGGGGACTTTCAATGCTAAAACCAGGCCTGTTCAGAACAAACGAAGACATATGGTCACCTTAATTAGAAGTGGGGATGATTATACCATCTGTTTCCCTGGCTGGCTCACTTCTTGTGGAGCTTCATTTTATACTGGTTACTTTTCTCCTCTAAGGCCATCTTTCCTAACAGGCAGCCTTCTCCCAAAGCCACAATGCTCAGCTGCCAGGGAAACCACACCATCTTCTCCTTCCTTCAGACCAACACAGGTAGGAACCACCCACCTGTGCTGGTCCTCTAGGGTACTTCTTGTTCCCCTGTTTAACCCGAACACAACTTTTCAAATAGTCCCTTCATTGCTTTTCGTCAGTCCTGCCAGGATCCTGACTGATAGACCTGAGCAAACAAGCAAATAAATGAAAACAACCAAACTCGTTGCCAGTGAGTCCATTATGACACATGGTGACTTCACGTGTTACACAGTAGGACTGCTCCATAGGGTTTTCTTGGAAGTAATCTTTACACAAGCAGATCACCAGATCATCACCATATCACTGGGTGGGTTCAAACCAACAACCTTCAGGTTAGTAGCTGAATGAAAACCACTTGAACCACCAAGGTCCCTACTCATACAGGTGAGAATGAGGCTTGGAGAACATATTTTGTCTTTAAAAAAGGAGCAACATTTTTTTTTTATAAAACAAAACAAAAACAACAACAAAAAGAAGTTATAATATTTTTAACAAAATTTGTAACATTCTGCTGAATGTGGTATTGACGGAGATTATTGAATATACCCTGCACTGCCAAAAGAACAAGCAAATCTGTCTTGGAAGAATTACAAACAGAATGCTCCTTAGAAGAAAGGATGGAGAGACTATGGCACACATAATTTGGACATGTTATCAAGATTGATCAGTCCTTGGAGGAGGACATCATGCTCGGTATAGCAGGTGGTCAGTGAAAAAGAGGAAGTCCCTCAGCCAGATGAATTGACACCGTGGTTACAACAATGAGCTCAAGCATAGCAACAATTGTGAGGATGGCACAGGACTGGGCAGTGTTTCATTTCATTGTGCATAGGGTCACTGTGAGTCAGAACCGGCTCGATCGCACCTAACAACAACAATGTGCAGAAACACAAGTTCGCACCTTCTACAATCAGCACTGCAGGAGAGTCAACAGAAGCATGAGAAATGTGCTGTGTGCATATAAACTGTGTGCCTTGGGAGGCTAGAATCCTAAGAAAATCCAACAAAGAATCACTCTCTGCCCTTCCCTACCTGGGGACGTTGGCTGCGGTGGCATTTGCTTCATAGAAACATAAAGAGTGGCTCTTTTTTTTTTAACAGAAAAAAGACTGGGTTTGTGGAGCAAGGGGAACTCCCATGCCCTGGTACTCCAAATTTATACAACTTTGGAAAACTGCTCCAATGATCTTGGTAAAGTTAAGCATATGCCTACCCTAAGACCAGCTGCCCTGTTGCTGTCCAGTCAACTCCGACTCATGGTGGCCCCACGTGTGTCACCCAGAACAGTGCTCCAAACAGTTTTCAATGACTTCTTTCTTGGAAGTAGATCACCGGGCATTTCTTCCAATGCACCTGAGGGTGGACTCAAATATCCAAACTTTCACTTAGCAGCCTAGCACGTTATCCATTTGCACCACCCGGGGATTCCATGTCTATCCTTTGAGTAACTAATTCCACTCTTGTTTATATCTAAGGGAATGAATGCATTTACCCACAAAGGCTTGTGTAAGGATGTTTGGAGAAGCACTCTTCACAATAATTGAGGACTGGAAGCAACCCAGATATCCATCCAGAGAGAATGAGTAAAGACACTGTGGAATACTTAAACAATGGCGTACTTCTCCAAAATGAGAAAGAATAAACAACTGATACACACAACACGTTGATAAATTAAAAAAAAAAATTATTGTGCTTTAAGTGCAAGTTTACAAATCAAGTCACTCTCTCATAAAAAAATTTATATACACCTTGCTATATACTCCTAATTGCTCTCCCCCTAATGAGACAGCCTGCTCCTTCCCAACACTCTCTCTTTTTATGGCCGTTCCAACAGTTCTAACCCCTCTTCCTTCTCATCTCCACTCCAGATAGGAGATACCAACATAGTCTCAAGTGTCTACTTGATCCAATAAGCTCGTTCTTCACCAGCATCTTTTTCTACCCCATTGTCCAGTCCAATCCCTGTCTGAAGAGTTGGCTTTGGGAAAGGTTCCTGTCCGGGGCAAACAGAAGATCTGGGGGTCATGACCAACAGGGTCCTTCTAGTCTCAGTCAGACCATTAAGTCCGGTCTTTTTTTTACAAGAATGTGAGTTCTGCATCCACTGCTCTCCTGTTCCCTCAGGGGTTCTCTGCTGTGTTCCCTGTCAGGGCTGTCATTTGTTGTAACCGGGCACCATCTAGTTCTGGTCTCAGGCTGACATAGTCTCTGGTTTATGCTGCCCTTTCTGTCTCTTGGGCTCCTAAATACCTTGTGTCCTTAATGTTCTTCATTCTCCTTTGTTCCAGGTGGGTTGAGACCAACTGATGTATCTTAGATGGCCGCTTCTTAGCTTTTAAGACCCCAGATGCCACTCTCCAAAGAAGAATGCAGAATGTTTTCTTAATAGATTTGATTATGCCAATTCACCTAGATGTCCCCTGAAACCGTGTTCCCGAAACCCCCACCCCTGCTACGCTGGCCTTCAAAGCACTCAGTTGATTCTAGAAACTTCTTTGCTTTTGGTTTAGTCCAGTTGTGCTGACCTCGACTGTATTGTATGTTGTCTTTCCCTTCACCTAAATACTTCTTATCTACTACCTAATTAGTGAGTGCCTCTCTCCCTCCCTCTCTCCCTCCCCACTCTCAGAACCATCAAAAAATACATTCTTCTCTGTTTCAACTCTTTCTCGAGTTCTTATAATAGTGGTCTTATACAATATTTGTCCTTTTGCAACTGACTAATTTCACCCAGCATGCCTTCCGGATTCCTCCGTGTTATGAAATCTTTCACAGATTCATCACTGTTCTTTATCGATGCATACTATTCCATTGTGTGAATATACCATAAATTATTTATGCATTCATCCATTGATGGGCACCTTGGTTGCTTCCATCCTTTTGCTATTGTAAACAGTGCTGCAATGAACATCGGTGTGCATACATCTGTTTGTGCAAAGGCTCTTATTTCTCTAGGATCTATTCCAAGGAGTAGGATTGTTGGATGATATGGTAGTCCTATTTAGCTTTTTTAGGAAGTGCCACTCTAAATTGATTTCCAGAGTGGTTGTACCATTTTACATTCCCACCAGCAGTGTATAAGTGTTCTAGTCTCTCCACAAGCTCTCCAACATTTATTATTTTGTGTTTTTTGGATTAATACCAGGCCTGTTGGAGTGAGATGGAATCTCATTGCAGTTTTGATTTGCATTTCTCTAATCGCTACCGAATAAATCTATCTTGGAAGAAGTACAACCAGAATGCTCCTTAGAAGCAAAGAAGATGAGACTGCATCTTACATACCTTGGACATGTCAAGAGGGATAAGTCTGGAGAAGGACATCATGCTTGGCAAAGTACAGGGTCAGTGGAAAAGAGGAAGACACTCAACGAGGTGGATTGACACAGTGGCTACAACAATGGACTCAAGCATAACAACAATTGTAAGGATGGCGCAGGACCCAGCAGTGTTTCATTCTGTTGTGCATAGGGTCGCTGTGAGTCAGAGTCAACTCGACGGCACCTAACAACAACAACAACAACGACAACGGCTAGTGATCGTGAGCATTTCCTCATGTATCTGTTAGCTACCTGAATGTCTTCTTTAGTGAAGTGTCTGTTCATATCTTTTGCCCATTTTTTGATTGGCTTATATATCTTTTTGTAGTTGAGTTTTTGCGGTGTCATGCAGATTTTAGAGATCAAGAGCTCATCGAAAATGTCATAGCTAAAACCTTTTTCTCAGGCTGTAGGTAATCTCTTCACTCTTTTGGTGAAGTCTTTGGATGAGCATAGGTGTTTGATTTTTAGGAGCTCCCAGTTACCTAGTTTTTCTTCTGCATTGTTAGTAATGTTTTGTATACTGTTTATGCCATGTATTAGGGCTCCTAACATTGTGCCTATTTTTTCTTTCATGATCTTTATTGTTTTAGATTTTATATTTAGGTCTTTGATCCATTTTGACTTCGTTTTTGTGCATGGAATGAAGTATGGGTCTTGTTTCATTTTTTTGCAGATGGATATCCAGTTACGCCAGCACCATTTGTTAAAAAGACTGTCTTTTCCCCAATCTAACTGATTTGGGTCCTTTGTCAAATATCAACCGCTCATATGTGGATTTATTTACATCTGGATTCTCAATTCTGTTCCATTGGTCTATGTATCTGTTGTTGTACCAGTACAAGGCTGTTTTGGCTACTGTGGTGGTATGACAGGTTCTAAAATCAGGTAGAGGCCTCCCACTTTGTTCTTGTTTTTCAGTAATGCTTTCCTTATCTGGGGCCTCTTTACCTTCCGTATGAAGTTGGTGATTTGGTTCTCAAACTCATTAAAAAACGTTGATGGAATTTGGATTGGAATTGCGTTAATCTATAGATCGCTTTTGGTAGAATAGACACTTTTATAATGAAAAGTCTTCCTATGCAGGAGGAAAGTATGTTTTTCCACTTATGTAGGTGTCTTTTGGTTTCTTGCAGAAGTGTTTTGTAGTTTTCTTTGTATAAGTCTTTTCCATCTCTGGTAAGTACCTTATCTTCTTGGGGGCTCCTGTAAATGGTGTTGATTTTGTTATTTCCTCTTCCATGTTCTTTTTGTTGGTGTAGAGGAATCCAACTGATTTTTGTGTGTTTATCTCATATCCTGATGCTCTGCTGAACTCTTCTATTAGTTTCAGTAGTTTTCTTGAGGCTTCCTTAGTTTTTCTGTGTATGAGATCATGTCATCTGCAAATAGAGATACTTTTACTTTTTTTCTTTGCCAATCTGGAAGCCCATTATTTCTTTCTCTAACCTAATTGCTCTGGCTAGGACCTCCAGCACAATGTTGAATAAGAGTGGAGATAAAGGGCATCCTTGTCTGGTTCTCCATCTCAAGGGGAATGCTGTCAGGCTCTCTCCATTTACGATGATGTTGGCTACTGGCTTTGTTTAAATGCCCTTTATTTTGTTGAGGAATTTTCCCTCTATTCCTATTTTGCTGGGAGTTTTTGTCATGAATTGGTGTTGAACTTTGTCAAATGCCTTTTCTTCATCAATTGATAAAATCATGTTATTCTTGTCTTTTGTTTTATATGATGGATTACATTAATTTTTTTCCAATGTTGAACCATCCCTGCATACCTGGTATGAATCCCACTTGGTCACGGTGAATTATTTTTTTGATATGTTGTTGAATTCTGTTAGCTAGAATTTTGTCGAGGATTTTTGCATCTAAGTTCATGAGAGTTACAGGCCTCTAATTTTCTTTCTTCGTGGTGTCTTTACCTGGTTTTGGTATCAGGAATATGCTGGCTTCATAGAATGAGTTTGGAAGTATTCTGTCCTTTTCTATGCTCTGAAATACCTTTAGTAGTAGTGGTGTTAACCCTTCTCTGAAAATTTGGTAGAACTCTGCAGTGAAGCCATCCAGATCAGGGCTTTTTTTTGGTTGGGAGTTTTTTGATTACCTTTTCAATCTCTTCTTTTGTTATGGTCTTTTGAATTGTTCTACCTCTGTGTGTGTTAGTTTAGGATAGGTAGTGTGTTTCTAGGAATTCATCCATTTCTTCTAGGTTTTCAAATTTTTTAGAGTATAATTTTTCATAGTAATCTGATACGATTCTTTTAATTTCAGGTGGGTTTGTTGTAATATCGTCCATCTCATTTCTTATCGGGTTATTTGCTTCCTCTCCTGTTTTTCCTTTGTCATTTTAGCCAATGGTTTATCAATTTTGTTGATTTTTTCAAAGAACCAGCTTTTGGTCTTGTTAATTCTTCCAGTTGTTTTTCTGTTTTCCATTTCGTTTTGTTCTGCTCTAATTTTTTTTATTTGTTTTCTTTTGGTGACTGAGGGTTTCTTTTGTTGCTCTTTTTCACTTTGTTCACGTTGTAGGGATAATTCTTTGATTTTGGCCCTTTCCTCTTTTTGTATGTGTGCATTTGTTGCTATAAATTGACCTCTGAGCATTGCTTTCTCTGTGTCCCAAAGGTTCTGATAGGAAATGTTTTCATTCCCACTGGATTCTATGAACTTCTTTATTCCATCCTTAATGTCTTCTATAATCCAGTCTTTTTGAGCAGGGCATTGTTCAGTTTCCAAGTGTTTGATTTCTTTGCTTTTTCTGTTATTGATTTTTACTTTTACGGCCTTATGGGTCAGAGAAGTTGTTTTGTAATATATCAATGTTTTGGATAATCTAAGGCTTGCTTTATGACCTAATATGTGGTCTATTCTAGAGAAAGTTCCATGTGCACTAGAAAAGAAAGTATACTTGGCTACTGTTGTGTGGAGTGTTCTGTATATGCCTATGAGGTCAAGTTGGTTGACTGAAGCATTTAGAT
Source organism: Elephas maximus indicus (assembly GCF_024166365.1). NCBI lineage: Eukaryota > Metazoa > Chordata > Mammalia > Proboscidea > Elephantidae > Elephas > Elephas maximus. The sequence continues at coordinate 7,866,379 of NC_064826.1, forward strand.
CTTGCCTGTCTTTACTGAGCTTCTTTCTGGATGTCCTGTCCTTCACCAAAAGTGATGCGTTGAAGTCTCCTATTATTGTGGAGCTCTCTATCTCTGTTTTCAATGCTGTTAGACTTTGTTTTATGTATCTTGCAGCCCTGTCGTTGGGTGCATAAATATTTAATATGGTCATATCCTCCTGGTATATTGTCCCTTTAATTATTATATAGTGTCCTTCCTTATCCTTTAAGATGGATTTAACTTTCAAGTCTATTTTGTCAGAAATTAATATTGCCATACCTGCTCTTTTTTGATTGTTGTTTGTTTGATATATATTTTTGTCCATCCTTTGAGTTTTAGTTTGTTTGTATCTGTAAGTCTAAGGCGTGTCTCTTGTACTCAGCATATAGACAGATCATGTTTTTTAATCCATTCTGCCACTCTCTGCCTCTTTACTGGTGCATTTAACCATTTACATTCATTGTAATTATGGATAGCTCTGAATTGAATGCTATCATTTTGATGTCTTTTTTTGTGTGTTGTTGGCAGTTTCTTTTTCCCACTTAACCTTTTGTGCTGGGTAGATTATCTTTCTGTATTGTCTTTTCCTCATATTTGTTGTTGTTGATTTTGTTTCTGCTGAGTCTCTATCATTTCTTGAATTTTATTTTGACATGTGGGATAGTTTGTCTCCTTTGTGGTTACCTTATTATTTACCCCTATTACTGTAAATTTAAACCCAACTTTTATTTCTTTGTATAGCCTTGTCTTCCTCTCCATATGAAAGATCTATGACTATATTTCTTAGTCTACCTGGATTGTTTTAATGGTGTCTTCTTTTACATAATAATATCACTCTTTCCCTGTTTTGAGCATTTTATTATCTTGATTTATTTTTGGGATTTCCCTGCCTGGGTTAACATCTGATTGCTCTGCCCAGTGTTCTAGTCTTGGGTCGATACCTGAAATTATTGATTTTCTAACCAAACAACTCCCTTTAGTATTTCTTGTAGCTTTGGTTTGGTTTTTATGAATTCCCTAAACTTCTATTTATCTGGAAATGTCCTAATTTCACATTCATATTTGAGAGACAGTTTTAGCGGATATATGCTTCTTGGCTGGCAATTTTTTTTTCTTCATTTTTTTATACACGTTATCCCATTGCCTTTTTGCCTGCATAGTTTCTACCAAGTAGTCCGAGCTTATTCTTACGGACTCTCCTTTGTAGGCGACTTTGTGTTTATTTCTAGCTGCTCTTAAAATTTTCTTTTATCTTTGGTTTTGGCAAGTTTGTATTATAATATGTTTTGGTGACTTTCTTTTAAAATCTACCTTATGTGGAGTTCAATGAGCATCTTGGTTAGATATCTTCTCATCTTTCATGATATCAGGGAAGTTTTCTGCCACCAAATCTTCAACAATTCTCTCTGTATTTCCTGTTATTACTCCCCATTCTGGAACTCAATCACTTGTAGGTTATTTCTCTTGATAGAGTCCCACGAGATTCTTATGGTTTCTTCATTTTTTTTTAATTCTTAATCTGATTTTTCCTCAAATATATTGGTGCCAAGTGCTTTATTTTAAAGTGCACAAATTCTGCCTTCCACTTGCTCAATTCTACTCCTCTGACTTTCTGTTGAGTTGTCTAATTCTGTAATTTCATTATTAATCTTCTAAATTTCTGATCTCTGTCTGTCAATGGATTTTCCAGCTTCTTAAATTTTTCATTATATTCCTGAATAACCTTTTTAATATCTTCCACTGCTTTATCTGTCTGTTCCTTGGCTTGTCCTGCGTATTGCCTGATTTCCTTTCTGATGTCTTGAAGGGTTCTATATATTAATCTTTTGTATTCTGCTTCCAGTAATTTCAGGCAGGCGCTTTCATCTAGAAGATCCCTTGATTCTTTGTTTTGATAGCTTGTTGAGGTGATTATGGTCTGTTTCTCTATGTGCCTTGATATCGACTGTTGTCTCCAAGCCATCTGTTATTTTTTGTATTAATTTATTTTATGTTTGCTTGTTGTGTCCTAGCTTCTTGCTTTGTTTTGTTTTAATATGGCCAAATGGGTTGCTTGAGTAAGCTAGCTTGATTATTTTCTCCTTTGGAGCTCTGACATCCTGTCCTCAGATGTCTACACCTGTTATCAGGTATATCAGTCTAGAAGTCCATTCACTTTTCTTGTATGAATTCAGCTCAGGTGGCCAGGTAGCTGATCATCAAGTGTGTGGTACAGGCTCTATCCTACACTCTAGGAGGGGCAGGGGTGATTGGTGTGGGTACTAGTATCTGGTTACCGCAGGGTGTCATGCTCTGAAAAAGGTAGATGGCTGAGAATCGTCCCCCTCATGTCTCTGAGGAAAGCATGTCCCTGTTCCCTAGAGTGTACAGATGGTTACAGATGGGTGGGTTCTACAGATGGACCATGGAAACCCTATGTTTTTGGTTGTAAGGACTGGGAGGTATGAGTTATCCTCGGACGTCTTTCGCAGGTGGCTGGGTGAACTGAGCAAAGCCACCAATCCTTAGGACCCTGATGTGGGTAGGTGAGGACCCTGTATAATAGGTAAAGCAGTGTCAACCATCAAATATCCACCTGTCCACTGCACAGCTGAAACAGTTGTAGTCTGCCAACAAGGGCCTATTCTCCTCAAATAGGCCCACACAGATCCATGCAGGGTGGAAAGGTATTCAAAGTCCATAGATTGCTCATGCCTGAACTGGAGCCGCTTCTGTCCTAAGGTCACCAGTTTAGTGGAGCTGGCAAATTATCTTTTCTCCCAGTTGCAAATTTATTCCTTCTCCAGGGCCTGGAGGATGGCTCTAGGCACTCAACAGGGCCTAGGGAAATGAACAGGCACTGAAGCATGCTTGGGAGCAGGAGGTACACTAAAATATACACGATTACTTAGCTTTAGCTGAGAGCACTGTGTCTCTCTGGTTCCGGAGGTGCAAGTAGGCTGTGTGGCTGGTTGCTTCTCCCTGAGGAAACTGAAGCCGAACGCTAGTACCAGCCTACCACCTCAGCTCCCGGGAATGGTACCCGAGGGCTCTGGGGGATTCAGGTTTGGCAAATTCTCTCAGCTTCTAAACCTCCTCTTCCTCCCTCTGACGCTCAGTTCATTTTCTACCATTGCCTTTGATGTTCAGGGCTCCTAGCTTGTCATAAATACATTCGTTTCACTTGTTTTTTCGGGTCTTTATTGTAAGAGAGCTCACCAGAAGTGTCTGTCTATTCTGCCATCGTCGCCCCGCCTCCTAAAAATATTTCTTAGGAAAAGAATTCAGTAAAAAATAAATATTTACTACATGATTCCATTAACGCAAATTTCAAGAACAGACAAAACTAAACTATGGTGATAAAAGAAAAAAAAATTTTTTTTGATAGAAAACTGAAAAGTGGTCACCTGTGCAAGATTGATGGGAAAGGAGACAAGAAATCTTTCTTACTGGATGGAAATCTGCTTTATCTTGATCCGTGTTCTGTTTGCACAGGGGTCTACATTTATCAAGTTAACCAAGCTGTACCCATGTTTTGAGCATTTGGCCCTCTATTAATTATAAAAAAATAAATAAACGAAGTGAATATGCAAACACATACTTGTATTCCATTAGTCCATTTTAAAAAGTATTTAAACACACACAAAAAGAGAAGACGAGAAAGCTCAAGTAGTCACATGAACTACTGAGAATTTGAGAAGTGTCTGTGACAGAAGTATAACATCCAAATTCAAGGCTGAAATAAGCTGCACTGCAAGGAGACACTGAGGTGCAATGGAGGAAGCAAAGCTGTAGCCAATGTCAAAGGAAAACAACTATACAAACAAGTCAGAGTTAACAGGGTCTATTGAGTGAGAAAATGTGTGTGAACAGAGAGCACCCCAAACCAAGGATGGTGAGGGGAACTTTGGCCTAGGAAAGCCACTTTAACTTGTAGCTCTATAAAAAGAACTTTAACACAAAACTTCAAAAAATAAAAACATACTTCAAAGGCTGTTGAATTAATTTCATGTACCCTGGACTTCATAATTTGGCCTAGTGGTCAGCAGTTTCTCCCCGTAGCCATTGGCGTTTAGCCAAGTGTTCATTTGGTGACTGGATTTGCTCCCCTCTCTGGGACCTGGGGTGCTGGGTGTGGGCATCCACAATCTTGTTGCAAGTGGCTTTTCACCCTGGGAAGTCCACCCCTGGAACTCCCAGGCTTGGAGCTCATTCATCCGTGTTAAGAACTGGCTTTCAGTTGTGGGCATTCACCTGCAAAGTGCCAAGGAGGGATGTGGGCTGGAGGAGAAGTAACTTAATGCCCAATATTACTCTGTCATCTTTTAAAAGAAAAAAATGGAGGAGTTCATGGTCTTAATGCAATCCAAAGCAATGGTTATTTCAGTTCCTTCCTTAATCTACCCTTGAGACAGCCTCAGAACCCTCCAAAACCTCCCCTATGCCCACAGGTGCTTGGTAGAGACTTAGCTTGCAGTCTCTGGCTGATAATTCTACTAGCTGATTATCTCCGGGTCCGATGCTGCTGTCGGGGGCATCTGTTAACTTTTCCCCTGAGTGGTTTGCTTCCTTGTGGGTTTCATAGTCTGTGAGTGACTTTTTTTTCTCCAGAGAATTGTTATTTGATAGAGGCAGTAGTGGTTCAGAGGTAGAATTTTCACCTTCCATGTGGGAGAACTGGGTTCGATTCCCAGCCAATGCACCTCAAGCGCAGAAACCACCCATCCGTGAGTGGAGACTTGTGTGCTGCCATGATGCTAAACAGACTTCAGCAGAGTTTCCAGACTAAGACAGACTGGGAAGAAAGATCTGATGATCTACTTCTGAAAATCAGCCGAGGAAAGCCCTACTGATCACAGTGGTCCAAATCCATGGCCCATCATGGGGATGGCACAGGTCTGGGCAGCTTTTTGTTCCATTGTTCATGGGGTCGCCATGAGTCAGGGTGAACTCGAGAGCAGCTGAAAGCAACAACAAACACCACCACCCAGTAGTACTAAGATTCAGGTGACGTGATGTAATCGTTTTAGAGTTGGAAAATGCCAGATCACCTGGGGGGGTTTAAAGCTGCTCAGTGTCCTCCTCCTTTGCTCATCTCCCTTAAGAAGAAAATGAACCATAAATGTCAGATTGGGGGTGACTGCCATCTGCCTAACTCAGATACCCACAGTATTAAAGACTGATGACATAGAATGAAGTGTTAATAGTATTCTCTCTCTCACACACACACACGCACACACTCATGCACACACACACACTCACAGGCACAAGCACACACACTAACATACACACTCACACATGCACAAAAACATACTTGCACACACTCAGACAATGCACACTCACACACAGACACACACACATGCATACACACAAACACACTTCCGTGTTCACACACACTCCAACCGACACTGAGGTTCCCATAGCCCCACAGACTGAGCTTCCACTGCAGGGAGATCACGAGGAGCTCTGGTGCCTCTTTAGGGTGGTTTCCTCCTGATTGAGATGGGGCCCCCTGAGGGATGTCCACGTGCGCAGCGAGTGCCCTCTGTGCATAGGGAGTGGCTGGCTGTGTGGCTCTGAGGCTGAGCTACTGGCACAGAGGAACCCCATCTGGTTGGGGCCCGCTGACCCAGGGTCACGGGGAAATGCTGTCTCTTCCTGAGGAGACCTGGTACCCAGCTGGGATGTCTCCTTTGCAGTGCTGCCAACATTCCCTGAGTAGTGGTCATCGCAGGCCCTGTCTTGGGTCTTGTTCTCACAGAACATTGCAAAATGACCACGTCCTGAGAACTCCTCAGGTCGCCTTCCTCCCTGCCTGTGTAATGTGGTATGTTGGCATCTGGGGGATTCCCTCATCCTTGGGACTGTTGGAAAGGTGGACATAGTGAAGACAAGGTTAGGAAGGTTGCTTGACCTTGTGCAGATGGGGAGGGCTGGGAGCCAGGGCTTTGCATGCCCAGGAGAGTGGTTTCCACCAGGCCTGTGGTCACCTGCTCTCAGCAGACAAAGGGTTACCCAGAGGAGCTCGGGGCCCATGCCAGGACAGGTTGAGGGGGAACCTCCAGCCCAATGCTCTCCTCTTGCTCCTTCTTGGAGATCCTTCTACTCCTCTTCCTTCTATTCCTCCTCCTACACTTCCTTTCCTTAGTTACTCTTCCTCCTCCTCTTTTTCTCTGTTCCTCCTTTTCTTCCTCCTTCTCTTCTTCCTCCTCCCCCTTTCTTCCCTTCCTCCTCTATTTCTCTCTCCATGTTCCTCCTCCTTCTCCTTCTCATCTGTTCCTTTTCCTTCTCCTCTCCTTCCTAACCCTCCTCTTCCTTGCAGCCCCTTCTCCAGTGGACATTTGGGTCAGCCTTCCCCCAGGTTCTCAGGACCAGGTCCAACTGACTGTAGGAAGGACAGGGTGAGGCTCAGTGCACTGAGTTCAGGGTAGACCCCACCCCAAAGTATTTAACTTCCTCTCGTTGCACTTGCCCATGGCATCAAGGCTGGGGGCCCACAGATCTCCAACTGTAGGTCTCATTAGCTATCAGAGGGACCTCCCACCTCTCTCAGAGCTATAGCTAGCCTAGCAATAACTGAGAGCTTCAAACACCTGCCTAATATTGGATGCCTTAAAGTTTTCCTTATCCCTTCCAGTGCTGGTTAGCTCCTCCAGAACCTCCCAGCACCCCCTACACCTCAGTGGTACCACAGTGCCATCTTGTAGCCACAAAAGGGAAGAGTCATCAAGCTTTATCCCTTCTGCCCTGGCCCAAGGGATTCCAGGAACTTTCTGCATATTCAAAACCAAACACCAAACCATTGACATACACTCTGACTTATGACAACCTCACGTGTTACTGAGTAAAACTGAGCTCCATAGAGTTTTCTTGACTGAAATTTCTATGGAACCACATATCCAGCCCTTTCTTCCCTGGTTGCAGTGGGTGGATTTGAACTGCTGACATTCCGGTTAGTAGTGGAGCACAAACTTGTCTGCCACCCGGGGACTTCTGCGTAGGCGGCAGAGTGCATATTCCAGGATATTCTGGAAGTTTTGCAATCAATTTTCTTGAACCCTAATCCCAGCACTAGTCCTAACCCTATGCGGTGGTTAACATTATGTGTCAGCTTGGCTCAGCCGTGGTTCTCATGGTTTGGCAGAAGTTATGTAATCATCCTCCATTTTGTGATCTGATTTGAGCAGCCAATCACGTGGGAGGAGAATTTCCTTGGGGGTATGGCCTGCATAAATGTATGTGGTTGTTCTGGCAAAGCTCACACTCTCTCTCTCGACCCTGCACTCATCTCATGGTTGACATCTGGTTCCTGGAGAAACCTTCAGCCTGCCACATAACCTGCAGATTTTGGATTCACCAGCTCTTGCAACCACGTGAGTCAGGAGAAGCCTCCAGCCTGACACCTGACCCGTGGATTTGGGACTTGCCAGCCTCCACAATTGTGTTAGCCATCTTCTTGAAATAAATCTTTCCATATGTCTTTATATATACCCATCACTGGTTCTGCTCATCCAGAGAACGAGCCTAAAACACCGAAACTCTATTTCTTCGAGTTACTATGTTTACTATCCCAAGCTGATTCTACGTAACTCCTGTGGCATATCTGACACTTATCAACTACCTGGGATTTTCTCCCTTACAACCACATTCTGAAAGGGAGAAAAATAGAATGAGGGATAGAAGGAAATAATTATCTAGTCTAAAATAGGAAGAAAAACCCAGCACTTGAAGTAGAAGGAAATCCTTTTGTCTCCTTTACCGAAGATATATAAAAAGTCCCTGTTCTTTCGACACACAGGAGATCATCAAAGTAACCCCAGTAAACACAAATCAGCAGAGGGTTGGGCAGATATTTCTGTCACCTTCTAATGAATTCCATCCACTGGCCAACAGGCACAGAACTTCAGGAGTTCTCCTGTGGTCTGGTCTCCTCCTACACAAAGGTCAGCTGATGTCCTAGTCTCCTGCTTTCTCTGGGGAGTGGAGGATAGAGGAAGGCTCTGCTCAGGCTTCTAGGAGAAGCAAGGAGAGAGGAGGAGTATGTGGTTTGTGCACAGGAAGGAGGTGGCCATGCCATGCTGTGTCTAAGCTGCTGGCACAGAGGTACACGGCCGAGTCCCCCGGCTCCACAGGCTGTATCCTCAGTGTGGAAGACGATCCCTCAGGCCTCCCCGCAGAGAACCGATCGTCAGGCATCCCCGAATTGTCTGCTTCAATTTTATTCTGGAAATAAGTCAGGAGCACCAGGCCTTGCCCCAGGGTCTGCCGGTACCAGTAAAGGACAGCATGACCAGAAATTGGATCACACGTGAGAGCTACAGCCTGGCCCTTCTTTGTGACCCTGTGCTTGGGGGCCTGGGAGACTCCAGCACCTGTTTGACCTGAGGTGACAGACGCTGGGAACAGAATGGGAACAATGATGAGAATCAGCACATGGACAGACCGACACACACATCACACACACCACACAAACACTCACCACATGCAAACCACACATGCATGCACACATACGCACCATATAGGGACAAACACCACACACACACACATACACACAACACACACACCACATAGACACTCACCACATACGCTACACAAACACACTCCCCACAGACATCACACACAACACTCACATGCACCACACACATATATCACACACTCACACCACATGAAAGCATGCACCATATATACCACACACACAAGCACACTCACACATGCCCCCACGTGCACACACACACACACACACACTGGAACTACTTGGTGTCCAGGGACTCACCTGCCACCAGGAGGCAGATGGCTGCCCAGCAGAGGAGCCTGGACTCCATGGTGGGTCAGGCAGGATTGGAAAGTTTGTTGGGCCAGGGGTTTTGTGCACATGAGCAGAGAAGGGGGTGTCCCTTTCCCCACAAAACAGGTGATATCACTGTCTCATCAGTCCCCATGGCCTCGGGATCATGTGACCATATTATAACACACTTAGATGAATGATTTGAATATGTAACACCGCACTTCCTGAGAGGCTCCCCGAGCAGAATGGTGCAGGTTCAGTGCACCTGCTGAGTCTGTGGGTCCGTGGAATGCAGGGTGAGGATGTTCAGCTGGAAAGCTGACACGATGTTCTGCAGATCAGAGATCTGAATGGAAGTACGCAACCGAAAATCACCCTTGCATAGGTAATAGCTGAAGACTGAGAAAAAAACAATAATTCATGCATGGCATTGAAAGTGAAAAGACAAATGAATTGAGTAGGAATCCCTAATTAAAAAATAAAACAAAAAAAAACCTGTTGCTGTTGATTCAATGCCGACTCATAGCTACCCCACAGGACAGGTCAGAATTCCTCCATAGGATTTCCAAGGCTGTAATCTTTGAGGAAGTAAATTGTTACATCTTTCTCTTGTGAAGCAGCTGGTAGGTTCCAATAGTTAGTTAAGCTTTTGGTTACCAGCCGAGTGCTTAATCACTGTACCACCAGGGCTCCTCAACATTCCTAATAAAAACCCACTTTGAAGGACAGCACAAGACCAGGCAAAGTTTCGATCTGTTGGACGTAAGGTTAGTCCTAAGTCAGAGCCAACTCAATGACCACTCACAACAACAGGACTAAAGCGGTCCTCAAAGGACACTGAAAACAACCAAGTAAGAGATGCAAGAGCCTAACCAGAATCAACTCATCATTGGAGTTGGGGAAGAAAGGAGTTTCCAGGAGGGGAGTGAGATTAACGTGTTAATTCACAACCTAGTGTGGAAGACAAGTGAGAACGCAGGCAGGACCTGCAACAAGGCTCCTAGGAGTCGGATTGGGAGAAAAATGGATGTGTGTGCCTAGAAAAGAGGTGAACACAGCACTCTACCTCTGTTACTGCACAGAAGAGAAGGGTGAACCCCCAAGCTAATGGAGTAGAAACTATCAGAGGCATTTTTAGCGTGTGGACCTCACTGCAGAGCAGAGAAGCAGCGTTTGTGCCTCCTGTAGGTCTTGGGATGCAGCCACCTACCTGTGTCTCAGGCCCAGGGCACGTGCTAAGGGCATCGCTTCTGCTTTTGCTAGCACCTTTTGCTGTCCTAGGATCTTGGTGATGACAGTGTGATGCGGACTGTGAGGGAAAACTCAGAAGCTAGAGTCAGAAGCCAACTCTTTGCTTTAACATCCCTTGTAGCATACAAAATAAACCTAATCTATGCCACTGGTATTCAGATATCAGCAGGGTCACCCATGGTGGACAGATTTCAGCTGAGCTTACAGACTAAGACAAACTAGGAAGAAGCGGTCTATTCTGACAAGAATCCGCCAGTGAAAGCCTTTGGAATAGCCATGGAACACTGTCTGATATAGTGCCAGAAGATGAGCCTCTCAAGTTAGATGGCACTCAAAAGACTAGTGGGGAAGAGCTGCCTCCTCAAAGTCGAGTTGATCTTAATAACATGGATGGAGTCAAACTTTCGGGACTTTCATTTGCTAATATGGCACTACTCAAAATGAGAAGAAACAGCTGCAAACATCCATTAATAATCAGAACCTGGAATGTACAAAGTATGAATCTAGGAAAATTGGAAATGGTCAGTCAAAAATGAAATGGTAGGCATAAACATCAACATCCTAGGCATTAGTGAGTTGAAATGGACTGATATTCGCCAATGTGAATCAGACAATCTTAAAGTCCACTATGTCCGGAATGACAATTTGAAGAGGGGCACTGTTGCATTCATTGTCAAAAAGAACATTTCGAGATCTATCCTGTAGGACAACGCTGCCAATGATAGGAAAATATCCATGCGCCTACAAGGAAGACCAGTTAATACAATTATTGAAATTTACGCACCAACCACTAAGGCCAAAGATGAAGAAATTGAAGACTTTTACCAGCTTCTGCAGTCTGAAATTGTTCAAACATGCAACCACGATGCATTGATACTTACCGGTGATTGGAATGTGAAAGTTGGAAACAAAGAAGAAGGATTGGAGTTGGAAAATATGGGCTTGGTGATAGAAATGATACCAGAGATTGCATGATAGAATTTTGGAAGACCAATGACTTCTTCATGGCGAATCCCTTTTTTCTTCTACATAAATGGCAACTATGCACATGGACTTCGTCAGATGGAATACACAGGAATCAAATTGAATACATCTGAGGAAAGAGATGATGGAAAAGCCCAATATCATCAGTCAGAACAAGGCTAGGACCCGACTGTGGAAGAGGCTATCAACTGCTCTTATACAAATTAAATTGAAACTGAAGAAAATTAGAACAAGTCGACAAGAGCCAAAGTATGACCTTGAGTATATCCCACCTGCATTTAGAGACCATCTCAAAAATAGATTTGATGAGTCAAACACTAATGACCAAAGACCAGAGGAGTTGTGGAATGAAACAAAGACATCATACATGAAGAAAGCAAGAGATCATTAAAAAGACAGGAAAGAAGGAAAAGACCAAAACAGATGTCAGCAGAGACTCCGAAAAGTGCTCTTGAATGTCGAGCAGCTAGAGTAAAAGGAAGAATTGCTGAAGTAAAAAGAAGAGAACAGAAGATTTCAAAGGGTGGCTTCAGAAGACAAACTAAGGTATTATGATGACATGTGTGAAGAGCTAGAAATCGTAAACCAAAGGGAAGAACACGCCTGGCATTTCTCAAGCTGAAAGAACTGAAGAAAAACTCAAGCCTCAAGTTGCAATAGTGAAGGATTCTATGGGACAAATACAAAATGACACAGGAAGCATCAAAAACAGATGGAAGGAATATACAGAGTCACTATATCAAAAATAATTTGTCAACATTGAACCATTTTAGGTGCTTGATAGAGACTTCGCTGACAGTCTCTGGGTGATAATTCTCCTAACTGATTATTTCCAGGTCAAGGCTGCTGTCTGCTCCATCTATTAACATTTCTCCTGGGCAGTTTGCATCCTTGTAAGTGTTAGAGTTTGCAACTGACATTTGTTTTCCCTCCAGAGAATTTTTGTCTGATAGGGGACAGTGGTGGTTCTTCCTCCTCTATTTCTTCTCCTCTTTCTCTCCTTCCTCCTCCTCTTCTTCCTTAGAGCCCCTCCTCCAATGGAGAGTTGGATTAACCTTCACCCAGGGTATCAGGCCCAGGCCCTGGTGACTGCAGCAGTGACAGTGTGAGGCCCAGTGCACCGAGTTCAGGGTAGACCCCAACCTATGTTTTCTCATCTTCCTCTCTTTGTACCTCCCCCGGCATCAAGACTGTGGGCCCACAGTTCTTCCACTGTGGTTCTCATTAGCAATTTGAGGGACCTCCCACCTCCCACAGGGCTGTAGGTAGCCTAGCAGTAACTGAGAGCCTGAAACACCTGCATAGTATTGGATCAGTTAAGTTCTTCTTAACCCTTCTGCTCTTGGGCAGCACATCTGGACCCACCCAGGACCCCGAGATTTCAGTGATACCACAGCACCATCTTTTGTCCAAAAAGGGAAGCAGCATCATAGTTTATCCCTTCTGCTCTGGCCCAAAGGATGCTGGGAAGTATCTGCATATTCAAAACCAAACCCCAAACCATTGCCTTTGATTCCAACTTGTGAAGAACTCATGCGTGACTGTGTAGAACTGAGCTCCACAGGGTTTTCTTGACTGCGATCTCTATGGAAGCAGATTTTCAGCCCTTTCTTCTGTGGTTCTATTAGATGGATATCAACCGCCAACCTTTCAGTTAGTAGTTGAGCACAAACTTGTGTGCCACCCAGGGACCTCTGCATAGTTGGCAGGGTGCATATTTCAGAACATTCTGTAAGCTTTACAATCAGCATCCTCTAATCCCCATCCCAACACTAGTCCTAACCCGATGTGGTGGTTGATGTTATATGTCAACTTGGCTAGACCATGGTTCTCAGTGGTTTGGCAGAAGTTATGTAATTATCCTCCATTTTGTGATCTGATGGGAGCAGCCAGTCAGTTGGAAGGGCAGTCTCCCTGGGTGTGTGGCCTGCATCCAATATATATGGATGTTCTGGCAAAGCTCCTACTCTCTCTCCATCCTGCACTTATCTCATGATTGACCTCCACTTCCTGTAGAAGCCTACAACCTGCCACCTACCCTGCAGATTTTGGATTCACCAGCTCCTGCAACCACGTGAGTCAGGGGAAGCCTCCTGCTTCACACCTGACTGGTGGATTTGGGTCTTGCCAGCCTCCACAATTCTGTGAGACCTTTCCTCAAAATAAACCTTTCTATATAAATTTATACACACACTTCACTGGTTTTGCTCCTCTAGAAAACCCAGCCTAAAGCACCCTAACTCTATTCCTTCCAGTTACCATGTTTAACATCCCTACTCTACCTATTCTACTTAAATCCTTTGGCATATCTGACAGTTATCATCTAACTGGGATTTTCTCCCCTTAAAACCATGTTCTGAAAGGGAGAGGGATAGACCTGGGGATAGAAGGAAATAACATCTACTTTAAAACAGGAAGAAAAACACAGAACTTGAGAGTAGGATTTCTTTCTACATCCATTACTGAAGACACACAAAAATGCCCTACCCTGGCCACACGTGAGACATCAAGGTAACTCGACTAAACCAGCTCAGCAGAGGACTGAGCAGACAATTCTGTTACCATCTAATGATTTCCATCCACCCACCTACAGCCACAGCACTTCAGGAGTTCACCTGTGGTCTGGCCTCCTCCTACACAAAGGTCAGCCAATGTCCTAGTCTACTGCTTTTCCTGGGTAGTGGAAGACAGAGGAAGGCTCTGCTCAGTCTTCTAGGAGCGGAAAGGAGAGAGGAGGAATATGTGGTTTGTGCACAGGAAGGAGGTGGCCATGCCATGCTATGGCTAAGCTGCTGGCACAGAGGTACACGTTCAAGTCCCCTGGCTCTACAGGCTGTATCCTCAGTGTGGAGGACGACCCATCAATCCTCTCCAGGGAGAACTGAGCCTCAGGCATCCCCACATGTCTACTGCATCACTGTTTCAGCCATTGTTTCAAAACACCAGGCTCTGCCCCAGGGCCTGTTGGCTCCGGTAGAGGCGGTTGTGTCCCACAACTGGATCACTTCTGAGGGCTATGGCCTGGTCTCTCTTTATGACTGTGTGCCTGGGGGCCTGAGAAACTGCAGCAAAATGTGACCTGAGGAGACAGACGCTGGGAAAAGGATGGGGACAACGATGGGAATCATCAGACAGACACACACACCATATATGTTCACATACACACACTCACACATACTCCATCCACACTCTAGAACTACCTGGCATGCAAGGGCTCACCTGCCCCCAGGAGGCAGAGGGCCACCCAACAGGGGAGCCTGGAGGACATGGTGGGTCAGACAAGACCGTGGGATTTCCTGGTTCAGGGTCTTTGTGCACATGAGCAGAGGAGGGTGTGTCCTTTTCCCCAAAAGGCAGATGAAGTCACTGTCTCATCACTCCCTGCAGCCTCGGGATCATGTGATCATATTATAACACATATGGATGGATGACCGATTTGAATATGTATAAGCTCCTTTTTAAAAACATGGCCCCATGGGTGCTGAACCAGGGCTCCAGGGCTGTCTGGACAGGGAGACCTCACACCATGTCTATAAGCTTATGTTCTCTCTTACCACTCGCCCGTCTGCCAGGCACATTCATTGTGACGCACTTCCAGCACCTCAAATGCCCGACCAAGGATGATCCATTGGGCCAGGTGTCCATGTCTGCCACAGTACATCCGGCCTCCTTGCCACACTGCTCAGAATCTCCATCCTCAGGTAAAGCGGGCACTGGGAGCTGACTTGGCTGGGCCAGGACAAGCTTGAAGTCACTGGCGTATCCAGAGACACATTGAGGAAGGGATGCCTGGGCCAGTGTCTGAGTCTGGAGCTCCTATTCCTTCTTCTGGTCAAAGACCTACATCACCTGTGTTCTCTCATCTCTATGAAGGACTCTGTCCCTAAGGCCCACAGCAAAACCCTGCCACTCAAGTCTCCGTGCCACAGAAAGGGCTCCTCTCATCCTCTTTATGGAAGGAGACTCAGCCTCATCATCCAGAAACACCAGTGTGTAATATGCTCTAGAGTGTCTCCCTGTGCTTCCAGAACTCGTGGGGCTGTTACAGGGGGTTCGACGACTCATTTCACTGGTAGGAGAACACCCAGGCGTTCCATGGTGAGTAAAATATGTCCACTTTCATTAAATGGATAGTATAGTTACAAACTCCCTTTCCTCCAGGGGAAGCGTGGGAGCAGGGTTGGAGAAGGCCTAGCATTTGGGAGCCAGGTGAGAGGCTCGGGGCGGGATACACTGCAGCTCTGTGCTTTTCCCATCACTAGGTCCTGGCTGGCTGAGAGGGACGTGGAGGTATACCTCAGCAGGTACAGATGTCTCTGCACCAGACACCCCAACTCTGAGGTCCCCAGGCTGAGTACTGTGGAGGCACTGCTGGCACAGAAGTACACAGCTGTCTGTGAGGGGACTGCCGACTTCACCGTGAGGGGCAAGTGCTCCTCGTTTCATCTGGAGACACTGTACCCATCTGGGATGTCACCTTTGTTGGTATCATCAACATCAGTAGAGTAGTGGATCAGCCGCAAGCCCAGTCCTGGGTCTTCTCGGTACCAGTACATGGAGTAGTGCTTCATGTCCTGGGCACACTGCAGAGTCACATTCCCTCCTGTCCTTGTGATCTGGTGCCTCGGGGTCTGGGTGACAGCAGCATCCATGTGCCCTGTAGGGATAGAGACCAAAGCTGGTGCTGAGGCCACAGGAAAAGCCTGGGGCAGGATTGGGAAATTCCAGGATAAGGGAGGCTCCTGCCCAGGACCCACCTGCCCCCAGGACAGACAGGACCACAGTGCACAGGAGGCGCATATCAGGAACAGACTCTGGAGGGGTCCTCTGAGATGTCACCCTCCTGTCCCAGCCTGGCCCCAGAGCAGCCTGCCCCAGTAGCCATGCCCGTTTCCCCTCAAACCTCAAGTCAAAAACAAACATGCATCCAGTAACTCGGAGTGGGAGGAATGCAGTCCTCTGATTTGTACAAGTCTTTTTTTTATGATGAGTCTTTCCTGGCTTCCCACAAACAGTTTGTGGAATTCCTCCTTGACTCACTGGCGTCTATTTACCTAACTATCCCTGCAGTCCAGAGGTCAGGGGAGATCTTTGGGGCTTCCTGGTGCCATTTATGACTCATGTGTCCAGATATTCCTTCAAGAGTCCTTTCCTCATTTGCTTGTTTGCCCACCCTCCTGCTATTCTCCTTCCACCTGCAAAGACCCTCTCTGGAGTCAGGGCTCCAGATCCCAGGGCACCTCTTCAACCAGCACTCAGAAAGGTTTCACTCAGTTCCTTATCCATTTACTGACTGGTGGGACACCTGCCAACACCTAGCTAGAAACACCCAGGTACCTGCTTCCTGGGTGTGGCTGGCAGGAGAATGCTCCCAACATGTACACGTCCCGAACCCTGGAGCCTGTGAGTTTAGAATTCATGGCAGGGGATTAAGGCTGTAGAGGGAATTAAGGTTGCTAATCAGTGGACAGAGTTTCTGGTGGTGCAAACGGTTAACACCCTCAGCTGCTAACCAAAAGGTTGGAGGTTTGAGTGCACCCAGAGGTGCCCCACAAGTAAGGCCTGGCCATCTGCTTCTGGAAAGTCAGCCTTTGAAAACCCCATAGAGCAGTTCTGCTCTGGCACACATGGGGTCGCTATGAGTCAGAGTCAACTTGAAAACAGCTGGTAACTGGAGAAATCGCCCATGAGTGTTTTCTTCTGGAACCTTCTCCAGGGAGCAGAGCTGGACCCTGCATGCACAGTAGTGTCCTGACCACCTACATCCCGTAATTGGCCTGTGACTCATGAGACAGAAGGTTCCACAGAAACAGGCAGATGTTTAAGGTCAATATTGTACGTTTAGCACTGCAGACCCTGGAACCCCAAACAAGAAAGAGGCTTATGTCATTTTAAGTTCCCTTTCCTATCTCATGTGATCCCAAATCTTGTACAAAGTAAAGGGCACAAAAATGTGGGATAAACAACGTAAAATGACTAACGAATGCCAACCCTTTACGTCCTTTCTCTCCTGGTAGGCTGCACCATGAACAGGAAGATTCTTTAGCAAATCTGCCCCCCCGCCCCCCACATGTGCATCCAGGAAGGCACTGCTGGAACACCCCCACTCACACAAACCCAACAAAACCAAGTACCGTTGAGTCATCTCCAACTCGTGCGGACTCCATGTGTGTCAGAGTGTAACTGTGCTCCTTACGGTTTTCAGTGGATGATTTTTCTGAAGGAGATGGCCAGGCCTTTCTTTTGAGGAAACTCTGAATGGACTGGAACCTCCAAACTTTCTGTTAGCAGCTGAGCTCTGTCATTGTTTGTACCACCCAGGGACAGGCTTCATGAAAGATGGCACAAGCCTGGGACTGAACGATGGCTCCAGGGCAGAAAAGTGTATCTTTCTCTCTTGTCACCTGTAGGAATCATGGGGGATCTCTGCCCTGAAGTTGTCAGGGGAGAGGCATGACAATTCCACGTGATGCATGACCTGTGACCTTCCTGCTCGTGCACAGCTGGGCCTGGAAAGGAGAAATGGAGGCAGGAACAGTTCTGCAGAGTGGGGTCGGGGGGCCCACAGGTGCCGGAGGAACAGAGCCCAGTGTGCCTCCTTGTTCTGCTGTTTGTGATCTCTGCCAGCAGGAGAGTGGCCTCACCTCTGTCAGTTGTGGTTCTGCAGCTGAACAAACCATCACACAGTCCTTCTTCAGCACACTGCTGTCAGCAGTGACACAGGTTACAGGGATGAGCAGAGCAAAGAGCGCCTGGGGGCTCCCAGCTTCGCAGCCCTGAGCTCAGCCTGAGGGCTGCCCTTGCTCTCATTGTCACTTCCTGAGCCAGGCAGAGGGCTTTGTGAACAGGGCAGCAGGGGCTCTGCAGGGCTGTGCATGCTGCTGGCACAGAGGAACATGGCTGAGTCCCCTACGTCCAGCTCACTCAGGTTTAGCTGTGAGTGGTAGTCAGGGAACTGTTGGCCTGAGAATCGATGGGGAATATTGCCTTTCCTGCTCTCTTTCCCGTCATAATATTGAAGGAGGAACTGGGGGCCCTGGCCCCAGGCCTGTTTGTACCAGTACACAGAGAGGTGTCCAGAATGGGGGGAACAGCTCAGCGTCACCTGCTGTCCTGGTGCTTTGATCAGGTGTCTTGGGGTCTGGGTGACTCCGGAACCCACTGGGCCTGTGTGGGTAGGGGGAAAGAAGCTGAAGACAGAGTGCAGGGGGCCCGGCTGCAGCCTCCTTGTGTTCTTGAACTTCAGGGATGATAAAGGCAGATGGGCACCTTCCCACCTGTACCCTGCACTCACCTGACCCCAGTAGACAGATGGTCACCCAGCAGAGGAGCCTGGAGCCCATGGCAGGTCCGGTAGGACAGGTGGTGTCTCCCTTCCAGGGTTTTGGCCCCCTTCCTGGAGCTAGTGCCCCTCTTGTGATTGGAGATGCAGCTGTGACGTCACCTCCCTGACACCACTGTCCCAACTGTCTAGGGCACCCATCCTCCCTGCCAGCCCTCGCCCAGTTGTCCTAGGGCCCCAGCCCCTATCCCTGGCCTCTCATAGCAGATGGACTGCAGGGTGGGTCCAGGCCTGAGGCTCCAGGCCACCTGTCTGTCCCCAGGGCCTCTCTGCTCTTCTTCCTCTGCCGGTCCCCAACAGAGCATCCAAGCAGCCTGCCACAGCCCTGCTGTTTCCCCTTCTGGGAGTTCAGAGTCTCCCTAAGGCTGACATTCACGGCTTCCCACTGGGACAGAACACGTGCACCTTAGCCTCTCTGTGTCTCTGCCATCCATCCTCTAGCTGATGAAAGGACCACAGAAGATTCTCCTTAACCCTCCCTTGACAGGCAGCCCTCTGTCAGCCCCACTGCCAACATTGGGGATCAGTGGTCCCACAGCACCCCCATAGCACTCCCATGTGGACTTCTGGACACAGCTAAGACTCTGCCTTTCTGCTGACATAGCCAAAAAAAAAAAAAATCGCCATTGAGCCTGTTCTGACTCATACCAATTGTACATAACCGAGTAGAACAGCCCTTAGGTTTCCAAGGCTGCAATCTTTACAGAAGGAATAGCTTATATGTTCAAATCACAGACCTTTGGGTTAGCAGCCAAGCAATATAACCACTACTCCACCAAAACTCCTTGTAAGGGCCTTGGGGCATGTTTAGTACCATGCTCATTTTCTAGTCAGTGAGTAAACACGTTGATGAAATGAATGAGCACATTACTGTGCTCTGCTGAGAGGCTCTCTGTGCAGAATGGAGAGGGTGCGGTGCCTGTGCTGACTCAGTGGGTCCGTGGAACGCAGGGTGAGGATGTTCGGGTGGAAAGTTCACATGATGCTCTGCAGATCAGAGATCTGAACGGAAGTACGCAACTGAAAACCACCCTCACATAGGTAATACCTGAAGACAGAGAAAAAAAAAAAAAACCAATTCATGCATGACATTTAAAGTGAGAAGATAAATGGAGTAGGCATAAATACCAAACCTGTTGATGTTGACCCAATTCCGACTCATAGCTACTGTATACGACAGGGCAGAATTGCCCCCATAGGATTTCAAAGTCTACAATCTTTGAGGAAGCAGTTTGCTACATCTTTCTCCCATGGAGTAGCTGGTGGGTTTGAACAGTCAAGCTTTTGGTTAGCAGCTGAGCAGTTAACCACTGTGCCACCAGGGCTCCTCGGCATCCCTCATAGAAAGCCACATTGAAGGCAGCACAGGACCAGGCAATGTTTTGTTCTGTTGCACCTAAGGTTGTCCTGAGTCAGAGCTGGATGAATGACCACTCACAACAACAGGACTAAACCCCACTCCCAAGGAGTCCTCAAAAGATGTTAAAAAAAGCAGAGTCAAGGATGCAAGAGCTGAATCAGAATCAATCCATCATTGGAGTTGGGGAAGAAAAGACTTTCTGGAAGGGGAGTGAGATTAACATTTTAATTCACAACCTCATGTGGAGGACAAGTGAGATCCCAGTCAGGATCTGCAACAGGGCTCCTAGAAGAGTCAGTTTTGGATAAAGAGGTACGCCCCTGCCTAGAAAAGGGGTGCCCATAGTGCCTACCTCTGTTACTGCACAGAAGAGAAGGGTAAACCCCCAACCCAATGGAGTAGAAACTATCGAAAGCATTTTTAGAGTGCGGACCTCACTTTATAGCAGAGAAGCAGAGTTTGTGTCTCCTGTAGCTCTTGGGATGCAGCCACCTACCTATGTCTCAGGCCCAGGGCACATGCTAATGGTGTCATTTCTCCTTTTGCTACTAGGTCTACTAGGATCTTGGTGATAACAGCATGCTGCAGTCTGTCAGAGAAGACTCAGAAGCTGGAGTCAGAGGCCAACTCTTTGCTTTCAAACCCCTTGTAGCATAAACAATAAACCCAAGTTATGCCACTGGTATTCAGATACCAGCGGGGTCACCTGTGGTGGACAGGTTTCAGCTGAGCATCCAGAAAAGGAAGCAGCAGTCTACTTCTGAAAAGAATCAGCCTGTGAAAACCTCATGAATAGCAGCGGAACATTGTCTGATATAGTGACGGAAGATGAACTCCTCAGGCTGAAAGGCACTAAGAAGACTACTGCGGAAGAGCCAACTCCTTAAAGTAGAGTCGCAGGAGGCGGAGCCAAGATGGCAGACTAGGAAGACGCTACCTCGGATCCCTCTTACAACAAAGACACGGAAAAACAAGTGAATCGATTACATACATAACAATCTATGAACCCTGAACAACAAACACAGATTTAGAGACGGAGAAAGAACTAATACGGGGAAGCAGCGATTGTGTTCAGAGCCTGGAGCCAGCGCACCAGTCAGGTACGGCACAAGCACAGAGAGCTGCTCCACCCCCCTGAACTAACCCCGGGAGGGGGACCAGCCGGTTCCGCAGGCGGCGCGGGACGCAGCCGGTAGGAAAAATCCCCGGGAGGCACTGCCCGGTCTTGCAACGGGGAGAGCAGCATCCCAGCCGGGGAACCGTCCTGCCGGGATTTGGACTGGACGCAGGTACGGCACGAGCAAGGGGAGCTTGCACAATCACGGGGAGCTGCCCCACCCATCTGAACTAACCCCGGGAGGGGTCCCAACTGGTTCGCAGGGGCGGCACGGCCACGCGGCTGGAGGGACGAGAAGTCCCCAGGACACAGCGACTGATTTTGGAGTCGAGAGTGCACCCTCCCAGTAGGGGAGCCTTGACACTGGGCGTGGGGCTGGAAGCGGAGGATCTGACCGTGACTCCAGCGGGCCAGACCCGCCGGGGACAATCTCCACACAGCCAGCACACGTAGGCGACGCGCCCCGCGGGAATCTCAGATATAATAGTCATTCCAAGCAAGACAAGCAACTCTGGCTATATTCTGAGGTGCTACTCTCCTATCTCTCTGTTCCCTCCCCCACCCTCCCCAGGCGGCTTCATTAACATCCGAATAGCCTGAGCCAGAGGGAGAACTCTGATAGGGATCTGACTGCATTTTTTTTTTAGCGGATTTTCTGGAAAAACTAGTTTCCCAGTGATGGCTCGGAGACAACAATCCATATCAAACCACTTAAAGAAGCAGACCATGACAGTTTCTCCAACCCCCCAAACAAAAGAATCAAAATCTTTCCCTAATGAAGATACAATCCTGGAATTATCAGATACAGAATATAAAAAACTAATTTACAGAATGCTTAAAGATATCACAAATGAAATTAGGATAACTGCAGAAAAAGCCAAGGAACACACCGATAAAACTGTTGAAGAACTCAAAAAGATTATTCAAGAACATAGTGGAAAAATTAATAAGTTGCAAGAATCCATAGAGAGACAGCATGTAGAAATCCAAAAGATTAACAATAAAATAACAGAATTAGACAACGCAACAGGAAGTCAGAGGAGCAGACTCGAGCAATTAGAATGCAGACTGGGACATCTGGAGGACCAGGGAATCAACACCAACATAGCTGAAAAAAAATCAGATAAAAGAATTTAAAAAAATGAAGAAACCCTAAGAATCATGTGGGACTCTATCAAGAAGGATACCTTGCGAGTGATTGGAGTCCCAGAACAGGGAGGGGGGACAGAAAACACAGAGAAAATAGTTGAAGAACTCCTGACAGAAAACTTCCCTGACATCATGAAAGACGAAAGGATATCTATCCAAGATGCTCATCGAACCCCATTTAAGATTGATCCAAAAAGAAAAACACCAAGACATATTATCATCAAACTCACCAAAACCAAAGATAAACAGAAAATTTTAAAAGCAGCCAGGAAGAAAAGAAAGGTTTCCTTCAAGGGAGAATCAATAAGAATAAGTTCAGACTACTCAGCAGAAACCATGCAGGCAAGAAGGGAATGGGACAACATATACAGAACACTGAAGGAGAAAAACTGCCAGCCAAGGATCACATATCCAGCAAAACTCTCTCTCAAATATGAAGGCGAAATTAAGATATTTACAGATAAACACAAGTTTAGAGAATTTGCAAAAACCAAACCAAAGCTACAAGAAATACTAAAGGATATTGTTTGGTCAGAGAACCAATAATATCAGATATCAGCACAACACAAGGTCACAAAACAGAACGTCCTGATATCAACTCAAATAGAGAAATCACAAAAACAAACAAATTAAGATTAATTCAAAAAAAAATACACATAACAGGGAATCATGGAAGTCAATAGGTAAAAGATCACAATAATCAAAAAGAGGGACTAAATACAGGAGGCATTGAACGGCCATATGAAGAGTGATACAAGGCGCTATAGAACAATACAAGTTAGGTTTTTACTTAGAAAAATAGGGGTAAATAATAAGGTAACCACAAAAAGGTATAACAACTCTATAACTCAAGATAAAAACCAAGAAAAACATAACGACTCAACTAACATAAAGTCAAGCACTACGAAAATGAGGATCTCACAATTGACTAAGAAAAACGCCTCAGCACAAAAAAGTATGTGGAAAAATGAAATTGTCAACAACACACATAAAAAGGCATCAAAATGACAGCACTAAAAACTTATTTATCTATAATTACCCTGAATGTAAATGGACTAAATGCACCAATAAAGAGACAGAGAGTCACAGAGTGGATAAAGAAACACGATCCATCTATATGCTGCCTACAAGAGACACACCTTAGACTTAGAGACACAAACAAACTAAAATTCAAAGGATGGAAAAAAGTATATCAAGCAAACAATAAGCAAAAAAGAAGAGGAGTAGCAATATTAATTTCTGACAAAATAGACTTTAGACTTAAATCCACCACAAAGGATAAAGAAGGACACTATATAATGATAAAAGGGACAATTGATCAGGAAGACATAACCATATTAAATATCTATGCACCCAATGACAGGGCTGCGAGATACATAAATCAAATTTTAACAGAATTGAAAAGTGAGATAGATACCTCCACAATTATAGTAGGAGACTTCAACACACCACTTTCGGAGAAGGACAGGACATCCAGTAAGAAGCTCAATAGAGACACGGAAGATCTAATTACAACAATCAACCAACTTGACCTCATTGACTTATACAGAACTCTCCACCCAACTGCTGCAAAATATACTTTTTTTTCTAGTGCACATGGAACATTCTCTAGAATAGACCACATATTAGGTCATAAAACAAACCTTTGCAGAATCCAAAACATCGAAATATTACAAAGCATCTTCTCAGACCACAAGGCAATAAAACTAGAGATCAATAACAGAAAAACTAGGGAAAAGAAATCAAATACTTGGAAAATGAAAAATACCCTCCTGAAAAAAGACTGGGTTATAGAAGACATCAAGGAGGGAATAAGGAAATTCATAGAAAGCAACGAGAATGAAAATACTTCCTATCAAAACCTCTGGGACACAGCAAAAGCAGTGCTCAGGGGCCAATTTATATCGATAAATGCACACATACAAAAAGAAGAACGAGCCAAAATCAGAGAACCGTCCCTACAACTTGAACAAATAGAAACTGAGCAATAAAAGAATCCATCAGGCACCAGAAGAAAGCAAATAATAAAAATTAGAGCTGAACTAAATGAATTAGAGAACAGAAAAACAATTGAAAGAATTAACAAAGCCAAAAGCTGGTTCTTCGAAAAAATTAACAAAATCGATAAATCATTGGCTAGACTGACTAAAGAAATACAGGAAAGGAAACAAATAACCCGAATAAGAAACGAGAAGGACCACATCACAACAGAACCAAATGAAATTAAAAGAATCATTTTAGATTATTATGAAAAATTGTACTCTAACAAATTTGAAAACCTAGAAGAAATGGATGAATTCCTGGAAAAAACACTACCTACCTAAACTAACACATTCAGAAGTAGAACAACTAAATAGACCCATAACAAAAAATGAGATTGAAACGGTAATCAAAAAACTCCCAACAAAAAA
This sequence comes from Elephas maximus indicus, assembly GCF_024166365.1. NCBI lineage: Eukaryota > Metazoa > Chordata > Mammalia > Proboscidea > Elephantidae > Elephas > Elephas maximus. The sequence goes on from NC_064826.1 coordinate 7,890,757, forward strand.
AGCCCTGGCCCGGACGGCTTCACCGCAGAGTTCTACCAAACTTTCAGAGAAGAGTTAACACCACTACTTCTGAAGGTATTCCAAAGCATAGAAAAAGATGGAATACTACCCAACTCATTCTATGAGGCCACCATCTCCCTGATACCAAAACCAGGTAAAGACATTACAAAAAAGGAAAATTATAGACCTATATCCCTCATGAACATTGATGCAAAAATCCTCAACAAAATTCTAGCCAATAGAGTCCAACAACACATCAAAAAAATAATTCACCCTGATCAAGTGGGATTTATACCAGGTATGCAAGGCTGGTTTAATATCAGAAAAACCATTAATGTAATCCATCACATAAATAAAACAAAAGACAAAAACCACATGATCTTATCAATAGATGCAGAAAAGGCATTTGACAAAGTCGAACACCCATTTATGATAAAAACTCTTACCAAAATAGGAATTGAAGGAAAATTCCTCAACATAATAAAGGGCATCTATGCAAAGCCAACAGCCAATATCACTCTAAATGGAGAGAACCTGAAAGCATTTCCCTTGAGAACGGGAGCCAGACAAGGATGCCCTTTATCACCGCTCTTATTCAACATCGTACTTGAAGTCCTAGCCAGGGCAATTAGGCTAGACAAAGAAATAAAAGGTATCCGGATTGGCAAGGGAGAAGTAAAGTTATCACTATTTGCAGATGACATGATTATATACACAGAAAATCCTAAGGAATCCTCCAGAAAACTACTGAAACTAATAGAAGAGTTTGGCAGAGTCTCAGGTTATAAAATAAACATACAAAAATCACTTGGATTCCTCTACATCAACAAAAAGAACACCGAAGAGGAAATAACCAAATCAATACCATTCACAGTAGCCCCCAAGAAGATAAGATACTTAGGAATAAATCTTACCAAGGATGTAAAAGACCTATACAAAGAAAACTACAAAGCTCTACTACAAGAAATTCAAAAGACATACTTAAGTGGAAAAACATACCTTGCTCATGGATAGGAAGACTTAACAGAGTAAAAATTTCTATTCTACCAAAAGCCATCTATACATTTAACGCACTTCCGATCCAAATTCCAATGTCATATTTTAAGGGGATAGAGAAACAAATAACCAATTTCATATGGAAGGGAAAGAACCCCCAGATAAGCAAAGCACTACTGAAAAAGAAGAAGAAAGTGGGAGGCCTCACTCTACCTGATTTCAGAACCTATTATACAGCCACAGTAGTCAAAACAGCCTGGTACTGGTACAACAACAGGCACATAGACCAATGGAACAGAATTGAGAACCCAGACATAGATCCATCCACGTATGAGCAGCTGATATTTGACAAAGGACCAGTGTCAATTAATTGGGGAAAAAATAGCCTTTTTAACAAATGGTGCTGGCATAACTGGATATCCATTTGCAAAAAAATGAAACAGGACCCATACCTTACACCATGCACAAAAACTAACTCCAAGTGGATCAAAGACCTAAACATAAAGACTAAAACGATAAAGATCATGGAAGAAAAAATTGGGACAACCCTAGGAGCCCTAATACAAGGCATAAACAGAATACAAAACATTACCAAAAATGATGAAGAGAAACCCGATAACTGGGAGCTCCTAAAAATCAAACACCTATGCTCATCTAAAGACTTCACCAAAAGAGTAAAAAGACCACCTACAGACTGGGAAAGAATTTTCAGCTATGACATCTCCGACCAGCACCTGATCTCTAAAATCTACATGATTCTGTCAAAACTCAACCACAAAAAGACAAACAACCCAATCAAAAAGTGGGCAAAGGATATGAACACACATTTCACTAAAGAAGATATTCAGGCAGCCAACAGATACATGAGAAAATGCTCTCGATCATTAGCCATTAGAGAAATGCAAATTAAAACTACGATGAGATTCCATCTCACACCAGCAAGGCTGGCATTAATCCAAAAAACACAAAATAATAAATGTTGGAGAGGCTGCGGAGAGATTGGAACTCTTATACACTGCTGGTGGGAATGAAAAATGGTACAACCACTTTGGAAATCCATCTGGCGTTATCTTAAACAGTTAGAAATAGAACTACCATACAACCCAGAAATCCCACTCCTAGGAATATACCCTAGAGATACAAGAGCCTTCATACAAACAGATATATGCACACCCATGTTTATTGCAGCTCTGTTTACAATAGCAAAAAGCTGGAAGCAACCAAGGTGTCCATCAACGGATGAATGGGTAAATAAATTGTGGAATATTCGCACAATGGAATACTACGCATCGATAAAGAACAGTGACGAATCTGTGAAACATTTCATAACGTGGAGGAACCTGGAAGGCATTATGCTGAGGGAAATGAGTCAGAGGCAAAAGGACAAATATTGTATAAGACCACTATTATAAGATCTTGAGAAATAGTAAACCTGAGAAGAACACATACTTTTGTGGTTACGAGGGCGGGAGGGAGTGAGGGTGGGAGAGGGTTTTTTATTGATTAATCAGTAGATAAGAACTGCTTTAGGTGAAGGGAAAGACAACACTCAATACATGGAAGGTCAGCTCAATTGGACTGGACCAAAAGCAGTTTCCGGGATAAAATGAATGCTTCAAAGGTCAGCGGAGCAAGGGCGGGGGTCTGGGGAACATGGTTTGCGGGGACTTCTAAGGCAATTGGCAATATAATTCTATTATGAAATCATTCTGCATCCCACTTTGAAATGTGGCGTCTGGGGTCTTAAATGCTAACAAGCGGCCATCTAAGATGCATCAATTGGTCTCAACCCACCTGGATCAAAGGAGAATGAAGAACACCAAGGTCACACGATAACTAAGAGCCCAAGAGACAGAAAGGGCCACATGAACCAGAGACCTACATCATCCTGAGACCAGAAGAACTAGTTGGTGCCCGGCCACAATCGATGACTGCCCTGACAGGGAGCACAGCAGAGGACCCCTGAGGGAGCAGGAGATCAGTGGGATACAGACCCCAAATTCTCATAAAAAGACCAAACTTAATGGTCTGGCTGAGACTAGAGGAATCCCGGTGGCCATGCTCCCCAGACCTTCTGTTGGCCCAGGACAGGAACCATCCCCGAAGACAACTCATCAGACATGAAAGGGACTGGTCAGCGGGTGGGTGAGAGACGCTGATGAAGAGTGAGCTAATTATATCAGGTGGACACTTGAGATTGTGTTGGCAACTCTTGTCTGGAGGGGGGATGGGAGGATAGAGAGAGCGGGAAGCTGGCAAAATTGTCACGAAAGGAGAGACTGGAAGGGCTGACTCAAGAGGGGGAGAGCAAGTGGGAGTAGGGAGTGAGATGTGTGTAAACGTATATGTGACAGACTGATTGGATTTGTAAACGTTCACTTGAAGCTTAATAAAAGTTAATAAAAAAAAAAAAGTAGAGTCGGCTTTAAGAACATGGATGGAGTCAAGCTTTCAGGACCTTCGTTTGTTGACTCGGCACAACTTAAAAAGAGAAGAAAGAGCTGCAAACATCCATAAATAATCAGAAAGTGGAATGTAAGAATTATGAATCTTGGAAAGTTGGAAATGGTCAAAAATGAAATGGAAGGCATAAACACCAATATCCCAGGTATTAGTGAGCCTAAATGGACTGGTATTGGCCATTTTGAACCAGACAATCCTACGGTCTACTATGCAGGGAACGACAACTTGAAGAGAAATGCTGCTGCATTCATTGTCAAAAAGAATGTTTCAAGATCTACCCTTAAGTACAAGGCTGTCAGTGATAGGATAATATCCATATTTCTACAAAGGAGCCTAGTTATTAGGACTATTATTCAAATAGAGGCATCACCCACTAAGTACAAAACTGAAGAAATTGAAGATTTTTACCAGTTTCTGGAGTCTGTATTTGATCATACAGGCAATCAAGATGCATTGACAATTATTGATGATTGCAATGGGAAAGTTGGCAACAAAGAAGATGGATCGGTAGTTGGAAAATATGGCCTTGGGTATAGAAATGATGCCGAAGATCACATGATGTCATTTTGCAAGACTGACGACTTCTTCAATGTAAATAACTTTTTTCATCACCTAAACGGCAACGATACACATGAACTTTGCCAGATGGAATACACAGGAGTCAAATCAACTACATCTGTGGAAAGAGATGATGGAAAAAAGCTCAATATCATCAGTCAGAAAAAGGCCAGGGCCCGAGGTGCAATAAGCTATCAATTTCTCTTATGCAAGTTCAAGTTGAAAGTGAAGAAATTTAGAACAAGTAGACAAGAGCCAAAGTATGACTTTGAGTATATCCAGCCTGAATTTAGGGACCATCTCAAGAATAGATTTGAAGCATTGAACGCTAATGACCAAAGACCAGAGGAGCTGTGGAATGACATCAAAGATATCATACATGAAGAAAGCAAGAGGTCATTAAAAAGACAGGAAAGAAGGAAAAGACCAGAATGGATGTCAGAGAAACTCGGAAACTTGCTTTTGAAATTTGAGCAGCTAAAGCAAAAGGAAGAATTGATGTAGGTAAAGAACTGAACAGACTTCAAAGGGTGCCTGAAGAAGAAAACGTAAAATATTATAATGACATGTGCAAAGAGCTGAGATAGAAAACTAAAAGGGAAGAACACGCTCAGCATTTCTCAAGCTGAAAGAACTAAAGAAAAAATTCAAGGCTCAAGTTGCAATAGTGAAGGATTCTATGGAGAAAATATTAAATGACACAGGAAGCTTCAAAAGAAGATGGAAGTGATACACAGAGTCATATAGCAAAAAGAATTTGTCTGCATTCAACCATTTTAGGAGGTCCCACATGATCAGGAACCGATGGTACTGAAGGACGGAGTCCAAGCCACACTAAAGGTATTGGCAAAAAAAAGGCTCCGGTAATTGACAGAATATCAACTGACATGTTTCCACGAATGGATGCAGCTCTGGAATTGCTTACTCGTCTCTGCCAAGAAATGTGGAAGACAGCTACCTGGCCAACTGACCAGAACAGATCCATATTTATTCCTATTCTCAAGAAAAGTGATCCAATCTAATGTGGAAATTATTGAACAACATCATTAATACCACAAGCAAGCAAAATTTTGCTGAAGATCATTCCAAGCGGATGCAGCAGTGTATCTACAGCGAAATGTCAGAAATACAAGCCGGATCCAGAAGAGGACATGGAGCCAGGGATATCATTGCTGATTGCAGATGGATACCAGAAGGATGTTTATCTGTGTTTTATTGACTAGGTAAAGGCATTTGAGTGTGTGGGTCATGACAAATTACGGTTAACTTTGTGAAGAATGGGAATTCCAGAACACTTAATTGTGCTAATGAGGAAACTGTACACAGATCAAGAGGCAGTTTTCCAGACAGAACAAGGGGACACTGTGGGGTTTCAGTTCGGAAAGGTGCTTGTCAGGGTTGTACCCTTTCACCATACCTATTCAATCTGAGCAAATAATCCAAGAAACTGGACTATATGAAGAAGAACGGGGCATCCGGATTGGAGGAAGACTCATTAACAACCTGCATTACGCAGATGTCACAACCTTGCTTGCTGAAAGTGAAGAGGACTTGAAGCACTTACTGATGAAGATCAAAGACCACAGCCTTCAGAATGGATTACATCTCAACATAAAGTAAACAAAGATCCTCACAACTGGACCGATGAAGAACATCATGACAAAGGGAGAAAAGATTGAAGTTGTCAAGGATTTTATTTTACTTGGATCCACAATGAACAGCCATGGAAGCAGCAGTCGAGAAATCAAAAGACACATTGCACTGGGCAAACCTGCTGCAAAAGACCTCTTTAAAGTGTTGAAAAGCAAAGATACCACCTTGAAGACTAAGGTGGACCTGACCCAAGCCAAGGTATTTTCAATTACATGATGCTCATGAGAAAGTTGAACAATTGATAGGGAAGACTGAAGAAGAATGATGCCTTTGAATTGTGGTGCTGGCAAAGAATATTGACTATACCATGGACTGCCTAAAGAATGAACAAATGTATATGAGAAGTACAACCAGAATGCTCCTTAGAAGCAAGAATGGTGAGACTGCATCTTACATGCTTTGGACATGTTGCCAGGAAGGGTCAGTCCCTGGAGAAGGATATTATGCTTGGTAAAGTACAGGGTCAGTGGAAAAGAAGAAGACCCTCAATGAGATGGACTGACACAGTGGTTGCAACAATGTGCTCAAGCGTAACAATTGGGAGCATGGTGCAGGACCAGGCAGTGCTTCCTTCTGTGGTATATAGGGTTGGTATGAGTTAGAGGTGACTTGAAGGCACCTAAAAACAACTGTGACCTGGGGAGCTGCGTACAGACACCCACAATCTTCCTGCATGTGCCTTTGTACCCTGGGAAGCCCACCTCTGGACCTCCTAGTCCTGGAGTTCATTCATCCATGTTAAGAAAACTGGCTCTCGGGTGTGGGTGTCCACCTGTAAAGTGCCAGGAACGGATGTGTGCTGGAGGAGAAGAAACTTAATGCCCGATATTACTTTGTTACCTTTTATAAGAAAAAATTGGAAGAGCTCATGGGTTTTAGCGCAAGCCAAAGCAATGGTTATTTCAGTTCCTTCCTTAATCGACCCTTGAGATACTTTCAGAACCCTTCAAAACCTGCCCTATGCCCACAGGCGCTTGGTAGAGACTTAGCTTACAGTCTCTGGCTGATAATTCTACCAGCTGGTGGCTGTGAGTCGGAATCAACTCAAGGGCAACGGGTTTGGGTTTTTCCTTTTGGATTATCTCCAGGTCCAGTGCTGCCGTGTGCTCCATGTATTAACATTTCCCCTGGGTAGTTTGCTCCCTTGTAGCTGTTAGAGTTTCCAATTGACATGTGTTTTCTCACCAGAGCATTTTTGTCTGATAGGGGACAGAGGTGGTTCTTCCTCCTGTGTTTCTTCTCCTCTTTTCCCTCCTTCCTCCTCCTCCTCTTCCTTAGAGCCCCTCCTCCAGTAGACAGTTGGATCAGCCTTCCTCCAGGATATCAGGCTTAGGCCCCTCTGACTGCAGGAAGGACAAGCTGAGGGGCAGAGCTCTGATTTCAGGGTAGACCCCACCCTAGGGTTTCTCATCTTCCTCTCTTTGCACCTCCCTCTGGCATCAAGGCTGTGGGTCCACAGTTCTCCCACTGTGGTTCTCATTAGCAATTAGGGGGGCCTAACACCTCCCACAGAGCTGTAGGTATCCTGGCAGTGACTGAAAGCCTCAAAACAAAATGAAAACCAAACCCATTGCTCTCCAGTCCTTTTGGACACTTAGGGACCCTATAGGCCAGAGTAGAACCGCCCCGCAGGGTTTCCAAAGAGCACCTGGTAGATTCGAACTGCCAAACTTTTGGTTTGCAGCCAGAGCTCTTAACCACCATGCAACCAGCGTTTCCAAAAGCCTCAAACACCTGCCTAATATTGGATCAATGAAGTTTTTCTTAACCCTTCACCTCCAGGGCAGCTTATCTGCACCACCCAGGACTCTGAATTCTCAGTAGCGCCACAGTGCCATCTTGTGGCCCAAAAAGGGAAGCATCATCATTGTTTATCCCTTCTGCATTGGTGGTCTAGTGGTTAAGTGCTACAGCTCCTAACCAAAGAGTTGGCAATTCAAATCCGCCAGGCGCTCCTTGGAAACTCTATGGGGCAGTTCTACTCTGGCCTATAGGGTCGCTGTGAGTCGGAATCAGCTCGATGGCATTGGGTTTTGGTTATTGGGCACTGGCCCCAAAATTACTGGGAAGTGTTTGCATATTGAAAACCAGACATCTAACCATTGTCGTTGATTTCAGCTTCTGAAGACCTCATGTGTTACTGAATAGAACTGAGCTCCACAGGGTGTAACCTCTATGGAAGCAGATCTGCAAACCTTTCTTCTGTGGTTCTATTGGATGGATTAGAACCATCAAAGTTTCAATTAGTAGTTGAGCATAAACTTGTGCCCCACTCAGGGACCTCTGCATAGATGGCAGGGTGCATATTCCAGAAGATTCTTCAAGCTTTGCAATCAACATCCTCTAACCCCAATCCCAACACTAGTCCTAGACCTACGTGACGCTTAATGTTATCTGTCAACTTGGCTAGGCCATGGTTCTCATGGTTTGGCAGATGTTATTTAATCATCCTCTGTTTTGTGGGCAACCAATGAGTTGGAAGGGCAGTTTCCTGGGGGTGTGGCCTGCATCCAATGTATATGGGTGTTCTGGAAAAGCATGTTCTCTCTCTGGATCCTGCACTCGTCTCATGATTGACCTCCAGTTCCTGGAGAAGCCTTCAGCCTGACACCTGACCAACGGATTTGGGACTTGCCAGCCTCCACAATTGTGTGAGCCATTTCCTCGAAATAAATCCTTCTATATATATTTATACATACACTTCACTGGTTTTGCTCCTCTAGAGAACCCAGCCTAAACTCCCTAACTCTATTCCTTCAACTTACCATGTTTAACATCCCTATTCTACTCCTTCTACTTAAATCCTATGGCATATCCGACAGTTATCATCTAACTGGGATTTTCTTCCCTTAAAACCATGTCCTGAAAGGGAGAGGGATAGACCTGGGGATAGAAGGAAATAATATCTAGTCTAAAATAGGAAGAAAAACCCAGCACTTGAGAGTAGGTTTCTTCATCCATTACTGAAGATATACCTAGACGCCCTTACCACCACCACGCACAGGAGACCATCAAGGTAACTAGAATAAACACAGATCAGCTAAGGGCTGGGTAGGCATTTCTTTTACCATTTAATGATTTCCATCCACTGGCCAAAAGCCACAGCCCTTCAGGAGTTCTCCTTTGGTCTAGCCTCCTCCTACAAAAAAGTCAACTGCTGTCCTAGTCTACTGCTTTCCCTGGGGAGTGGAGGACAGAGGAAGGCTCTGCTCAGGCTTCTAGGAGTGGCAAGGAGAGAGGAGATGTACGTGGTTTGTGCACAGGAAGGAGGTGGCCATGCCACACTGTGGCTAAGCTGCTGGCACAGAGGTACATGGTCGAGTCCCCTGGCTCCATAGCCTGGGTCCTCAGCATCGAAGACATCCCATCAGACTTCTCCACTGAGAACCGAGCCTCAGGCATCCCTGACGTGTCTGCTCCCTCCTTGTTTTGGAACTACATCAAAAACACCAGGTTCTGTCAGTACCAGTAAAGGCAGTTTTGTCCCTGAGGGCTATGGCCTTGCCTCTCTTTGTGACACTGTGCCAGGGGCCTTGGAGACTCCGGCATCTATGTGACCTGAGGAGACAGATGCTGGGAACAGAATGGGGACAATGACAGGAATCACCGCACAGACACACACCAAATATACACACTGTACTTACCACTCACACACACAGTCATGCATGCCCCCCATGCATAGACACACATGCACACATACACACACTGGAAATACTTGGTGTCCAGGAACTCACCTGCCCCCAGGAGCCAGAGGGCCACCCAGTAGATGACCCAGGAGCCCATGGTGGGTCCTGTATACCTGGAGAGTTTGTTGGTTCAGGGTCTTTGTGCTCATGAGCAGAGGAGGGAGACATCCCTCCCCACACAAGACAGGTCATGTCACTGTCTCATCAGTCTCCAAGCTCTCCGGAAATGAGATCATATTATAACACACTTTGATGACTGATTTGAATATGTACAAGCTCCTTTTTGAAAACATCACCTCATGGGTGCTAGCCCAGAGCCCCCGGACTGTCTGGACAGGAGACTCACACCACAGCTCTAAGTGCACCTTCTCCCTCACCACTCTCCTCATCTGCCAGGCTTGTTCACTGTGACCCACCTCCAGCACCTCAAATGCCTGACTGAGGACGATCCCATGGTCCATGTGTTCCTGTCTGCCATGGCCCTTCCACCCTCCTGGCCACACTGCTCAGCATCCCCAACCTTAGGCAGGGTGGGCACTGGGGGCTGACTCGGCTAGGCATAGATAAGCTTGAAGTCACTGTGGTATCCAGGGACACAGGAGACGAAGTGATGCCTGGGTCAGTGTCTGAGTCCGGAGCTCCTATTCCTTTTGCCTGTCAGGGACCAATGTCCCCTGGGTTCTCTCATCTCCATGAAGGACTCTACCCACGACCCATGGCAAAGCCCTGCTGTTCAAGTCTCCATGCCACAGAAAAGGTTCCTCTCCTCTTCCTTGTGGAAGGAGACTTAGGCTCCTCATCCAGAAATAGTGGTGTGTAACATGCTCTAGAGTGTCTCCCGATGCTTCCAGAAACCACGAGGCTGTTACAGGGGGCTCAGCTCCTCATTTCACTGCTAGAAGAATCCCCAGGTGTTCCATGGTCACTAAAGTATGTCTGCTTTCATTAACTGGACACTGTAGTTTCAAACTCCCTTTCCTTCGTGGGGAGCATGGGTGCCAGGTGAGGGGCCCCGGGGCAGGACACACTGCAGCTCTGTGTGATTGCTGCTAGCCCAGAGACACATGACTGAGTCCCATCCCCAGGTCTAGGCTGGCTGAGAGTGGCCTGGAGCTGGACCTCAGCAGGAATGGAGGGCCCTGCACCTTCCACACCAGCTCCGAGACCCTGGGTCTGAGCAGGCTATGGGGGCCTCCTGAGCCCTTTTTTTGAGGGGCTGATGTGACCCTGCAGCACTGTGGAGTAACTGCTGGCGCAGAAGTACACAGCTGTCTGCGAGGGGGCGGCCGACCCCAGCGTGAGGTGGAAGTGCTCCTTTTTTGATCTGGAGACGCTGTAACCCTCGGGGATGTCACCATTTTCAGCCTCACCAACACGGACAGAGTAGTGGATCAGCCTCAGCCCCAGTCCCGGGTCTTCTCGGTACCAGTACATGTACTCATGGTTCATGTTCTGGGTACATTCCAGGGTCACGTTCCCTCCTGTCCTCGCGATTTTGTGCCTCGGGTTCTGGGTGACGCCAGCATTCGTGTGCCCTGTGGGGACAGAGACCAAAGTTGGTGCCAAAGGCAAAGGCTGGGGAAGGATCCGGAAGTCATAGGAGAGGAGAGGGACCTGCCCAGGACGCACCTGCCCCCAGGACAGCCAGGACCACAGCGCACAGGAGGCGCATGGCAGGGACAAGCTCTGGAGGGGTCCTTCTGAGATGTCACCCTCCTGCCCCAGCCTGGCCCCAGAGCAGCCTGTCCCAGTGGCCACGCCCCTTTTCCCTGCAACCTCCAGTCAAAATAAACACTCAGGCCAACAGCCCAGACTGGGAGGAATGCACTGCTCTGAATTTGCACAGGTCCTGTGTGTAGAGGAGTCTTTCCTGCCTTTGTGCAGAATAGTTTGTAACTCTGTATAAATTTCTCCCTGAGGATGGAATTCCTCCTTGACTCACTGGCTTTTATTTACCTAACTGTCCCTGCAGTCCAGAATGCCAGGGGAGATCCTTGTGGCTTCCTGGTGCCACAAAGACTCCTGTGTTCTGGAACTCCTTCAAGAGTCCTTTTCTCATTTGCTCGGTCACCCACCATCCTGTTAACCTCCTTCCACCTGCAAGGACTCGCTCTGGAGTCAGAGCTCTAGATCCGAGGGCGCCTCTTCATCCAGCACTCGGGAAGGTTTCACTCAATTCCTTATCAATTCCCTGACTGGGGGGACACCTGCCCACACCTAGCTAGATTCATCACGACACCTGCTTCCTGGGTGTGGTCGGCAGGAGAACCATCCCCAAAGATGTCCACGTCCTAATCCCTGGAGCCTGTGAGTGTATTAGACTTCATGGCGGGGGGTTAAGGCTGCAGGTTGAATTAAGGTTGCTAATCAGTGGACTGAGTTCCTGGTGGTGCAAAGGGTTAACACACTCAGCTGCTAACCAAAAGGTTGGAGGTTTGAGTGCTCCCAGAGGTGCCTCCAAAGTAAGGCCTGGCCATCTGCTTATGAAAAGTCAGGGACTGGAAACCCCACGGAGACGTTCTACGCTGACACACGTGCAGTTGCTCTGAGTCAGAATCTACTTGACTGCAGCTGGGATGGTAACTGGTGAAATTTTCCGTGAGTTTTTCACTCGGAACCTTCTCCAGGGAGCAGAGCTGGACCCTGCATGCACAGTAGTGCCCTGACCCCCTGCATTCTGTAATTCCCTGTGACTCATGAGACAGAAGGTTTCACAGAAACAGGTAGATGTTTAGGATCGATATTGGACATTTAGGATTGTAGACCCTGGAACCCCAAACAAGAAACATACTTGTTTTCATTTTTAAGTTTCCTTTCCTATTTCATGTGATCCCAAATCTTGTACAAAGTAAAAAAATAAATCTTGTACAAAGTAGAGGGCACAAAACAATGGGTTAAATAAAGGAAATTGACTAACAAATTCCAACCCTTTATGTCCTTTCTCTCCTGGTAGGCTGCACCATGAACAGGAAGACTCCTTAGCAAACCCCGCTTCCTCTCTGTGTGCAACAGGGAAGACTCCACAGGAACCCCCCCACTCACACAAACCCAACAAAACCAGCTGCCACTGAGTCAGCTCCAACTCCATGTGTGTCAGAGTATAACCGTGCTCCATAGGGTTTTCAGTAGATGTTTTTGCAGAAGTACATTGCCAGGCCTTTGTTTTGACGTAGCTCTGAGTGGACTGGAACCTCTAACCCTCTGGTTAGCAGCTGAGCGTGGTCACCGTTTGCACCTGCAGGAACAGCCTTCAAGAAAAATGGCACATGGTCTGGGTATGAACGACAGCTCCAGTGCAGAAAGGTGCACCATTGCTCTTGTCACCTGTAGGATCCACTCAGGTCTCTGCCCTGAAGTTGTCAGGGAGGCAGCATGATAATCCCACGTGGTCCATGACTTATGACCTTCCTGCTCCTGCACATCTGGGCCTGAAAAGGAGAAGCTGAAGCAGGGATACTTCTACAGAGGGGTCGGAGGGCCCACAGGTACCTGAGGAATGGAGCCCAGTGTGCCTCCTCGCTTTGCTGTTTGTGACCTCTGCCTACAGGACAGTGGCTTCACCTCTGTCAGTAGTGCTTCTGCAGTTGAACAAACTGTCACACACTCCTTCCTCAGCACACTTCTGTCAGCAGTGACACAGGTTACAGGGATGAGCAAAGAGAGTCTGGGGAGCCCTCGGCTCAGCTGGCCTGAGCTCAGCCTGGAGGCCGCGCCATTCTCACCATCACTTCCTAAGCTGGGCAGAGGGCTTTGTGTATAGGGCCGTGTATCTGTCTATCTGTCTGTCTATTATCTCTCTCTCTCTGTCTTCTATCTACTTGACTACCCACCCATCCATCCATCCATCCATCCATCCATCCATCCATCCATCCATCCATCCATCCATCCATCCATCCATCCATCCATCCATCCATCCATCCATCCATCCATCCATCCATCCATCCATCCATCCATCCATCCATCCATCCATCCATCCCTCCAACTTCCCACCTGCCCATCCATCCATCCATACATACATACATACATCCACTCACCCACCCATCCTTTTGTTTTGGGAAAGTTATCACTGAATGCTCAGTTGTTTTGTCTTGACTAGATGAGTGTTGCTAACCCATGCTGGTTAAGTATTGCTAACTCATGCAGATAAGGAAAACTTCCTAAGTTTGATTCTGGATAAAGTTGCTGCTTCAGCTAAATGGCATTAAGACTAATTCTTGTTTAGCTCTTGGCCCAAGAAACCCATTTTAAATCTTGCATCTACAAAAAATTTTTAACACAAAAACTTCAAAACAGACAAAAAATGACTTCAAAGGCTGTTGAAATCATTGCATGCACCGTTGACTTCATAATTTGGCCAAGTGGTCAGCAGTTTCTCCACATTGTCATTGGCTTTTAGCGGAGTGGCCATATGCTGACTGGATTTCCTCCCCAATCTGTGACCTCGGATGCTGGGTACGGGCACCTACGATCTTGCTGCATGTGGCTTTGCACCCTGGGAAGCCCACCTCTGGATCTCCCAGTCTTGAAGCTTGTTCATCCATGTAAGAAAACGGGCTCTTGGGTGTGGGCATCCACCCGCAAGGTGCAAAGGAGGGATGTGGGTTAGAGGAGAAGAAAGTTAATGCTCAGTATCACTTTGCCAACTTTTATAAGAAGAAATTGGAGGAGCTCATGGGTTTTAACCCATGATAATTACTGGCAATTGGAATGTGAAAGTTAGAAACAAAGAAGGATCAGTAGTTGGAAAATATGGCCTTGGTGATAGAAAAAATGCCAGAGAGCGAATGATAGAATTTTGCAAGACCAATGACTTCTTCATTGCAAATACCTTCTTTCACCAACATAAACGGCGAGTATACACATGGACCTCGCCAGCTGGAACACATAGAAGTCAAATTGACTACATCCGTGGAAAGAGACAATGGAAAAGCATAATATCATCAGTCAGAACAAGGCCCGGGGCCTACTGTGGAATAGACCATCAATTGCTCATATGCAAGTTCAAGCTGAAACTGGAAAAAATCAGAGCAAGTCCACGAGAGCCAAAATATGACCTTGAGTATATCCCACCTGAATTTAGAGACCTTCTCAAGAATAGATTTGATGCACTGAACACTAGTGACCGAAGACCAGACGAGTTGTGGAATGACATCAAGGACATCACCTATGAAGAAAGCAAGAGGTCACTGAAAAGACAGGAAAGAAGGAAAAGACCAAGATGGATGTCAGAGGAGACTCTGAAACTTGCTCTTGAGCGTCGAGCAGCTAAAGCAAAAGGAAGAATTGATGCAGTAAAAGAACTGAGCAGAAGATTTCAAAGGGCCTCTCGAGAAGACAAAGTAGAGTATTATAATGACATGTGCAAAGAGCTGGAGATGGAAAACTAAAATGGAAGAACACGCTCGGTGTTTCTCAAACGGAAAGAACTGAAGAAAAAACTCAAGCCTCGAGTTGCAATAGTGAAGGATTCCATGGGGAAAATATTAAACGATGCAGGAAGCATCAAAAGAAGATGGACAGAATACACAGAGTCATTATACCAAAAAGAATTAGTCGATATTCAACCATTTCAAGAGATGCCATATGATCAAGAACTGATGGTATTGAAGGAAGAAGTCCAAGCTGCTCTGAAGGCATTGGCAAAAAACAAGGCTCCAGGAATCGATGGAATGTCAATTGAGATGTTTCAACAAACAGATGCAGTGCTGGAGGTGCTCACTCGCCTATGCCAAGAAATATGGAAGACAGCTTCCTGGCCAACTGACTGGAAGAGATCCATGTTTATGCCTATTCCCAAGAAAGGTGATCGAACCAATGTGAAAATTATAGGACAATATCATTAATATCACACAAAAGCAAAATTTTGCTAAAGATCATTAAAAAATGGTTGTAGCAGTATCTCGACAGGGAACTGCCAGAAATACAGGCCAGTTTCAGAAGAGGACGCAGAACCAGGGCTATCATTGCTGATGTCAGATGGATCCTGGCTAAAAGCAGAGAATACCAGAAGGATGTTTACCTGTGTTTTATTGAGTATGCAAAGGCATTCGACTGTGTGGATCATAACAAACTATGGATAAAATTGGGAAGAACGGGAATTCCAGAACACTTAATTGTGCTCATGAGGAACCTTTACATAGATCAAGAGGCAGTTGTTCAGACAGAACAAGGGGATACTGATTGGTTTGAAGTCAGGAAAGGTGTGCATCAGGGTTGTATTCTTTCACCACACCTATTTAATCTGTATGCTGAACAAATAATCCGAGAAGCTGGACTATATGAAGAAGAATGGGGCATCAGAATTGGAGGAAGATTTATTAACAACCTGCGCTATGCAGATAACACAACCTTGCTTGCTGAAAGTGAAGAGGACTTGAAGCACTTACTGATGAAGATCAAAGACCACAGCCTTCAGTATGGATTACACCTCAACATAAAGAAAACAAATCCTCACAACTGGACCAATGAGCACCATCATGATAAACGGAGAAAAGATAGAAGTTGTCAACGATTTCATTTTACTTGGATCCACAATCAACAGCCACAGAAGCATCAGGGAAGAAATCAAAAGACACATTGCATTGGGTAAATCTGGCACAAAGGACCTCTTCAAAGCGTTGAAGAGCAAAGATGTCACCCTGAAGACTAAGGTGCACCTGACCCCAGCCATGGTATTTTCTATCACATCATACGCATGTAAAAGCTGGACAATGAATAAGGAAGACTGAAGAAGAGTTGATGCCTTTGAATTGTGGCGTTGGCGAAGAATATTGAATATACCATGGACTGCCGGAAGAACGAAAAGATCTGTCTTGGAAGAAGTGCAGCCAGAATGCTCCTTAGAGGCAAGGATGGTGAGACTGCATCTTACATACTTTGGGCATGTTGTCAGGAGGGATCAGTCCCTGGAGAAGGACATCATGCTTGGCAGAGTACAGGGTCAGTGGAAAAGAGGAAGACCCTCAACGAGGTGGATTGACCCAGCGGCTGCAATAATGAGCTCAACAACAATTGTAAGGATGGTGCAGGACTGGGCAGTGTTTCATTCTGTTTTGCATAGGGTCGCTATGAGTTGGAATCGACTCTACGGCACCTAACAACAACAACAGCATGGGTTTTAATGCAACCCAAAGCAATGGTTATTTCAGTTCCTTTCTTAATCTACCCTTGAGACAGCTTCAGAACCCTCCAAAGCCCGCCCTATGCCCACAGGTACTTGGTAGAGACTTAGCTTACAGTCTCTGGCTGATAATTCTACTAGCTGATTATCTCCAGGTCCAGTGCTGCTGTCTGGGGCATCTATTAACATTTCCCCTGAGTGGTTTGTTTCTTTGTGGGTTTTATAGTTTGCGATTGACATTTTTTTCTTTCAGAGAGTTTTTGTTTGCTAGGGGGTGGTGATGGTTCAGAGACAGAACTCTTACCTTCCATGTAGGAGACCCAGCTTCAATTCCCTGCCAGTTCACCTCATGCTCAACCACCACCCATCTGTCATTGGAGGCCAGTGTGTTGCTGTAAAGCTGAGCAGATTTTAGAGGAGTCCAGACTAAGATGGAATAAGAGGAAAGGGCTGGTGTTCTGCTTCTGAAAATCAGACAATGAAAATCGTGGCAATCATGACATTCCAATCCTCACCCCATCAGGTGGATGGTGCAAGACCGGGAAGAGTTTCATTCTGTTCTTCATTGGGTCTCCGTGTATCAGGGGTGAATATCACAGAAGTTAAAACAAGGACAACAGCCACCCAATAATACTAAAGTGACTTATGTAATTATTTAAGAGTTGTAAAATCCCAAATCACCCGGGGAGCTTAAAGCTGCTCAATGGCATCCTACTTTGCTCCTATCCCTTGGAAACAAAATGAGCCATAAATTTCAGGTTGGGAGCGACTGCTCTCTACTTTACTCAGATGCCCAGAATATTTGAAATTGATGATGTAGCATGAAGTGCTATCTGCAGTCTCTCTATCACATGCACACACATGCACACATGCAAAGTCACAGGCACACAAACATGTACACACAGACATGCACGTGCCCACACATGCACAAGCACGTACATACCACCCAGACCAATGCTCTCCTCTTCCTCCTCTACGGAGCCCCATTCTCCTGTTCTTTCTTCCTCCCCCTCCTTCTCTTTTTTCTCCACCTTCTCTTCCTCCTCCTAACACCTCTTCTTCTCATCTTTCTCTTGCTCCTCTTTTTCTTCCTTCTTCTCCTTCTCTTCCTCCACTTTCTTCTCCTCTCCTTTTCCCTCCTTCTCCTCCTCCTCTCCTTCCTAATCCTCCTCTTCCTCAGAGCCCCTTCTCCAATGGACATTTGGGTAGCTTTCCCCCAGGGTCCCAGGCCCAAGGCGCTCTGACTGCAGGAACAATAGGGTAAGGCACAGTGCACTGAGTTCAGGGTAGACCCCATCCCAGGGCTTCTCATCCTCCTCTCTTTGCACTTGCCCCTGGGATGAAGGCTGTGGGCCCACAGATCTCCCACGGTGGGTCTCATTAGCAATTAGAGGGACCACCCACCTCCTGCAGAGCTATAGGTAGCCTGGCAGTGACTGAGAGCTCCAAAACCCTGCCTAATATGGGATGTGGTGAAGTTTTTCTTAACCCTTCCCCTCCTGGGCAGCTCCCCCAGACCCCCCCCCGCCAGCCCCCTAGACCTCAGTGGTACCACAGTGCCATCTTGAGACCAAAAAGGGAAGCCCCATCAAGTTTTATCCCTTCTGCTCTGGCCCAAGAGACTCTAGGAACTGTCTGCATATTCAAAACCAAACACCAAACCATTGACTTAGCTTCTGAATTACAAGGGACCCGTGTGTTACAGAGTAAAACTGAGCTCCACAAGGTTTTCTTGACTGTAATCTCTGTGGAAGCAGATATCCAGCCCTTTCTTCCCTGATTGCGGTGGGTGGTTTTGAACTGCCAACCTTCCGGTTAGTAGTGGAGCACAAACTCGTCTGCCACCCAGGGGCTTCTGCGTAGGCAGCAGAGTGCATATTCCAGGATATTCTGGAAGTTTTGCAATCAATTTTCTTGAACCCAAATCCCAGCACTAGTCCTAACCCTATGTGATGGTTAACGTTCTGTGTCAGCTTGTCTAGACCATGGATCTTATGGTTTGGCAGATATTATGTAATCATCCTCCATTTTGTGATCTGATGTGAGCAGCTAATCAGGTGGGAGAACAATTTCCTTGGGGGTGTGGCCTGCATCCAATGTATGTGGTTGTTCCGGCAAATCTCATACTCTCTCTCTCAATCCTGCACTCATCTCATGGTTGACCTCCAGTTCCTGGAGAAATTTCAGCCTGCCGCATGACCTGCAGATTTTGGATTCACCAGCTCCTGCAACCACGTGAGTCAGGAGAAGCCTCTAGCCTGACACCTGACCTGTGGATTTGGGACTTGCCAGCCTCCGCAGTTGTGTGAGCCACTTTCTTGAAATAAATCTTTCTTTATGTCTTTCAATATGCTCCTTAGAAGTAAGGATGGCGAGACTGCATCTCACATACTTTAGACATGTCCTGAGGGATCAGTCCCTAGAGAAGGACATCATGTTTGACAGAGTACAGGTCAGTGGAAAAGAGGAAGACACTCAAAGAGGTGGATTGACACAGTGGATGCAACAATGAGCTAAAGCATAACAACAATTGTAAGGATGGCTCAGGACCTGGCAGTGTTTCGTTCTGTTGTGCATAGGGTCGCTATGAGTCGGAACCAACTCGACGGCACCTAACAACAACAACATATGTCTTTATATATACCCCTCACTGGTTTTGCTCATCTAGAGGAGCCAGCGTGAAACACCCAAACTCTATTCCTTTGAGTTATTATGTTTACTATTCTAAGCTCATTCTACTTAACTCCTGTAGCATATCTGACAGTTGTCATCTAACTGGGACTTTCTCCCTTTCAGCTATGTTCTGAAAGGAAGAGAAATAGAGTGAGGGATAGAAGGAAATAATATCTTCTCTAAAATGGGAAGAAAAACTCAGCACTTGAAGTAGGAGGTTCTTTCATCTCCGTTACTGAAGATATACAAAAAAGCCCTACCCCCGCCACACAAGGGAGACCATCAAGGTAACCCCAGTAAATACAGATCAGTATAGCACTGGGCAGACATTTCTGTCTCCTTCTAATGATTTCCTTCTCTCCACCTATAACCACAGTGCTTCAGGAGTTCTCCTGTGGTCCTGCCTCCTCCTACACAAAGGTCAGCTGATGTCCTTGTCTACTGCTTTCCCTGGGGAGTGGAGGACAGAGGAAGGCTCTGCTCAGGCTTCTAGGAGAGGCAAGGAGAGGAAGAGTATGTGGTTTGTGCACAGGAAAGAGGTGGCCATGCCACGCTGTGGCTAAGCTGCTGGCACAGAGGTACACGGCCAAGTCCCCCGGTTCCACAGCCTGGATCCTCAGCATGGAAGATGACCCCTCAAGCTTCTCCACTGAGAACCGATCCTCAGGCATCCCCGATTTGTCTGCTTCATCTTTATTCTGGAAATAAGTCAGGAGCACCAGGCCCTGCCCCCGGATCTGTCGGTACCAGAAAAGGCCAGCATGACCAGAAATTGGATCACACCTGAGGGCTACTGTCTGGCCCCTCTTTGTGACCCTGTGCTTGGGGGCCTGGGAGAGTCCAGCACCTCTGTGACCTGAGGAGACATGTGCTGGGAACAGAATGGGAACAATGACGGGAATCACCACACAGACACACACACACACATCACACACCCCACACATACACTAACCACATACAGCCACACACAAACCACACATGCACACACACATACACACCACATATATTGTGCATACACACATACCATACAGGCACACACACACACACAACACATACACCATACACATGAACATAACACACATACCATATACACACTCAACGCATACACCACATAAACACAGACATCACTCACACCACACACACCACACACTCATACCACACACACGCACCA
Organism: Elephas maximus indicus; assembly: GCF_024166365.1. Lineage (NCBI taxonomy): Eukaryota > Metazoa > Chordata > Mammalia > Proboscidea > Elephantidae > Elephas > Elephas maximus. The sequence goes on from NC_064826.1 coordinate 7,911,077, forward strand.
CATACAAGCACACATGCACACTCACACACGCCCCCATGCATGCACACGCACGCACCACACACTGGAACTACTTGGTGTCCAGGGACTCACCTGCCCCCAGGAAGCAGAGGGCCACCCAGCGGTGGAGCCTGGAGCCCATGGTGGGTTGGGCAGGACTGGAGGATTTGCTGGGGCAGGGTTTTGTGCACAGGAGCAGAGGAGGAAGTGTCCCTTTCCCCACAGTCTCATCAGTTCCCGTGGCCTCAGGAACATGTGTCCACATTATAACACACTTGCATGACTGATTTGAACATGTATAAGCTCCCTTTGGAAACCCTGGCAGCATAGTGGTTAAGAGCTACGGCTGCTAACCAAAAGGTCAGCAGCTCGAATCCACCAGGCGCTCCTTGCAAACCATATGGGGCAGTTCTACTCTGTCTTATAGGGTCGCTATGAGTCGGAATCCACTCTACTGCAGCGGGTAAGCGCTCTTTAAAAAAATCACCACAGGGGTCCTGGCCCACTGCCCCAGTCAAAGACCCATGTCCCCTGCATTCTCTTCTCTCTGTGAGAGACTATGTCTCCACGTCCCATGCCAAAGCCCTGCCACTCAAGTCTCCGTGCCACAGAAAGAGTTCCTCTCCACTTCTTTATGGAAGGAGACTTAGCCTTTATGGAAGGAGACTTAGTCCAGAAACACCGGTGTGTGATATGCCCTAGAGCATCTCCCCATGCTTCCAGAACCCACGAGGCTGTTACAGGGGGTTCAACTCCTCACTCCACTGCTAGGGGAATGCCCAGGTGTTCCATAGTCACTAAAATACGTCCACTTTCATTAATAGGACACTGTAGTTACAAACTCACTTTCCTTCAGGGGGAGCAGGGCTGGCAAAGGTCGAGCATTTGGGAGCCAGGCAAGGGTCTCAGGGACAGGACACACTGCAGCTCTGTGTGATTGCTGCTAGCCCAGAGACACACAGCTGAGTCCCATCATTAGGTCCTGGCTGGCTGAGAGTGCCTTAAGCTGGACCTCAGCAGCAACAGAGGCCCCTGCGCCTGCCACCCCAGCTCCAAGGTCCCCAGGCTGAGCGGGCTGCATGGGTTTCCTGAACCCTTTTTGTGAGGGGCTGAGGTGGCTGTGCAGCACTGTGGAGACACTGCTGGCACAGAAGTACACAGCTGTCTGCGACGGGACGGCCGACCCCACCGTGAGGGGGAAGTCCTTCGTGTTTGATCTGGAGACACTGTACCCCTCGGGGACATCGCCTTTGTAGGTATCAGGAACACCATTAGAGTAGGGGATCAGCCGCAGGCCCAGTCCCGGGTCTTGTCGGTACCAGTACATGGAGTTCTGGTTCATGTCCTGGGTGCATTGCAGGGTAACATTCCCTCCTGTCCTTGTGATCGTGTGCCTTGGGGTCTGCGTCATGCCAGCATCCGTGTGCCCTGTGGGGACAGAGACCAAAGCTGGTGCCGAGGGCACAGGGAAAAGCTGGGGCAGGATTGGGAAATCCCAGGAGAGGGGAGGCTCCTGCCCAGGACACACCTGCCCCCAGGACAGCCAGGACCACAGTGCACAGGAGGCGCATGGCAGGAACCAACTCTGGAAGGGCCCTTCTGAGATGTCACCCTCCTGTCCAGCCTGGCCCCAGAGCAGCCTGCCCCAGTGGCCACGCCCCCTCCCCTACCCCCTGGAAACTTCAGGTAAAAAACAAACATGCAGCCAGCAGCTCAGAGTGGGAGGAATGCAGTCCTCTGATTTGCACAAATCTAGTGAGGAGATGAGTCTTTCCTGGCTTCCCACAAAACAGTTTGTGGATTTCCTCCTTGACTCACTGGCTTTTATTTACCTAACTAACCCTGCAGTCCAGAATGCCAGGGGAGATCTTTGGGGCTTCCTGGTGCCATTTATGACTCATGTGTCCCAGATATTCCTTCAAGAGTCCTTTTCTCTTTTGCTTGGTTTCCCACCCTCCTGTTAACCTCCTTCCACCTGCAAAGACCCTCTCTGGAGTCAGGGCTCCAGATCCCAGGGCACCTCTTCAACCAGCACTCAGGAAGGTTTCACTCAGTTCCTTATCCATTCCCCGACTGGTGGGATACCTGCCCACACCTAGCTAGATACATCCGGGCACCTGCTTCTTGGGCGTGGTCGGGAGGAGAAAGTTCCCCAAAGATGTGCACATCCGAAGCCCTGGAGCCTGTAAGAGTATTAGACTTCACAGTGGGGGAATAAGGCTGTAGATTGAATTAAGGTTGCTAATCAGTGGACTGAGGTCCTGGTGGTGCAAAGGGTTAACACACTCAGCCGCTAACCAAAAGGTTGGAGGTTTAAGTCCACCCAGAGGTGCCTCCAAAGTAAGGCCTGGAGATTTGCTTATGAAATTCAGCGACTGCAAACCCCGTGGAGACGTTCTACTCTGACTCAGATGGGGTTGCTGTAAGTCACAGTCTACTCGGCTGCAGCCAGATACTGATAAAATTGTCCATGTGTGTTTCCTTCTGGAACCTTCTCCAGGGAGCAGAGCTGGACCCTGCATGCACAGTAGTGCCCTGACCCCCTGCATTCTGTAATTCCCTGTGACTCATGAGACAGAAATTTCCACAGGAACAGGTAGATGTTTAGGATCGATATTGGACATTTAGGATTGTAGACCCTGGAGCTCCCGAGGCAAGATACAGAGTTACTTTCATTTTAAGTTTCTTATTTCATGTGATCCCAAATCTTGTACAAAGTAGAGGGCACAAAAATGTGGGTTAAATAAAGGAAATGGACTAACGAATTCCAACCCTTTATGTCCTTTCTCTCCTGGTAGGCTGCACCATGAACAGGAAGGCTCCTTAGCAAACCCCCCTTCCTCTCTGTGTGCAACAGGGAAGACTCCACTGGAACCCCCCAGCTCACACAAAACCCAACAAAACCAGCTGCCACTGAGACAACTCCAACTCACGGTGACTCCATATGTGTCAGAGTATAACTGTGCTCCATAGGGTTTTCAGTAGATGCTTTTGCAGAAGTAGATTGCCAGGCCTTTGTTTTGACGTAGCTCTGAGTGGACTGGAGCCTCTAACCTTCTGGTTAGCAGCTGAGTGTGGTCACTGCTTGCACCTCCCAGGGACAACCTTCATCAAAAAAGGCACACAGTCTGGGTATGAACGACGGCTCCACTGCAGAAAGGTGCGCCTTTTCTCTTGTCACCTGTAGGATCCATGCAGGTCTCTGCCCTGAAGTTGTCAGGGAGGCAGCTTGATAATCCCACGTGGTGCATGACCTATGACCTTCCTGCTCCTGCACACCTGGGCCTGAAGAGGAGAAGCTGAAGCAGGGATAGTTCTGCAGGGGGATCTGGGGCCCACAGGTGCCAGAGGAATGGAGCCCAGTGTGCTTCTTCACTTTGCTATTTGTGACCTCTGCCTGCAGGAGAGTACCTTCACCCGTGTCAGTAGTGGTTCTGCAGCTGAACAAACTGTAACACAGTCCTTCCTCAACACACTTCTGTCAGCAGTGACACAGGTTACAGGGATGAGCAAATAGAATCTGGGGAGCCCTCGGCTCAGCTGTCCTGAGCTCAGCCTGGATGCCGCCCTCACTCTCACCATCACTTCCTAAGCTGGGCAGAGGGCTTTGTGTACACGGAGGCCAGTGCTCTGCAGGGCTGTGCAAGTTGCTGACACAGAGGAACACAGCCAAGTCCCCCACGCTCCAGGGCACTCAGGTTCAGCTCCGAGTGGTAGTCAGGTAGTCAGTTGGCCTGAGAACTTATGCCGGATGTCACCTTTGTCTCTCTCTTTCCTGTCAATATTCTAGGAGGCACTGAGGGCCCTTGCCCTGGGTCTTCTGGTACCAGTACACAGAAAGGTCCCCAGAGAGGGGGGAACAGCTCAGCATCACCTGCTGTCCTTATGCTTTGCTCAGGTGTCTCAGGCACTGGGTGACTCCAGAACCCATTGGGCCTGTATAAGGGGGGACACGGAAGAAGCTGAGGACAGAGTGCAGGGGGCCTGGCTGCAGCCATCCTCATGATTGGGCTTGAACTTCGGGGATGGTAAAGGCAGGCTGATGCCTTCCCACCTGTGGCCAGCACTCACCTGCCCCCAGGAGGCAGAGGTTCCCTCAGCAGATGAGCCTGGAGCTTATGGCGGGCCAGGCAGGGTGGGCAGTGTTTTCCACTCAGGGTGGGGTGTCCTAGGCCTAGCACTCTAATGGTCTGCACCCCTTTTCCCTGATAGGATCATTTTGTGATGTTGAAGCTGCCGCAGAGACATCACCCACTCCTCCAGAGTTTCCCCATCCCTTGTAGCCTGCCAAGCCGTGGTTTCTAACTGAGGCTTGGCCTGACCACACCTGAATTTGGCACTGAAATCCTACACGTATACAAACCAAGATCTTGGTCCATGTGCGGAATCTGAAGAACCTTGGCCCCAAACTTGATCCTGGACCTAAACTTCACCAGAGCGGAAGATGTTCTCTGGCACACAGCTGCATCCGAGCCCATTTACAAAGCAAAAGTTTCCTTCATTTACAGATGACTCAACACCTGGATCTCCAGCTATGGACATGGGAGGGATCGGGGTGTCGAACCTTGGGCACACACCACATACATGCACACATCACACACATGCATACAACACCCACATGCACGCACCACACGCCATATGGGACACACAGGCACACACATTCACCACATACTGCACACATACACACATGTTCATAGATTATACACATGCACACACCATATACCACATATCTCAAACATGTATCCACATGCATACACCACACTTCCGCACAGATACACACCCACATCCACACACAAACAATGGGATTACTTGGTGGTCTGAAGGCTCAGCTGCACCCAGGAGGCAGAGGCCGTGCAGCAGAGGAGCCTGGAGCGCATGGCTGGTCGGGGCCCAGGGAAGGGAGAGGAGGGTCTCGTCAGGCAGTGTGCTGAGAAAATGGGACCTGGGCTCTCTTGGAATTGCTCAGTGATGTCATTGTCCCAGCCGGGCTCTTGGCTCAGGGCCTCCTCAGTGTACACAAGGGCATATCCCAGAATAAGTGAAATTTGGACATTTCTCCCAAGAGGGTGTGCTGTCTTTGACCTCCTCCCAAGACAGTTTGGACCTTTGAGCTCATTATTATTTCCAGTATGAAACAACTTCTCCTATGTTTTCAACTCTCCAAGTATTTCTGTCTTTTAGACGCTCAGGTTAAATCATTAGGGTACTTTCAGTGATTTGGGTGAGTATTTTAAATAAAATGGTCCTCCCCAAACCTCCAGAGTACGATCACCCAGCAAGGTTGATCTAGGATGAATGATTTTTATATAGAAATAGTGTACAACCACAGACGAGGCCCTCTTTTAATGTACATGTTTTACGATGTGTTGTTTGACAAGGAAGAAGCACTGGGAGCAGAGTGCATCCTTTGTACCTGGGGTTCCTGCACAGAGAAGCTCCTAGTCCAGGGAGATTGACGAAAGGGGCCTTCCTGCAGAGACTACAGACAGAGGGCCTTGCCCTGAAGCTGATGCCCTGAATTTGGACTTCTAGCCTACTAGACTGTGAGAAAATGAATTTCTCTATGTTAAAGCAGAAAATAAAAGATGTGGTGCTTGAGAAAGTGGGCTTAATATCCCACAGCTCTGGGCTAAGGGGGCATCCTGCCCCATGTGGATGCTAGGGAGTCAGCTCAACAAACCAGTGTTCTCACTTGAAGATGAGGCAACAACAGTGCCCTCTTCAGGGTCAGTGTGAGCTTTATTAGTAATTGTTCAGGAAGGTCCTAAAAAGCCCAGTGATGCCCAGCACACTGCAGCCAAGATGACTGCTTGAGTCCTAAGTGGAGTAGAGTTGATAAAGTGCGTGTTTGCTAATAAACCAAATATTAACAGTTATATAAATATTGTACGCTTGTAATCAGCTGCTTGGGGAAGTCTGCCTGCTCTTTTATGGTCACTTCCTGAGCTGGCAGAGGGCTTTGTGCACAGAGTAGCTGGGCCTCTGCAGGGCTGTGCAAGCTGCTGGCAGAGGAACACGACCAAGTCCCACCTATCAAGGGCACTCAGATTCAGCTCTGAGAAGAAGTCAGGGAACTGTTGGCGTGAGAACTGGTCTGAAGTGTTACTTTTCTTTCTCTCTTTCTTGCTGTAATGCTAAAGTAGAAACTGGGGCCCTGTCCCTGCACTTGTTGATACCAGGATATAGAGAGGTACCCAGAGAGGGGGGAACAGCTCAGCATCACCTGCTGTCCTGGTGCTTTGATCAGATATCTCTGGGACTGGGGAAGGGTGTGACTCCAGAACTCACTGGGCCTGTGGGGAAAGTGGCAGAGGTGAGTGCAGGAGCAGCTGATGGTGCACCTCCAGGGGAGGCCCAGCTCTGAGTGCAGAGACCAACTGTTCACAGGACTCATCTGCCCCCAGAAGGCAAAACAGCTCTGAGCACTGAGCAGCAGAGTCAGGAGCCCAGGGCCAGCCAGGCATGGGAAATATCACAACTCAATGGGGCCTTGGACCTCTGGGGGTGAGAGCTGGTGTCCTCAGCCTCTTTTTCCTGATTGGAGGACGCCCTGTGACACTCCTGTCTGATGCCATTGTCCCTGCAGGCTGAGGCGTCCAGTGCCTCGCCATTCCACAGACTCCTGCATCATCTGAATAATTTTTTATAGTGGGGGCCAAGTACACACACAGCATTTCTGGTGTGTCTCTGAGGCTTTGCTTCTCCGACTGCCCCTGTTCCACTTTCCACTCCTCCTCCCATGAAAGCCTGAAGTCCTCCACTCTAGAGTCAGAGGCCTGTGCCCTGCTGTGAGGGAGGATCCCTGACTAAACTCATCTCCCAGTGCTGGTCTCAACCAGGTTTGTGTTTAGACTACCTGTCCCAGGCAGTCGTCCAGCCCTGCATGGCGAACTAGGATGTGGGCCACATAATTAAGTCCAAAGAAGTCTAAATTAAAAAAACCAAACCCATAGCCACTGAATCTATTCCAACTATGGATACCCTAGGTGTGCAGACTAGAACTGCTCCAGAGGGTTTTTGTGGCTGTGGTCTTTACAGAAGGAGTCCCTTGGTCGCACAAACACCTAAGGGCTTGATTACCAGCCAAAATGATGTCAGTTTAAATCCACCCAGAGAGGCCCTGCTTCCAAAAGGTCACAGCCTTGAAAACTCTATGAAGCAGTTCTACTTTGCACACATGGGGTCACCATGAGTCAGAATCTACTCAACCACAGCTATCTATGTATCTGTGTATCCATGTATCTATCTATCTGTCTGTCTATTATCTCTCTCTCTATCTCCTATCTACATACCTCTCTACCTACCACCCAACCACCTAGCCAACCATCCATCCACACACCCATCCATCCATCCATCCACACACCCACCCATCCACACACCCACCCATCCACCCCCCCACCCCCCACGCCCCCTCCCATCCACCCCCCCACCCATCCACCCCCCCATCCATCCATCCATCCATCCATCCATCCATCCATCCATCCATCCATCCATCCATCCATCCATCCATCCATCCATCCACCCACCCATCCATTCAAACATCTAGAAAAGGTCCCTAAGTGACACAGTTTGCTCATAGACACTAACCTAGAGGTGGGTGATTCTAACCCACCCACAGACACCTCAGAAGACAGGCCTGGTGATTTGTTTCTGAAAAGTTATGTACTGTCTTGAAAACCCTCTGGAGCTGTTCTGCTCTGTAGACTTGGGGTAACTATGATTTGGAACCCACCCAACCACAAATAACAGGAACATTCTTTACAAAGGTGATTGACAGACCTTTCTTCGGCGGCACCCTGGGTAAGTTCAAACCACTGAACTTTAGGTTAGTAATCAAGTGCAAACCAGGGGCCAGGATGTGTGAGCTTGAGGGGTGCAGATTCCCCAGAAAGGCCTCTGTGACTCTACCATTCAGCACAGACTAGGCCCTCGGGGCTTGCTTCCCTCAGCCCCCCATGCAGTGGGCTCTGAGTGGTTTGTGCTGGCTCGCCCATACCCACCAAATTGGTGCTATGGGAGGCCGACCCCCTGGTCCTTTCTCCTCTTCCTCATGGCTGAGTGAGGCTGAAGGGAGACAATGGCAGGAAAGGAGAAGGTGGCAGGATGACCAAGAAACCTGGGTTATGGACTAAAGGGTTTCTTGGGTTAGGGGACTTTCAATGCTAAAACCAGGCCTGTTCAGAGCAAACCAAGACATATGGTCACCCTAATTAGAAGTGGAAATGATTATACTATCTCTTTCCCTGGCTGGCTGGCTCACTTCTTGTGGGGCTTCATTTTATATTGGTTACTTTTCTCCTCTAAGGCCATCTTTCCTAACAGGCAGCCTTCTCCCAAAGCCACAACGCTCAGCTGCCAGGGAAACCACACCATCTTCTCCTTCCTTCACACCAACACAGGTAGGAAACACACACCTGTGCTAGCCCTCTAGGCTACTTCTTCTTCCCCTGTCTAACCCGACCACAACTTTTCAAATAGTCCCTTCATTGCTTTTCCTCAATCCTGCCAGGATCCTGACTGATAGACCTAAGCAAACAAGCAAATAAATGAAAACAACCAAACTCATTGCCAGTGAGTCAATTATGACACATGGTGACTTCATGTGTTACACAGTAGAACTGCTCCATAGGGTTTTCTTGGAAGGAATCTTTACACAAGCAGATGACCAGATCATCACCATATCACTGGGTGGGTTCAAACTAACAACCTTCAGGTTAGTAGCTGAATGAAAACCACTTGAACCACCAAGGTCCCTACTCGTACAGGTGAGAATGAGGCATGGAGAATATATTTTGTCTTTAAAAAAGGAACAACCCTTTTTAACAAAACAAAACAAAAAAACAACAAACAGCAGTTACAGTATTTTTAACAAAACCTGTAACATTCTGCTGAATGTGGCATTGACAGAGAATATTGAATATACCCTGCACTGTCAAAAGAACAAGCAAATCTGTCTTGGAAGAAGTACAACCAGAATGTTCCTTAGAAGAAACGATGGAGAGACTATGCCACACATAAGTTCGAGTTTTTGTCAGGAGAGATCAGTCTTTGGATTTGGGACTTGCCAGCCTCCACAATTGTGTGAGCCCTTTTCTTGAAATAAATCTTTCCATATGTCTTTATATATACCCATCACTGGTTTTGTTCATCCAGAGAACGAGCCGAAAACACCCAAACTCTATTCCTTCGAGTTACTATGTTTACTACCCCAAGCTCATTCTACTTAACTCCTGTGGCATATCTGACAGTTATCAACTAACTGGGATTTTCTCCCTTACAACCGCATTCTGAAAGGGAGAAAAATAGAATGAGGGATAGAAGGAAATAATTACCTAGTCTAAAATAGGAAGAAAAACCCAGCACTTGAAGTAGAAGGAAATCCTTTTCTCTCCGTTACTGAAGATATACAAAAAATCCCTGTCCTCTGCCACACACAGGAGATCATCAAAGTAACCCCAGTAAACAGAAATCAGCAGAGGGTTGGGCAGATATTTCTGCCATCTTCTAATGATTTCCATCCACCCACCTACAGCCAAAGAGCTTCAGGAGTTCTCCTGTGGTCTGGCTTCCTCCTACAGAAAGGTCAGCTAATGTCCTAGTCTACTGCTTTCCCTGGGGAGTGGAGGACAGAGGAAGACTCTGCTCAGGCATCTAGGAGAAGCAAGGAGAGAGGAGGAGTATGTGGTTTGTGCATAGGAAGGAGGTAGCCATGCCACGCTGTGTCTAAGCTGCTGGCACAGAGGTACAAGGCCGAGTCCCCGGGCTCCACAGGCTGGATCCTCAGCGTGGAAGACGACCCCTCAGGCCTCTCCGCAGAGAACCGATCGTCAGCCATCCCCGATTTGTCTGCTTCCTTTTCATTCTGAAAATAAGTCAGGAGCACCAGGCCCTGCCCCAGGGTCTGTCGGTACCAGAAAAGGCCAACATGACCAGAAATTGGATCACACGTGAGAGCTACAGCCTGGCCCTTCTTTGTGACCCTGTGCTTGGGGGCCTGGGAGACTCCAGCACCTGTTTGACCTGAGGAGACAGATGCTTGGGACAGAATGGGAACAGTGATGAGAATCAGCACACAGACAGACTGACACACATATCACACATACCACACATACACTCACCGCATACAGCCACACACAAACCACACATGCACACATACACACCCTATAGGGACACACACCACACACACACGCATACACACAACACACACACCATGGACACGGACATAAAACTCATCACATACACTACACAAACACACTCCCCACAGACATCACACACAACGCTCACACGCATGACACACATATACCTCACACTCACAGCCCATGAAAGCACACACCATATGTACCACACACACATGCACACTCACACATACCCCCATGTGCACACACACACACACTGGAACTACTTGGTGTCCAGGGACTCACTTGCCACCAGGAGGCAGATGGCTGCCCAGCAAAGGAGCCTGGACTCCATGGTGGGTCAGGCAGGACTGGAGAGTTTGCTGGGCCTGGGATTTTGTGCGCATGAGCAGAGAAGGGGGTGTCCCTTTGCCCACAAAGCAGGTGATATCACTGTCTCATCAGACCCCATGGCCTCGGGATCATGTGACCATATTACAACACACTTAGATGAATGATTTGAATATGTAACACCAGACTCTCCTGAGAGGCTCCCCGAGCAGAATGGCGCAGGCGCAGTGCACGTGCTGCATCTGTGGGTCGATGGAATGCAGGGTGAGGATGTTCAGCTGGAAAGCTGACACGATGTTCTGCAGATCAGAGATTTGAACGGAAGTATGCAACCGAAAATCACCCTTACATAGGTAATACCTGAAGATTGAGAAAATAAACAATAATTCATGCACAACATTGAAAGTGAAAAGACAAATGAATTGAGTAGGCATCCCTAATTAAAAAAAAAAAAAATCCTGTTTCTGTTGATTCAATGCCGACTAATGGCTACCCCACAGGACAGGGCAGAATTCCCCCACAGGATTTCCAAGACTGTAATCTTTGAGGAAGTAAATTGTTACGTCTTTCTCCTGTAAAGCAGCTGGTACGTTCTAATAGTTAAGCTTTTGGTTAGGAGCCGAGCGCTTAATCACTGTACCACCAGGGCTCCTCAACATTCCTAATAAAAACCCACATTGAAAGACAGCACAAGACCAGGCAAAGTTTCGTTCTGTTGGACGTAAGGTTAGTCCTAAGTCAGAGCCGACTCAATGACCACTCACAACAACAGGACTAAAGCGGTCCTCAAAGGACACTGAAAAGAACCAAGTCAGAGATACAAGAGCCTAACCAGAGTCAACTCATCATTGGAGTTGGGGAAGAAAGGAGTTTCCAGGAGGGGAGTGAGATTAACGTGTTAATTCACAACCTCCTGTGGAAGACAAGGGAGAACGAATACAGGCAGGACCTGCAACAAGGCTCCTAGGAGTCGGATTGGGAGAAAAATGGATGTGTGTGCCTAGAAAAGAGGTGAACACAGCACTCTACCTCTGTTACTGCACAGAAGAGAAGGGTGAACCCCCCAAGCTAATGGAGTAGAAACTATCAGAGGCATTTTTAGCGTGTGGACCTTACTTTATAGCAGAGAAGCAGCGTTTGTGCCTCCTGTAGGTCTTGGGATGCAGCCACCTACCTGTGTCTCAGGCCCAGGCACGTGCTAATGGCATCGCTTCTGCTTTTGCTAGCAGCTTTTGCTGTCCTAGGATCTTGGTGATAACAGTGTGATGCAGACTGTGAGGGAAAACTCAGAAGCTAGAGTCAGAAGCCAACTCTTTGCTTTAAAATCCCTCGTAGCACACAAAATAAACCGCAGCTATGCCACTGGTATTCAGATATCAGCAGGGTCACCCATGGTGGACAGGTTTCAGCTGAGCTTCCAGGTTAAGACAAACTAGGAAGAAGCGGTCTATTCTGACAAGAATCCCCCAGTGAAAGCCTTTGGAATAGCCATGGAACACTGTCTGATATACTGCCAGAAGATGAGCCTCTCGAGTTAGATGGCACTCAAAAGACTAGTGGGGAAGAGCTGCCTCCTCAAAGTAGAGTTGACCTTAATAACGTGGGTGGAGTCAAACTTTCGGGACTTTCATCTGCTAATATGGCACTACTCAAAATGAGAAGAAACAGCTGCAAACATCCATTAATAATCAGAACCTGGAATGTACAAAGTATGAATGTAGGAAAATTGGAAATGGTCAGTCAAAAATGAAATGGTAGGCATAAACATCAACATCCTAGGCATTAGTGAGCTGAAATGGACTGATTTTGACCAATGCGAATCACACAATCATACGGTCCACTATGTCAAGAATGACAACTTGAAGAGGAACGCTGTTGCATTCATTGTCAAAAAGAACATTTCGAGATCTATCCTGAAGGACAACACTGTCAATGATAGGAAAATATCCATGCACCTACAAGGAAGACCAGTTAATACAATTATTGAAATTTACGCACCAACCAGTAAGGCCAAAGATGAAGAAATTGAAGATTTTTACCGGCTTTTGCAGTCTGAAATTGATCGAACATGCAACCACGATGCATTGATACTTACCGGTGATTGGAATGTGAAAGTTGGAAACAAAGAAGAAGGATTGGAGTTGGAAAATATGGGCTTGGTGATAGAAATGATGCCAGAGATTACATGATAGAATTTTGGAAGACCAATGACTTCTTCATGGCAAATATCTTTTTTCTTCTACATAAACGGCAACTATACACATGGACTTCACCAGATGGAATACACAGGAATCAAATTGACTACATCTGGGGAAAGAGATGATGGAAAAGCCCAATATCATCAGTCAGAACAAGGCCAGGAGCCGACTGTAGAAGAGGTTATCAACTGCTCTTATACAAATTCAAATGGAAACTGAAGAAAATTAGAACAAGTCGACAAGAGCCAAAGTACAACCTTGAGTATATCCCACCTGCATTTAGACACCATCTCAAGAATAGATTTGATGAGTCAAACACTAATGACCAAAGACCAGAGGAGTTGTGGAATGAAACAAAGACATCATACTTGAAGAAAGCAAGAGGTCATTAAAAAGACAGCAAAGAAGGAAAAGACCAAAACAAATGTCAGCAGAGACTCTGAAACTTGCTCTTGAATGTCGAGCAGCTAGAGAAAAAGGAAGAATTGCTGAAGTAAAAAGAACAGAACAGAAGATTTCAAAGGGTCGCTTCAGAAGACAAACTAAGGTATTATAATGACATGTGTGAAGAGCTAGAAATTGTAAACCAAAGGGAAGAACACACTTGGCATTTCTCAAGCTGAAAGAACTGAAGAAAAACTCAAGCCTCAAGTTGCAATAGTGAAGGATTCTATGGGGAAAATATGAAATGACACAGGAAGCATCAAAAAAAGATGGAAGGAATATACAGAGTCACTACATGAAAAATAATTTGTCAACATTGAACCATTTTAGGTGCTTGGTGGAGACTTAGGTGACAGTCTCTGGGTGATAATTCTCCTAGCTGATTATTTCCAGGTCAAGGCTGCTGTCTGCTCCATCTATTAACATTTCTCCTGGGCGGTTTGCATCCTTGTAGGTGTTAGAGTTTGCAACTGACATTTGTTTTCCCTCCAGAGAATTTTTGTCTGATAGGGGACAGTGGTGGTTCTTCCTCCTCTATTTCTTCTCGTCTTTCTCTCCTTCCTCCTCCTCTTCTTCCTTAGAGCCCCTCCTCCAATGGAGAGTTGGATTAACCTTCACCCAGGGTATCAGGCCCAGGCCCCGGTGACTGCAGCAGTGACAGGGTGAGGCCCAGTGCACTGAGTTCAGGGTAGACCCAACCTATGGTTTCTCATCTTCCTCTCTTTGTACCTCCCTCTGGCATTAAGGCTGTGGGCCCACAGTTCTCCCCCTGTGGTTCTTGTTAGCAATTTGAGGGACCTCCCACTTCCCACAGTGCTGTAGGTTGCCTGGCATTAACTGAGAGCCTCAAACACCTGCCTAATATTGGATCAGTGAAGTTTTCCTTAACCCTTCCCCTCTTGGGCAGCACATCTGGACCCACCCAGGACCCCGAGATTTCAGTGGTACCACAGCACCATCTTTTGTCCAAAAAGGGAAGCATCATCATAGTTTATCCCTTCTGCTCTGGCCCAAGGGATGCTGGGAAGTATCTGCATATTCAAAACCAAACACCAAACCATTGCCTTTGATTCCAACTTGTAAAGAACTCATGTGTTACTGTGTAGAACTGAGCTCCACAGGGTTTTCTTGACTGTGATCTCTATGGAAGCAGATTTTCAGCCCTTCCTTCTGTGGTTCTATTGGATGGATTTGAACCTCCAACCTTTCTGTTGGTAGTTGAGCATAAACTTGTGTGCCACCCAGGGACCTCTGCATAGTTTGCAGGGTGCATATTCCAGAACATTGTGCAAGCTTTACAATCAGCATCCTCTAACCCCAATCCCGACACCAGTCCTAACCCAATGTGGTGGTTGATGTTATGTGTCAACTTGGCTAGACCCTAGTTCTCAGTGGTTTGGCAGAAGTTATGTAATTATCCTTCATTTTGTGATCTGAATGGAACAGCCAATCAGTTGGAAGGGCAGTTTCCCTGGGGGTGTGGCCTGCATCCAATATACATGGATGTTCTGGCAAAGCTCCTTCTCTCTCTCGATCCTGCACTTATCTCATGATTGACCTCCACTTCCTGCAGAAGCCAACAACCTGCCACCTACCCTGCAGATTTTGGATTCACCACCTCCTGCAACCACGTGAGTCGGGGAAGCCTCCTGCTTCACACCTGACTGGTGGATTTGGGACTTGCCAGCCTCCACAATTGTATGAGACCTTTCCTCAAAATAAACCTTTCTGTATGAATTTATACACACGCTTCACTGGTTTTGCTCCTCTAGAAAACCCAGCCTAAAGCACCCTAACTCTATTCCTTCAAGTTACCATGTTTTTTAACATCCCTATTCTACCTATTCTACTTAAATCCTATGGCATATATGACAGTTATCGTCTAACTGGGATTTTCTTCCCTTAAAACCATGTTCTGAAAGGGAGAGGGATAGACCTGGGGATAGAAGGAAATAATATCTACTCTAAAACAGGAAGAAAAACACAGAACTTGAGAGTAGGATTTCTTTCTACGTCCATTACTGAAGACACACAAAAATGCCCTACCCTGGCCACACGTGAGACATCAAGGTAACTCGACTAAACCAGCTCAGCAGAAGACTGAGCAGACAATTCTGTTACCATCTAATGATTTCCATCCACCCACCTAGAGCCACAGCACTTCAGGAGTTCACCTGTGGTCGGGCCTCCTCCTACACAAAGGTCAGCCGATGTCCTAGTCTACTGTTTTTCCTGGGGAGTGGAAGACAGAAGAAGGCTCTGCTCAGTCTTCTAGGAGTGGAAAGGAGAGAGGAGGAATATGTGGTTTGTGCACAGGAAGGAGGTGGCCATGCCGTGCTTTGGCTAAGATGCTGGCACAGAGGTACATGTTCGAGTCCCCTGGCTCTACAGGCTGTATCCTCAGTGTGGAGGAGGACCCATCAATCCTCTCCAGGGAGAACTGAGCCTCAGGCATCCCCACTTGTCTACTGCATCACTGTTTCAAACATTGTTTCAAAGCACCAGGCTCTGCCCAGGGCCTGTTGGTACCAGTAAAGGCGGTTGTGTCCCACAACTGGATCACTTCTGAGGGCTATGGCCTGGTCTCTCTTTATGACCGTGTGCCTGGGAGCCTGCAAAACTGCAGCAAAATGTGACCTGAGGAGACAGACGCTGGGAAAAGGATGGGGACAGTGATGGGAATCATCAAACAGACAGACAGACATACACACACCATATATGTTCACATACACACACTCACACATACTCTACCCACACTCTAGAACTACCTGGCATGCAAGGGCTCACCTGCCCCCGGGAGGCAGAGGGCCATCCAACAGGGGAGCCTGGAGGACATGGTGGGTCAGACAAGACCGTGGGATTTCCTGGTTCAGGGTCTTTGTGAACATGAGCAGAGGAGGGAGTGTCCTTTTCCCCAAAAGGCAGACGATGTTACTGTCTCATCAGTCCCCGCAACCTCAGGATCATGGGATCATATTATAACACATATGGATGGATGACCGATTTGAATATGTATAAGCTCCTTTTGAAAAACATGGTCCCATGGGTGCTAAACCAGGGCTCCTGGGCTGTCTGGACAGGGAGACCCCACACCATGTCTATAAGCACATCTTCTCTCTTACCACTTGCCCCGTCTGCCAGGCACGTTCATTGTGACGCACCTCAAGCACCTCAAATGCCCGACCAAGGACGATCCCATGGGCCAGGTGTCCGTGTATGCCACAGTACATGCATCCTCCTGGCCACACGCTCAGAATCTCCATCCTTAGGTAAAGCGGGCACTGGGGGCTGACTTGGCTGGGCCGGGACGAGTTTGAAGTCACTGGCGTATCCAGGAGCACAGGAGAGGAAGTGCTGCTTGGGCCAGTGTTTGAGTCTGGAGCTCCTAAGCCTTCTTCTGGTCAAAGACCTACATCACCTGTGTTCTCTCATCTCTATGAAGGACTCTGTCCCCACGGCCCACAGCAAAGCCCTGCCACTCAAGTCTCCGTGCCACAGAAAGGGCTCCTCTCATGCTCTTTATGGAAGAAGACTCAGCCTCATCATCCAGAAACACCAGTGTGTAATATGCTCTAGAGCATCTCCCTGTGCTTCCAGAACTCGTGGGGCTCTTAGAGGGGGTTCAACTCCTCATTTCACTGCTAGGAGAACACCCAGGTGTTCCATGGTTACTAAAATATGTCCACTTTCATTAACTGGACAGTATTTTTTTTTTTATATAGTTACAAACTCCCTTTCCGTCAGGGGAAGCATGGGAGCAGGGTTGGAGAAGGCCTAGCATTTGGGAGCCAGGTGAGAGGCTCAGGGGCAGAATGCAATGCAGCTCTGTGCTTTTCCCATCACTAGGTCCTGGCTGGCTGAGAGGGGCCTGGACGTGGACCTCAGCAGGTACAGATGTCCTTGCACTTGCCACCCCAACTCTGAGGTCCCCAGGCTGAGTAGGCTGTAATGGCCTCCTGGGGTGGGGCTCGGGTGGCTGTGCAGTACTGTGGAGGCACTGCTGGCCCAGGAGTACAGGGCTGTCTGTGAGGGGACCGCTGACTTCGCCGTGAGGGGAAAGTACTCCTTGTATGATCTGGAGACACTGTTCCCATCTGGGATGTCACTTTTGTTGGTATCATCAACTTCGGTAGAGTAGTGGATCAGACGCAGGCCCAGTCCCAGGTCTTGTCGGTACCAGTACATGGAGTAGTAGTTCATGTCCTGGGCACACTACAGAGTCACATTCCCTCCTGTCCTTGTGATCTGGTGCCTCAGAGTCTGGGTGACTGCAGCATCCATGTGCCCTGTAGGGATAGAGACCAAAGCTGGTGCTGAGGCCACAGGAAAAGCCTGGGGCAGGATTGGGAAATTCCAGGATAGGGGAGGATCCTGCCCAGGACCCACCTGCCCCCAGGACAGGCAGGACCACAGTGCACAGGAGACGCATGGCAGGAACGGACTCTGGAGAGGTCCTCTGAGATATCACCCTCCTTTCTCAGCCTGACCCCAAAGCAGCCTGCCCCAGTGGTCACGCCCGCTCCCTTCCCAAACCTCAAGTCAAAAACAAACATGCATCCAGCAGCTCAGAGTGGGAGGAATGCAGTCCTCTGATTTGTACAAGTCTTATGAGGAGATGAGTCTCCTGGCTTCCGGTAAACAGTTTGTGGAATTCCTCCTTGACTCACTGGCTTTTGTTTACCTAACTACCCCTGCAGTCCAGAGGTCAGGGGAGATCTTTAGGGCTTCCTGGTGCCATTTATCATTCATGTGTCCCAGATATTCCTCCAAGAGTCCTTTCCTCATTTGCTTGGTTGCCCACCCTCCTGTTAACCTCCTTCCACCTGCAAAGACCCTCTCTGGAGTCAGGGCTCCAGATCCCAGGGCACCTCTTCAACCAGCACTCAGGAAGGTTTCACTCAGTTCCTTATCCATTCACTGACTGCAGGGACACCTGCCCACACCTAGCTAGATACATCAGGGCACCTGCTTCCTGGATGTGGTCGGCAGAAGAATGGTCCCCAAACATGTGCACGTCCGAATCCCTGAAGCCTGTGAGTTTATTAGATTTCATGGTGGGGGGATTAAGGCTGTAGAGGGAATTAAGGTTGCTAATCATTGGACAGAGTCCCTGGGGGTGCAAATGGTTAACACCCTCAGCAACTAAGCAAAAGGTTGGAGGTTTGAGTGCACCCAGAGGTGCCCCACAAGTAAGGCCTGGCGATCTGCTTCTGGAAAGTCAGCCTTTGAAAACCCCATAGAGCAGTTCTACTCTGACACACATGGGGTCGCTATGAGTCAGACTCAACTTGAAAACAGCTCGTAACTGGTGAAATTGCCCATGAGTGTTTTCTTCTGGAACCTTCTCCAGGGAGCAGAGCTGGACCCTGCATGCACAGTAGTGCCCTGACCACCTGCATTCTGTAATTGGCCTGTGACTCATGAGACAGAAGTTTCCACAGAAACAGGCAGATGTTTAAGGTCAATATTGTACCTTTAGCATTGGAGACCCTGGAACCCCCAAACAAGAAAGAGGCCTATGTCATTTTAAGTTCCCTTTCCTATTTCATGTGATTCCAAATCTTGTACAAAGTAAAGGGCACTAAAGTGTGGGACAAATAACGTAAAATGACTAACGAATGCCAATTCTTTACGTCCTTTCTCTCCTGGTAGGCTGCACCGTGAACAGGAAGATTCTTTAGCAAATCTGCCACCCGGCCCCCTCCCGTGTGCATCTAGGAAGGCACTGCTGGAATCTCCCCACTCACAGAAACCCAACAAAACCATGTACTATTGAGTCAACTCCAACTTGTGCCGACTCCATGCATGTCAGAGTGTAACTGTGCTCCTTTGGGTTCTCAGTGGATGATTTTTCAGAAGGAGATAGCCAGGCCTTTCTTTTGAGTTACCCCTGAATGGACTGGAACCTCCAACCTTTCTGTCAGCAGCTGAGCTCTGTCATTGTTTGTACCACCCAGGGACAGCCTTCATGGAAGATGGCACAAGCCTGGGACTGAATGATGGCTCCAGGGCAGAAAGGTGTATCTTTCTCTCTTGTCACCTGTAGGAATCACGGGGGATCTCTGCCCTGAAGTTGTCAGGGGAGAGGCACGACAATTCCATGTGGTGCATGACCTATGACCTTCCTGCTCCTGCACAGCTGGGCCTGGAAAGGAGAAATGAAGGCAGGAATAGCTCTGCAGAGTGGGGTCGGGGGGCCCACAGGTGCCAGAGGAACGGAGGCCAGTGTGCCTCTTGTTCTGCTGTTTGTGACCTCTGCCTGCAGGAGAGTGGCCTCACCTCTGTCAGTTGTAGTTCTGCAGCTGAACAAACCGTCACACAGTCCTTCCTCAGCACACTTCTGTCACCACTGACACAGGTTACAGGTATGAGCACAGCAAAGAGCGCTTGGGGAGCCCCCAGCTTAGCATCCCTGAGCTCAGCCTGAGGGGTGCCCTTGCTCTCTCACTTCCTGAGCCAGGCAGAGGGCTTTGTGAACAGGTTGGAGGGGGCTCTGCAGGGCTGTGCAAGCTGCTGGCACAGAGGAACATGGCTGAGTCCCCCACCTCCAGCTCACTCAGGTTTAGCTCTGAGTGGTAGTCAGGGAACTGTTGGCCTGAGAATTGATGAGGAATATTGCCTTTCTCTCTCTTTCCCGTCATAGTATTGAAGGAGGAACTGGGGGCTCTGGCCCCAGGCCTGTTTCTACCAGAACACAGAGAGGTGTCCAGAATGGGGGGAACAGCTCAGTGTCACCTGCTGTCCTGGTGCTTTGATCAGGTGTCTTGGGGTCTGGGTGACACCGGAACCCACTGGGCCTGTGTGGGGTAGGGGGATAGAAGCTGAAGACAGAGTGCAGGGGGCCCGGCTGCAGCCTCCTTGTGTTCTTGAACTTTAGGGGTGATAAAGGCAGATGGGCACCTTCCCACCGGTGCCCTGTACTCACCTGCTCCCAGCAGACAGATAGCCACCCAGCAAAGAAACCTGGAGACCATGGCAGGACAGGTAGAACAGGTGGTGTCTCCCTTCCAGGGTTTTGGCCCCCTTCCTGGAGCTAGTGCCCCTCTTATGATTGGAGATGCAGCTGTGACGTCACCTCCCTGACACCACTGTCCGAACTGGCTAGGGCACCCATCCTCCCTGCCAGCCCTCGTCCAGTTTTCCTAGAACCCCAGCCCCTATCCCTGGGCTCTCATAGCAGGTGGACTGCACGATGCGTCCAGGCCTGAGGCTCCAGGCCACCTGTCTGTCCCCAGGGCCTTTGTGCTCTTCTTCCTCTGCCGGTCCCTAACAGGGCATCCAGGCGGCCCAGCACAGCCCTGCTTTTTTCCCTTCTGGCAGTTCAGAGTCTCCCTAAGGCTGATGTTCATGGCTTCCCACTGGGACAGAACACCTGCACCTTAGCCTCTCTATGTCTCTGCCATCCAGCCTCTAGCTGATGAAAAGACCACAGAAGATTCTCCTTAACCCTCCCTTGACAGGCAGCCCTCTGTCAGCCCCGCCCCCGACTTTGGGGATCAGTGGTCCCACAGCACCCCCACAGGACTCCCATGTGGACTTCTGGACACAGCTAAGACTCTGCCTTTCTGCTGACATAGCCAAAAAAAAAAAAAAAAAGAATTGCCATTGAGCCTATTCTGACTCATACCAACTGTACAGGACAGAGTAGAACAGCCCTTAAGGTTTCCAAGGGTGCAATCTTTATAGAAGGAAAGGCTTATATGTTCAAACCACAGACCTTTGGGTTAGCAGCCAAGCACTGTAACCACTGCTCCACCAAAGCTCCTTGTAAGGGCCTTGGGGCATGTTTAGTACCACGCTCATTTTCTAGTCAGTGAGCAAACACATTGATCAAATGAATGAGCACATTACTGTGCTCTGCTGAGAGGCTCTCTGTGCAGAATGGAGAGGGTGCAGTGCCTGTGCTGACTCAGTGGGTCCGTGGAATGCAGGGTGAGGACGTTAGCTGGAAAGTTCACATGATGTTCTGCAGATCAGAGATCTGAACGGAAGTACGCAACTCAAAATCACCCTCGCATAGGTAATACCTGAAGACTGAGAAAAAGAAAAAAAAAAAAAAAACCAAGGATTCATGCATGACATTGAAAGTGAGAAGATAAACGAAATAGGCATAAATACCAAACCTGTTGATGTTGACCCAATTCCGACTCATAGCTACTGCACAGGACAGGGCAGAATTGCCCCCATAGGATTTCAAAGTCTACAATCTTTGAAGAAGCAGTTTGCTACATCTTTCCCCCATGGAGTAGCTAGTGGGTTCGAACGGTCAAGATATTGTTTAGCAGTTGAGCACTTAACCACTGTGCCACCAGGGCTCCTCGGCATCCCTCATGGAAAGCCACATTGAAGGCAGCACAGGACCAGGCAATGTTTTGTTCTGTTGCACCTAAGGTTGTCCTGAGTCAGAGCTGGATGAATGACCACTCACAACAACAGGACTAAACCCCACTCCCAAGGAGTCCTCAAAAGATGTTAAAAAAAGCAGAGTCAAGGATGCAAGAGCTGAACCAGAATCAATTCATCATTGGAGTTGGGGAAGAAAAGAGTTTCCAGATGGAGAGTGAGATTAACCTTTTAATTCACAACCTCATGTGGAGGACAAGTGAGATCCCAGTCAGGACCTGCAACAGGGCTCCTAGGAGAGTCAGTTTTGGAGAAAGAGGTATGCCTGTGCCTAGAAAAGGGGTGCCCAAAGCGCCTATCTCTGTTACTGCACAGAAGAGAAGGGTAAACCCCCAACCCAATGGAGTAGAAACTATCAGAGGCATTTTTAGAGTGCGGACCTCACTTTATAGCAGAGAAGCAGAGTTTGTGTCTCCTGTAGGTCTTGGGATGCAGCCACCTACCTATGTCTCAGGCCCAGGGCACATGCTAATGGTGTCATTTCTCCTTTTGCTACCAGGTGTACTAGGATCTTGGTGATAACAGCATGATGCAGTCTGTCAGAGAAGACTCAGAAGCTGGAGTCAGAGGCCAGCTCTTTGCTTTCAAACCCCTTGTAGCAAAAACAATAAACCCAAGTTATGCCACTGGTATTCAGATACCAGCAGGGTCACCTGTGGTGGACAGGTTTCAGCTGAGCATCCAGACTAGGAAGAAGCAGTCTACTTCTGAAAAGAATCAGCCTGTGAAAACCTCATGAATAGCAGCGGAACATTGTCTGATATAGTGACGGAAGTTGAGCTCCTCAGGTTGAAAGGCACTCAAAAGACTACTGGGAAAGAGCCGCCTCCTCAAAGCAGAGTCGACCTTAATAACATGGATGGAGTCAAGCTTTCAGGACCTTCATTTGTTGACTCGGCACAACTTAAAAAGAAAAGAAAGAGCTGCAAACATCCATTAATAATCAGAAAGTGGAATGTACGAATTATGAATCTTGGAAAGTTGGAAATGGTGAAAAATGAAATGGAAGGCATAAACACCAATATCCCAGGTATTAGTGAGCCTAAATGGACTGGTATTGGCCATTTTCAACCAGACAATCCTACGGTCTACTATGCAGAGAACGACAACTTGAAGAGAAATGCTGCTGCATTCATTGTCAAAAAGAATGTTTCAAGATCTACCCCTAAGTACAACGCTGTAAGTGATAGGATAATATCCATACTTCTACAAAGGAGCCTAGTGATTACAACTATTATTCAAATAGAGGCACCAACCACTAAGTACAAAACTGAAGAAATTGAAGATTTTTACCAGTTTCTGCAGTCTGTATTTGATCATACATGCAATCAAGAGGCATTGATAATTATCGATGATTGCAATGGGAAAGTTGGCAACAAAGAAGATGGATCGGTAGTTGGAAAACATGGCCTTGGGTATAGAAATGATGCCGAAGATCGCATGATGGCATTTTGCAAGACCCACGACTTCTTCAATGAAAATAACTTTTTTCATCACCTAAACGGCAACTATACACATGGACTTCTCCAGATGGAATACACAGGAATCAAATCAACTACATCTGTGGAAAGAGATGATGGAAAAAAGCTCAATGTCATCAGTCAGATAAAGGCCAGGGCCCGAGGTGCAATAAGCTATCAATTCCTCTTATGCAAGTTCAAGTTGAAAATGAAGAAATTTAGAACAAGTAGACAAGAGCCAAAGTATGACTTTGAGTATATCCAGCCTGAATTTAGGGACCATCTCAAGAATAGATTTGAAGCATTGAACGCTAATGGCCAAAGACTAAAGGAGCTGTGGAATGGCATCAAAGATATCATACCTGAAGAAAGCAAGAGGTCATTAAAAAGACAGGAAAGAAGGAAAAGGCCAGAATGGATGTCAGCAGAAACTCGGAAACTTGCTTTTGAAATTTGAGCAGCTAAAGCAAAAGGAAGAATTGATGTAGTGAAAGAACTGAACAGATTTCAAAGGGCGCCTGAAGAAGAAAACGTAAAATATTATAATGACATGTGCAAAGAGCTGAGATAGAAAACTAAAAGGGAAGAATACGCTCAGCATTTCTCAAGCGGAAAGAACTGAAGAAAAAATTCAGGGCTCAAGTTGCAATAGTGAAGGATTCTATGGAGAAAATATTAAACGCCACGGGAAGCTTCAAAAGAAGATGGAAGTGATACACAGAGTCATACAGCAAAAAGAATTTGTCTGCATTCAACCATTTTAGGAGGTCCCATATGATCAGGAACCGATGGTACTGAAGGAAGGAGTCCAAGCCACACTGAAGGTATTGGCAAAAACAAGGCTCCGGTAATTGACAGAATATCAACTGACATGTTTCCACGAATGGATGCAGCTCTGGAATTGCTTACTCGTCTCTGCCAAGAAATGTGGAAGACAGCTACCTGGCCAACTGACCAGAAGAGATCCATATTTATTCCTATTCTCAAGAGAAGTGATCCAATCTAATGTGGAAATTATTGAACAACATCATTAATACCACAAGCGAGGAAAATTTTCCTGAAGATCATTCCAAGCGGATGCAGCAGTGTATCTACAGGGAAATGTCAGAAATACAAGCCGGATCCAGAAGAGGACATGGGACCAGGGATATCATTGCTGATTGCAGATGGATACCAGAAGGACGTTTATCTGCGTTTTATTGACTAGGTAAAGGCATTTGACTGTGTGGGTCATAACAAACTACGGTTAACATTGTGAAGAATGGGAATTCCAGAACACTTAATTGTGCTAATGAGGACACTGAACACAGATCAAGAGGCAGTTTTCCAGACAGAACAAGGGGACACTGTGTGGTTTCATTTAGGAAAGGTTTTTGTCAGGGTTGTACCCTTTCACCATACCTATTCAATCTGAGCAAATAATCCAAGAAACTGGACTATATGAAGAAGAACGGGGCATCAAGATTGTAGGAAGACTCATTAACAACCTGCATTCCGCAGAGGTCACAACCTTGCTTGCTGAAAGTGAAGAGGACTTGAAGCACTTACTGATGAAGATCAAAGACCACAGCCTTCAGAATGGATTACACCTCAACATAAAGAAAACAAACATCCTCACAACTGAACCAATGAACAACATCATGATAAACGGAGAAAAGATTGAAGTTGTCAAGGATTTCATTTTACTTGGATCCACAATGAACAGCCATGAAAGCAGCAGTCGAGAAACCAAAAGACGCATTGCACTGGGCAAATCTGCTGCAAAAGACCTCTTTAAAGTGTTGAAAAGCAAAGATGTCACCTTGAAGACTAAGGTGGGCCTGTCCCAAGCCATGGTATTTTCAATTACATGATGCTCATGAGAAAGTTGAACAATTGATAGGGAAGACTGAAGAAGAATGATGCCTTCGAATTGTGGTGCTGGCGAAGAATATTGACTATACCGTGGACTGCCAAAAGAATGAACGAATGTATCTGAGAAGTACAACCAGAATGCTCCTTAGAAGCAGGAATGGTGAGACTGCATCTTACATGCTTTGCACATGTTGCCAGGAAGGGTCGGTCCCTGAGAAGGATATTATGCTTGGTAAAGTACAGGGTCAGTAGAAAAGAAGACCCTCAATGAGATGGACTGACACAGTGGCTGCAACAATGGGCTCAAGCGTAACAATTGTGAGCTTGCAACAGGACCACGCAGTGCTTCCTTCTGTGGTATATAGGGTTGGTATGAGTCAGAGCAGACTCGAGGGCACCTAAAAACAACTGTGGCCTGGGGAGATGGGTACGGACACCCACAATCTTCCTGCATGTGCCTTTGTTCCCTGGGAAGCCCACCTCTGGACCTCCTAGTCCTGGAGTTCATTCATCCATGTTAAGACAACTGGCTCTGGGGTGTGGGTGTCCACCTGTAAAGTGCCAGGAACTATGTGTGCTGGAGGAGAAGAAACTTAATGCCCGATATTACTTTGTTATCTTTTATAAGAAAAAATGGGAAGAGCTCATGGGTTTTAGCTCAAGCCAAAAAAAAAAAAAAAAAAGAAATGGTTATTTCAGTTCCTTCCTTAATCGACCCTTGAGATACTTTCAGAACCCTTCAAAACCTGCCCTATGCCCACAGGTGCTTGGTAGAGACTTAGCTTACAGTCTCTGGCTGATAATTCTACCAGCTTGTGGCTGTGAGTCAGAATCAACTCAAGGGCTGCCGGTTTGGGTTTTTTTTTTTTTTATCTCCAGGTCGAGTGCTGCTGTGTGCTCCATGTATTAACATTTCCCCTGGGGAGTTTGTTCCCTTGTAGCTGTTATAGTTTGCAATTGACTTCTGTTTTCCCACCAGAGCATTTTTGTCTGATAGGGGACAGAGGTGGTTCTTCCTCCTGTGTTTCTTCTCCTCTTTTCCCTCCTTCCTCCTCCTCCTCTTCCTTAGAGCCCCTCCTCCAGTAGACAGTTGGATCAGCCTTCCTGCAGGGTATCAGGCTTAGGCCCCTCTGATTGCAGGAAGGACAAGCTGAGGGGCAGAGCTCTGATTTCAGGATAGACCCCACCCCAGGATTTCTCATCTTCCTCTCCTTGCACCTCCCCCTGGCATCAAGGCTGTGGACCCACAGTTCTCCCTCTGTGGTTCTCATTAGGAATTAGAGGGGCTTTTTTTTTTTTTTTTTAACACCTCCCACAGGGCTGTAGGTATCCTGGCAGTGACTGAGAGCCTCAAAACAAAACCGAAACCAAACCCATTGCTCTCCAGTCCTTTTGGAATCTTAGGGACCCTATAGGCCAGAGTAGAACTGCCCCACAGGGTTTCCAAAGAGCACCTGGAAGATTCCAACTGCCAGTCTTTTCGTTTGCAGCCAGAGCTCTTAACCACTATGCAACCAGGGTTTCCAAAAGCCTCAAACACCTGCCTAATATTGGATCAATGAAGTTTTTGTTAACCCTTCACCTCCTGGGCAGCTTATGTGCACCACCCAGGACTCCGAATTCTCAGTAGCGCCACAGTGCCATCTTGTGGCCGAAAATGGGAATCACCATCATTGTGGCTTAGTGGTTAAGTGCTACAGCTGCTAACCGAAGGGCTGGCAGTTCTAATCCGCCAGGCGCTCCTTGGAAACTCTATGGGGCAGTTCTACTCTGGCGTATAGGGTCGCTGTGAGTCGGAATCAACTCGATGGCGTTGGGTTTTGGTTATTGGGCACTGGCCCCAAAATTACTGGGAAGTGTTTGCATATTGAAAACCAGACATCTAAGCATTGTCGTTGATTTCAGCTTCTGAAGACCTCACGTGTTACTGAGTAGAACTGAGCTCCACAGGGTGTAACCTCTATGGAAGCAGCTCTGCAACCCTTTCTTCTGGGGTTCTATTGGACGGATTAGAACCACCAAAGTTTCAATTAGTAGTTGAGCATAAACTTGTGCCCCACTCAGGGACCTCTGCATACATGGCAGGGTGCATATTCCAGAAGATTCTTCAAGCTTTACAATCAACATCCTCTAACCCCAATCCCAACACTGCTCCTAGACCTACGTGACGCTTAATGTTATCTGTCAACTTGGCTAGGCCATGGTTCTCATGGTTTGGCAGATGTTATTTAATCATTCTCTGTTTTGTGATCTGATGTGAGCAGCCAATCAGTTGGAAGGGCAGTTTCCCTGGGGGTGTGGCCTGCATCCAATGTATGTGGATGTTCTGGAAAAGCACATTCTCTCTCTCTCGATCCTGTACTCGTCTCATGATTGACCTCTGGTTCGTGGAGAAGCCTTCAGCCTGACACCTGACCAATGGATTTGGGACTTGCCAGCCTCCACAATTGTGTGAGCCATTTCCTTGAAATAAATCTTTCTATATATATTTATACATACACTTCACTGGTTTTGCTCCTCTAGAGAACCCAGCCTAAACTCCCTAACTCTATTCCTTCAACTTACCATGTTTAACATCCCTAATCTACTCATTCTATTTAAATCCTATGGCATGTCTGACAGTTATCATCTAACTGGGATTTTCTTCCCTTAAAACCATGTCCTGAAAGGGAGAGGGATAGACCTGGGGATAGAAGGAAATAGTACCTAGTCTAAAATAGGGGAAAAAAAAAACCCCAGCACTTGAGAGTAGGGTTTCTTTTTCTCTCCATTACTGAAGATATACCAAGAAGCCCTTACCACCACCACACACAGGAGCCCATCAAGGTAACTCGAGTAAACACAGATCAGCTGAGGGCTGAGCAGGCATTTCTGTTACTGTCTAATGATTTCTATCCACCAGCCAATAGCCACAGCACTTCAGGAGTTCTCCTGTGGTCTGGCCTCCTACACAAAGGTCAGCTGCTGTCCTAGTCTACTGCTTTCCCTGGGGAGTGGAGGACAGAGGAAGGCTCTGCTCAGGCTCTAGGAGCAGCAAGGAGAGAGGAGATGTACGTGGTTTGTGCACAGGAAGGAGGTGGCCATGCCACGCTGTGGCTAAGCTGCTGGCACAGAGGTACACGGTCAAGTCCCCTGGCTCCACAGCCTGGGTCCTCAGCGTGGAAGACTTCCCGTCAGACTTCACCACTGAGAACTGAGCCTCAGGCATCCCTGACGTGTCTGCTCCCTCCTTGTTTTGGAACTACATCAAAAATGCCAGGTTCTGTCAGTACCAGTAAAGGCACTTGTGTCCCTGAGGGCTATGGCCTTGCCTCTCTTTGTGACACTGTGCCAGGGGCCTTGAAGACTCTGGCATCTATGTGACCTGAGGAGACAGATGCTGGGAACAGAATGGGGACAATGATGGGAATCGCCACACAGACAGACACACACAGCAAATATACACACCGTACATACCACTCACACACACACTCACGCATGCCCCCCATGCATAGACACACATGCACACATATACACACTGGAAATACTTGGCGTCCAGGGACTCACCTGCCCCCAGGAGCCAGAGGGCCACCCAGTAGGTGACCCGGGAGCCCATGGTGGGTCCTGTATACCTGGAGGGTTTGTTGGGTCAGAGTTTTTGTGCTCATGAGCAGAGGAGGGAGACATCCTTCCCCACAGAATGCAGGTCATGTCACTGTCTCATCAGTCTCCAAGGCCTCCAGAAACGAGATCAGATTATAACACACTTTGACAACGGATTTGAATATGTACAAGCTCCTTTTTGAAAACATCACCTCATGGGTGCTGGCCCAGAGCCCCCGGACTGTCTGGAAATGAGACACACACAGCTCTAAGTGCCTCTTTTCCCTCACCACTCTCCTCGTTTGCCAGGCATGTTCACTGTGACCCACCTCCAGCACCTCAAATGCCTGACTGAGGACGATCCCATGGTCTATGTGTTCCTGCCTTCCATGGCCCCTCCACCTTCCTGGCCACACTGCTCAGCATCCCCATCCTTAGGCAGGGTGGGCACTGGGGGCTGACTCGGCTGGGCATGGACGAGCTTGAAGTCACTGGGGTGTCCAGGGACACAGGAGACGAAGTGATGCCTGGGTCAGTGTCTGAGTCCGGAGCTTCTATTCCTTTTGCCTGTCAGAGACCAATGTCCCCTGAGTTCTCTCATCTCCATGAAGGACTCTCCCCAGGACCCATGGCAAAGCCCTTCTGTTCCAGTCTCCATGCCACAGAAAAGGTTCCTCTCCTCTTCCTTGTGGAAGGAGACTCAGGCTCCTCGTCCAGAAACAGTGGTGTGTAACATGCTCTAGAGCGTCTCCTGATGCTTCCAGAACCCACAAGGCTGTTACAGGGGTTTCAGCTCCTCATTTCACTGCTAGAAGAACCCCCAGGTGTTCCATGCTCACTAAAATAAGTCTACTTTCATTAACTGGACACTGTAGTCTCAAACTCCCTTTCCTTTGTGGGGAGCATGCGTGTCAGGTGAGGGGCCCCGGGGCAGGACACATTGCAGCTCTGTGTGATTGCTGCTAGCCCAGAGACACGTGACTGAGTCCCATCCCCAGGTCTAGGCTGGCTGACAGTGGACCTCAGCAGGAACAGTGCGCCCCGCACCTTTCACTCCAGCTCTGAGGCCCCAGGTCTGAGCCCGCTAAGGGGGCCTCGTGAGCCTTTTTTGTGAGGGGCTGATGTGACCCTGCAGCACTGTGGAGTAACTGCTGGCGCAGAAGTACACAGCTGTCTGCGAGGGGGCGGCCGACCCCAGCGTGAGGGGGAAGTGCTCCTTTTTTGATCTGGAGACGCTGTAATCCTCGGGGATGTCACCATTTTCAGCCTCACCAAAACCGGCAGAGTAGTGGATCAGCCTCAGCCCCAGTCCCGGGTCTTGTCGGTACCAGTACATGGCGTTGTGGTCCATGTTCTGGGTACATTGCAGGGTCACGTTCCCTCCTGTCCTGGTGATTTTGTGTCTCGGGTTCTGGGTGATGCCAGCTTCCGTGTGCCCTGTGGGGACAGAGACCAAAGCTGGTGCCAAAGGGAAAGGCTGGGGAATGACCTGGAAGTCATAGGAGAGGAGAGGGTCCTGCCCAGGACGCACCTGCCCCCAGGACAGCCAGGACCACAGCGCACAGGAGGCGCATGGCAGGGACAAGCTCTGGAGGGGTCCTTCTGAGATGTCACCCTCCTGCCCCAGCCTGGCCCCAGAGCAGCCTGTCCCAGTGGTCACGCCCCTTTTCCCTGCAACCTCCAGTCAAAATAAACACTCAGGCCAACAGCCCAGACTGGGAGGAGTGCACTGCTCTGAATTTGCACAGGTCCTGTGTTTTTTTTTTTTTTTTAGATGAGTCTTTCCTGCCTTTGTGCAGAACAGTTTGTAACTCTGTATAAATTTCTCCCTAAGGATGGGATTCCTCCTTGACTCACTGGCTTTTATTTACCTAACTATCCCTGTAGTCCAGAATGTCAGGGGAGATCCTTGTGGCTTCCTGGTGCAATTTAAGACTCCTGTGTTCTGGAACTCCTTCAAGAGTCCTTTTCTCATTTGCTCGGTCATCCACCCTCCTTTTAACCCCCTTCCGACTGCAAAGACTCTCTCTGGAGTCAGGGCTCTAGATCCGAGAGCACCTCTTCAACCAGCACTCGGGAAGGTTTCACTCAATTCCTTATCAATTCACTGACTGGTGGGACTCCTGCCCACACCTAGCTAGATTCATCAGGGCACCTGCTTCCTGAGTGGTCGGCAGGAGAACGATCCCCAAAGATGTCCACATCCCAAGCCCTGGAGCCTGTGAGTGTATTAGACTTCATGGTGGGGGGTTAAGGCTGCAGACTGAATTAAGGTGGCTAATCAGTGGACTGAGTTCCTGGTGGTGCAAAGGCTTAACACACTCAGGTGCTAACCAAAAGTTTGAAGGTTTTAGTCAACCCAGAGGTGTCTCCAAAGTAAGGCCTGGAGATCTGCTTATGAAAAGTCAGCGACTGAAAACCCCGCGAAGACGTTCTACTCTGACTCAGATGGGGTTGCTGTGAGTCACAGTCTACTCGGATGCGGCCGGGTACTAATAAAATTGTCCATGTGTGTTTCCTTCTGGAACCTTCTCCAGGGAGCAGAGCTGGACCCTGCATGCACAGTAGTGCCCTGACCCCCTGCATTCTGTAATTCCCTGTGACTCGTGAGACAGAAGGTTCCGCAGAAACAGGTAGATGTTTAGGATCGATATTGGACATTTAGGATTGTAGACCCTGGAGCTCCCGAGGCAAGATACAGAGTTACTTTCATTTTAAGTTTCTTATTTCATGTGATCCCAAATCTTGTACAAACTAGAGGGCACAAAAATGTGGCTTAAATAAAGGAAATTGACTAACAAATTCCAACTCTTTACGTCCTTTCTCTCCTGGTAGGCTGCACCATGAACAGGAAGACTCCTTAGCAAACCCCCCTTCCTCTCTGTGTGCAACAGGGAAGACTCCACTGGAACCCCCCACTCACACAAAACCCAACAAAACCAGCTGCCACTGAGTCAACTCCAACTCACGGTGACTCCGTGTGTGTCAGAGTATAACTGTGCTCCATAGGGTTTTCAGTAGATGTTTTTGCAGAAGTAGATTGCCAGGCCTTTGTTTTGACGTAGCTCTGAGTGGACTGGAACCTCCAACCTTTCAGTTAGCAGCTGAGCGTGGTCACCTTTTGCATCCCCCAGGGACAGCTTTCATGAAATATGGCACACCCCGTATTCAGAACAACAGCTCCAGTGCAGAAAGGTGCACCTTTGCTCTTGTCACCTGTAGGATCCATGCAGGGTCTCTGCCCTGAAGTTGTCAGAGAGGCAGCATGATAATCCCACATGGTGCATGACCTATGACCTTCCTGATCCTGCACAGCTGGGCCTGAAAAGGAGAAGCTGAAGCAGGGATAGTTCTGCAGGGGGGTCGGAAGGCCCACAGTGCCAGAGGAATGGAGCCCAGTGTGCCCCCTCGCTTTGCTGTTTGTGACCTCTGCCTGCAGGAGAGTGGCTTCACCTCTGTCAGTAGTGGTTCTGCATCTGAACAAACCGTCACACAGTCCTTCCTCAGCACACTTCTGTCAGCACTGACACAGGTTACAGGGATGAGCAAATAGAGTCTGGGGAGCCCTCCGCTCAGCGGGCCTGAGCTCAACCTGGAGGCCGCCCTCATTCTCACCATCACTTCCTAAGCTGGGCAGAGGGCTTCGTGTAAAGGGCGGCCAGTGCTCTGCAGGGCTGTGCAAGTTGCTGACACAGAGGAACACAGCCAAGTCCCCCACGCTCCAGGGCACTAACATTCAGCTCTAAGTGGTAGTCAGGTAGTAAGTTGGCCTGAGAACTGATGCCGGATGTCACCTTTGTCTCTCTCTTTCCTGTCATAATATTCTAGGAGGCACTAAGGGCCCTTGCCCTGGGCCTGCTGGTACCAGTACACAGAAAGGTCTCCAGAGAGGAGGGAACAGCTCAGCATTACCTGCTGTCCTTATGCTTTGCTCCGGTGTCTCAGGCACTGGGTGACTCCAGAACCCATTGGGCCTGTATAAGGGGGGACAGGGAAGAAGCTGAGGACAGAGTGCAGGGGCCTGGCTGCAGCCATCCTTATGATTGGGCTTGAACTTCAGGGATGGTAAAGGCAGGCTGATGCCTTCCCACCTGTGGCCAGCACTCACCTGCCCCAGGAGGCAGAGGGTCGCTCAGCAGATGAGCCTGGAGCTTATGGCATTCCAGGCAGGATGGGCAGTGTTTCCCACTCAGGGTGGGGTGTCCTAGGCCTAGCACTCTAATGCTCTGCACCCCTTTTCCCTGATAGGATCATTCTGTGATGTTGAAGCTGCCGCAGAGGCATCATCCACTCCTCCAGAGTTTCCCCATCCCTTGTAGCCTGCCAAGCCGTGGTTTCCAACTGAGGCTTGGCCTGACCGCACCTGAATTTGGTACTGAATCCTACACGTGTGCAAACCAAGATCTTGGTCCACGTGCAGAACCTGAAGAACCTTGGCCCCAAACTTGACTCTGGACCGAAACTTCACCAGAGCGGAAGATGTTCTCTGGCACAGAGCTGCATCCAAGCCCATTCACAAAGCAAAAGTTTCCTTCATTTACAGATGCCTCAGTACCTGGATCTCCAACTATGTACATGGGAGGGACCGGGGTGTCAGATCTTGGGCACACACCACACACATGCACACATCACACTCATGCATACAACACCCACATGCACATACCACACGCCATATGGAACACACAGGCACACACATACACCACATACTGCACACATACACACATGTTCATAGGTCACACACATGCACACACCATATACCACACATCACAAACATGTATCCACATACATACAACACACTCCCGCACACAAACACACCCACATCCACACACAAACAGTGGGATTACTTGGTGGTCTGAAGACTCAGCTGCACCCAGGAGGCTTAGGCCGTGCAGCAGAGGAGCCTGGAGCCCATGGTTTAGGGGCCCAGGGAGGGGAGAAGAGGGTCTTCTCAGGCAGTGTGTTGGGAAAACGGGACCTGGGCTCTCTTGGAATCGCTCAAGGATTCCATTGTCCCAGCCGGGTTCTTGGCTCAGGGCCCCCTCAGTGTACACAAGGGCACATCCCAGAATAAGTGAAATTTGGACATTTCTCCCAAGAGGGTGTGCTGTCTTTGACCTCCTCCCAAGACAGTTTGGACCTTTGAGCTCATGATTATTTCCAGTATGAAACAACTTTCCTGTGTTTTCAACTCTCCAAGTATTTCTGTCATTTAGATGCTCAGGTTAAATCATTAGGGTACTTTCGGTGATTTGGGTGAATATTTAAAATAAAATACTCCCCAAACCTCCAAAGTACTATCACCCAGCGAGGTTGATATAGGATGAACGATTTTTATATAGAAATAGTGTACAACCACAGATGAGGCCCTCTTTTAATGTACATGTCCTATGATGTGGCGTTTGACAAGGAAGAAGCACTGGGAGCAGAGTGCATCCTTTGTACCTGGGGTTCCTGCACAGAGAAGCTCCTCGTCCAGGCAGATTGACCAAAGGGACCTTCCTCCAGAGACTACAGACAGAGGGCCTTTCCCTGGAGCTGATGCCCTGAATTTGGACTTCTAGCCTACTAGACTGTGAGAAAATGAATTTCTCTATGTTAAAGCAAAAAATGAAAGATGTGGTGCTCGAGAAAGTAGGCTTAATATCCAACAGCCCTGGGCGAAGGGGGCATCCTGCCCCATGTGGATGCCAGGGATTCAGCTCAACAAACCAGTGTTCTCACTGGAAGATGAGGCAACAACAGTGCCCTCTTCAGGGTCAGTGTGAGCTTTATTAGTAATTGTTCAGGAAGGTCCTGCAGACAAAGCCCAGTGATGCCCAGCACACTGCAGCCAAGATGACTGCTTGAGTCCTAAGTGGAGTAGAGTTGATAAAGTGCGTGTTTGCTAATGAACTGCATGTTAACAGTTATATAAATATCGTACGCTCATAATCAGCTGCTTGGGGAAGTCTGCCTCCTCTCTTATGGTCACTTCCTGAGCTGGCAGAGGGCTTTGTGCACAGAGCAGCTGAGGCTCTGCAGGGCTGTGCAAGCTGCTGGCAGAGGAACATGACCAAGTCCCACCTATCAAGGGCACTCAGATTCAGCTCTGAGAAGAAGTCAGGGAACTGTTGGCCTGAGAACTGGTCTGAGGTGTTACTTTTCTTTCTCTCTTTCTTGCTGTAATGCTAAAAAGTCGAAACTGGGAGCCCTGCCCCTGGACTTGCTGGTACCAGGATATAGAGAGGTACCCAGAGAGCGGGGAGGAGCTCAGCATCACCTGCTGTCCTGGTGCTTTGATCAGATATCTCAGGGACTGGGGAAGGGTGTGACTCCAGAACTCACTGGGCCTGTGAGGGAAGTGGCAGAGGTGAGCACAGGAGGGGCTATGGTGCACACCCGGGGGGCCCAGCTCTGAGTGGAGGGACCCACTGTTCACAAGACTTATCTGCGCCCAGAAGGCAAAACAGCTCTGAGCACTGAGCAGTAGAGTCAGGAGCCCAGGGCCAGCCAGGCATGGGAAACATCACTGCTCGATGGGGCCTTGGACCTCTGGGATGAGAGCTGGTGTCCTCAGCCTCTTTTTCCTGATTGGAGGACGCCCTGTGACATTCCTGTCTGATGCCATTGTCTCTGCAGGCTGAGGCTTCAAGTGCCTCGCCATCCCACAGACTCCCGCCCCATCTGAATAGTTTTTTATAGCGGGGGCCAGGTACCCACACAGCATCTCTGGTGTGTCTCTGAGGCTTTGCTTCTCCGACTGCCCCTGTCCCACCTTCCACTCCTCCTCCCATGAAAGCCTGAAATCCTCCATTCTAGAGTCAGAGGCCTGTGCCCTGCTGTGAGGGAGGATCCCTGACTAAACTCCTCCCCCAGTGCTGGTCTCAACCAGGTTTGTGTTTAGACTGTCTGTCCCAGGCAGCATTCCAGCCCTGCACGGTGGACTAGGATGTGGACCACGTAATTAAGTCCAAAGAAGTCTAAATGAAAAAACCAAACCCATAGCCACTGAATGTATTCCGACTATGGATACCCTAGGCATGCAGACTAGAACTGCTCCAGAGGGTTTTCGTGGCTGTGATCTTTACAGAAGGAGTCCCTTGGTCACACAAACACCTAAGGGCTTGATTACCAGCCAAAATGATGTCAGTTCAAATCCAACCAGAGAGGCCTTCGAGACAGGCTTGGCGATCTGCTTCCAAAAGGTCACAGCCTTGAAAACCCTATGAAGCAGTTCTACTTTGTACACATGGGTTCACCGTGAGTCAGAATCTACTCAACCATAGCTATCTACGTATCTGTGTATCTATATATCTGTCTCCCTGTCTGTTATCTCTCTCTCTTTTCTATCTACCTACCTCTCTACCTACCCACCCAGCCACCTAGCCAACCATCCATCCACACAGCCCTCCATCCATCCATCCATCCACACAGCCATCCATCCGTCCGTCCGTCCGTCCATCCATCCATCCATCCATCTGTACGTCTATACATACATCCACTCACCCACTCATCCTTTTGTTTTGGGAAAGTTATCACTGAAAGCTCAGTGGCTTTGTCCTGCCTGGATGAGTGTTGCTAACTCATGCTGGTTAAGTATCGCTAACTCATGCTGATAAGGAAAACTTCCTAAGTTTGATCCTGGGTAAAGTTGCTGTTTCAGATAAATGGCATTATGACTAATTCTTGTTTAGCTCTTGGCCCAAGAAACCCATTTTAAATCTTGCCTCTACAAAAAATTTTTAACACAAAAACTTCGAAACAGACAAAAAATGACTTCAAAGGCTGTTCAAATCATTGCATGCACCATGGACTTCATGATTTGGCCAAATGGTCAGCAGTTTCTCCACATTGTCTCTGGCTTTTAGCGGAGTGGCCATATGCTGACTGGATTTGCTCCCCAATCTGTGACCTCGGGTGCTGGGTACAGGCACCTACAATCTTGCTGCACATGGCTTTGCACCCTGGGAAGCCCACCTCTGGACCTCCCAGTCTTGAAGCTCCTTCATCCACGTAAGAAAACTGGCTCTTGGGTGTGGGCGTCCACCTGCAAGATGTGAAGGAGGGATGTGGGATAGAGTAGAAGAATGTTAATTCTCAATATTGCTTTGTCAACTTTTACAAGAAGAAATTGGAGGATCTCATGGGTTTTAATGCAAACCAAAGCAATGGTTATTTCATTTCCTTTTTAGTGTACCCTTGAGACAGCCTCAGAACCCTCCAAAACCCACCCTATGCCCACAGGTACTTGGTAGAGACTTAGCTTACAGTCTCTGGCTGATAAGTCTACTAGCTGATTATCTCCAGGTCCAAGGCTGCTGTCGAGGGCATCTATTAACATTTCCCCTGAGTGGTTTGTTTCCTTGTGTGTTTTATAGTTTGTGATTGACATTTTTTTTCTTTCAGAGAGCTTTTGTTTGCTAGGGGGCGGTGATGGTCCAGTGATAGAATTCTTAACTTCTTTTTTTTTTTTTTTATGTAGGAGACCCAGCTTCGATTCCCTGCCAGTTCACCTCGTGCTGAACCATGACCCATGTGTCATTGGAGGCCTGTGTGTTGCTGTAAAGCTGAGCAGATTTTAGACGAGTCCAGATTAAGATGGAATAAGAAGAAAGGGCTGGTGATCTGCTTCTGAAAATCAGGTAATGAAAATCCTACCAATCATGACATTCCAATCCACATCCCATCAGGTAGATGGCGCAAGACCGGAAAGAGTTTCATTCTGCTCTTCATTGGGTCTCCATGTATCAGGGGTGAATATCACAGGAGTTAAAACAAAGACAA
Organism: Elephas maximus indicus; assembly: GCF_024166365.1. Lineage (NCBI taxonomy): Eukaryota > Metazoa > Chordata > Mammalia > Proboscidea > Elephantidae > Elephas > Elephas maximus. Next base: position 7,948,244 of record NC_064826.1, read on the forward strand.
CAACAGCCACCCAATAATACTAAAGTGACTTATGTAATTATTTAAGAGTTGTAAAATCCCAAATCACCCGGAGAGTTTAAAGCTGCTCAATGGCATCCTACTTTGCTCCTATTCCTTGGAAAGAAAATGAGCCATAAATTTCAGGTTGGGAGCGACTGCTCTCTACTTTACTCAGGTACCCAGAATATTTGAAATTGATGACTTAGCATGAAGTGCTATCTGCATTCTCTCTTTGCGTAGGCAGCAGAGTGCATATTCCAGGATATTCTGGAAGTTTTGCAATCAACTTTCTTGAACCCTAATCCCAGCACTGGTCCTAACCCTATGTGGTGGTTAATGTTATGTGTCAGCTTGGCTAGGCCATGGTTCTCATGGTTTGACAGAAGTTATGTAATCATCCTCCATTTTGTGATCTGATGTGAGTAGCCGATCAGTTGGGAGGACAATTTCCTTGGAGGTGTGGCCTGCATCCAATGTATGTAGTTGTTCTGGCAAAGCTCATACTCTCTCTCTCGATCCTGTGCTCATCTCATGGTTGACCTCCGGTTCCTGGAGAAACCTCCAGCCTGCCGCATGACCTGCAGATTTTGGATTCACCAGCTCTTGCAACCATGTGAGTCAGGAGAAGCCTCTAGCCTGACACCTGACCCATGGATTTGGGACTTGCCAGCCTCCACAATTGTGTGAGCCATTGTCTGGAAATAAATCTTTCCATGTGTCTTTATATATGCCCTACACTGGTTTTGCTCCTCTAGAGAACAAGCCTAAAACACTCAAACTCTCTCTCTTCGAGTTACTATGTTTACTATTCCAAGCTCATTCTCCTTAACTCCTGTGGCATATCTCACAGTTATCATCTAGCTGGGATTTTCTCCCCTAAAATCATGTTCTGAAATGGAGAGAAACAGAGTGAAGGATAGAAGGAAATAATATCTACTCTAAAATAGCAAGAAAAACCCAGCATTTGAAGTCGGAGGTCTTTTTGTCTCTTTTACTGAGGATCTACAAAAAAGCCCTACCCCCCGCAACACACAGAGGATCATTAAAGTAACCCCAGTACATACAGATCAGTATAGCACTGGGCAGACATTCCTGTGTCTTCCAATGATTTCCGTCCACCCGCCTACAACCACAGCACTTCAGGAGTTCTCCTGTGTTCCTGCCTCCTCCTACACAAAGGTGGGCTGATGTCCTAGTCTACTGCTTTGCCTGGGAAGTGGAAGACAGAGGAAGGCTCTGCTCAGGCTTCTAGGAGAGGCAAGGAGAGAGGAGGAGTATGTGGTTTGTGAATAGGAAGGAGGTGGCCATGCCACACTGTGGCTAAGCTGCGGGTACAGGGGTACACGGCCAAGTCCTCCAGCTCTACGGACTGGGTCCTCAGCACTGAGGACGACCTGTCAGGTCTCTCCGTGGAGAACCGGTTCTCAGGCATTACCAATTTGTCTGATGCATCTTTATTCTGGAAATAAGTCAGGAGCACCAGGCTCTGCCAGTACCAGTAAAGGCCAGCATGACCAGAAATTGGATCCCACCTGAGGGCTACAGCCTGACCCCTCTTTGCGACCCTGTGCTTGGAGGCCTAGGAGACTCCAGTACATCTGTGACCTGAGGAGACACATGCTGTGAACAGAATGGGAACAATGATGGGAATCACCACACAGACAGACACACACACACAACACACACACCACACACACCACACATACTCTCACCACATACAGCCACACACAAACCACACATGCACACACACATACACACCACGTATATTGCGCATACACACATACCATACAGGCACATACACACATACACAAAACACACACACCCTAGATATGGACATAACACACATACCATATGCACGCTCAACACTTATACCACATAAACACAGACATCACTCACAACACACACACCACACACATACCACACACTCATACCACATACACACACCACATTCAGGCACACAACATACATACCATATACCCGCACACTCACACATGCCCCCATGTGTGCACACACACACACACCACACTGGAACTACTTGGTGTCCAGGGACTCACCTGCCCCCAGGAAGCAGAGGGCCACCCAGCGGTGGAGCCTGGAGCCCATGGTGGGTCGGGCAGGACTGGAGGATTTGCTGGGGCAGGGTCTTTGTGTGCGTTAGCAGAAGAAGGGATGTCCGTTTCCCACAAAGCAGGTGATGTCACAGTCTCATCAGTTCCCATGGCCTCAGGAACATCTGACCATATTATTACACACTTGGATGAATGATTTGAATATGTATAACCAAACAAACCAAACCCAGTGCTGTCGAGTCGATTCCAAGTCATAGCGGCCCTATAGGACAGAGTAGAACTGCCCCATAGTTTCCAAAGAGCGCCTGGGAGATTCGAGCTGCCGACCCTTTAGTTAGCAGCCACAGCACTTAACCAGTATGCCACCAGGGCTCCCTTTAAAAAAATCACCACAGGCATCCTGGTGCACAGCCCCAGTCAAAGACCCATGTCTCCTGCATTCTCTCATCTCCATGAAGGACTCTGTCCCCATGCCCCACAGCAAAGCCATGCCACTCAACTCTCCAAGCCACAGAAAAGATTCCTCTCATCTTTTTTATGGAAGGAGACTCAGCCTCCTCGTCCAGAAACACCAGTGTGTAATACGCTCTAGAGCATCTCCCCGTGCTTCCAGAACCCACGAGACTGTTATAGGGGTTCGGCTCCTCATTTCACTGCTTGGAGAATGCCCAGGTGTTCCATGGTGACTAAAATATGTCCACTTTCATTAACTGGAGACTGTAGTTACAAACTCCCTTTCCTTCAGGGCAAGCGTGAGAGCAGGGTTGGAGAAGGCCTAGCATTTGGGAGCCAGGCATGGGGCTCAGGGGCAGGACACACTGCAGCTCTGTGTGATTGATACTAGCCCAGAGACACATGGCTGAGTCCCATCACTAGGTTCTGGCTGGCTAAGAGTGGCCTGGACCTGGACCTCAGCAGAAACAGAGGCCACTGCCCCTGCCACCTCATCTCCGAGGTCCCCAGGCTGAGCGTGCTGCGTGGGTTTCCTGAACCCTATTTGTGAGGGGCTGAGGTGGCCATGCAGCACTGTGGAGTAACTGCTGGCACAGAAGTATACACTTCTGTCTGCGAGGGGGCAGCCGACCCCACCATGAGGGGGCAGTGCTCCTTGTTTGATCTGGAGACACTGTACCTATCTGGGATGTCACCTTTGTAGGTATCAGGAACACTGTTAGAGTAGTGGATCAGCCACAGGCCCAGTCGCGGGTCTTGTTGGTACCAGTACATGGAGTTGTGGTTCATGCCCTGGGTGCCTTGCAGGGTCATGTTCCCTCCTGTCCTTGTGATCTTGTGCCTTGAGGTCTGCGTGATGCCAGCATCCCTGTGCCCTGTGGGGACAGAGACCAAAGCTGGTGCCAAGGCCACAGGGAAATGCTGGGGCAGGATCCGGAAATCCCAGGAGAGGGGAGGCTCCTGCCCAGGACACACCTGCCCCCAGAACAGCCAGGACCACAGTGCACAGGAGGCGCATGGCAGGAACCGGCTCTGGAGGGGCCCTTCTGAGATGTCACCCTCCTGTCCCAGCCTGGCCCCAGAGCAGCCTGCCCCAGTGGTCACGCCCACTCCTACCCACCCCCTGGGAAACCTCAGGTAAAAAACAAACATGCAGCCAGTAGCTCAGAGTGGAAGGAATGCAGTCCTCTGATTTGCGCAAATCTAGTGAGGAGATGACTCTTTCCTGGCTTCCCACAAAACAGTTTGTGGATTTCCTCCTTGACTCACTGGCTTTTATTTACCTAACTACCCCTGCAGTCCAGAATGACAGGGGAGATCTTTGGGGCTTCTTGGTGTCATTTATGATTCATGTGCCCCAGATATTCCTTCAAGAGTCCTTTTCTCATTTGCTTGGTTGCCCACCCTCCTGTTAACCTCCTTCCACCTGCAAAGACGCCCTCTGGAGTCAGGGCTCCAGGTTCCAGGGCACCTCTTCAACCAGCACTCAGGAAGGTTTCTCTTACTCCCTTATTAATTCACCGACTGGTGGGACACCTGCCCACACCTAGCTAGATACATTCGGGCACCTGCTTCCTGGGTGTGGTCGGCAGGAGAATGCTCCCCAAACATGTGCACGTCCCAATCCCTGGAGCCTGTGAGGTTATTAGATTTCATGGCAGGGGATTAAGGCTGTAGAGGGAATTAAGGTTGCTAATCAGTGGACAGAGTCCCTGGGGGTACAAATGGTTAACACCCTCAGCTGCTAAGCAAAAGGCTGGAGGTTTCAGTGCACCCAGAGGTGCCCCACAAGTAAGGCCTGGCCATCTGCTTCTGGAAAGTCAGCCTTTGAAAACCCCATGGAGGAGTTCTACGCTGACACACATGGGGTCGCTATGAGTCAGACTCAACTTGAAAACAGCTGGTAACTGGAGAAATTGCCCATGAGTGTTTTCTTCTGGAACCTTCTCCAGGGAGCAGAGCTGGACCCTGCATGCACAGTAGTGCCCTGACCCCCTGCATTCCGTAATTGGCCTGTGACTCATGAGACAGAAGTTTCCACAGAAACAGGCAGATGTTTAAGGTCAATATTGTACATTTAGCATTGCAGACCCTGGACCCCAAACAAGAAAGAGGCTTTATGTCATTTTAAGTTCCCTTTCCTATTTCATGTGATCCCGTATCTTGTATAAAGTAGGGGGCATGTACAAACGTGGGTTAAATAAGAGGAACTGGCTAGTGAATGCCAACTCTTCATGTCCTTTCTCTCCTCGTAGGTCCTACCATGCATAGGAAGCCTCCCTAGCAAATCCCCCTCCTCTCTGTGTGCAGCCGGGAAGACACTGCTGGAAACCCCGCTCACACAGAACCCAACAAAACCAGGAACAGCTGAGTCACCTCTCACTCATGACGACTCCGTGTGTGTCAGAGTGGAACTGTGCTCCGTAGGAGTTTTAGCAGATGGTTTTTCAGAAGGAGATGGCCAGGCCTTTCTTTTTTTTTTTTTTTTAATTAATTTTTATTAAGCTTCAAGTGAACATTTACCATTCCAATCAGTCTGTCACATGTAAGTTTACATACATCTTACTCCCTTCTCCCACTTGCTCTCCCCCTATTGAGTCAGCCCTTTCAGTCTCTCGTTTCGTGCCAATTTTGCCATCTTCCCTCTCTCTCTATCTTCCCATCCCCCCTCCAGTCAAGAGTTGCCAACACACTCTCCAGTGTCCACCTGATTTAATTAGCTCACTCTTCATCAGCATCTCTCTCCCCGCCGCTGACCAGTCCTTTTCATGCCTGATGAGTTGTCTTCGGGGATGGTTCCTGTCCTGTGCCATCAGAAGGTCTGGGGAGCATTGCCTCCGGAATTCCTCTAGTCGCAGTCATACCATTAAGTACGGTCTTTTAGTGAGAATTTGGGGTCTGCATCCCACTGATCTCCTGCTCCCTCAGGAGTTGTCTGTTGTGCTCCCTGACAGGGCAGACATCGATTGTGGCCGGGCACCAACTAGTTCTTCTGGTCTCGGGATAATGTAGGTCTCTGGTTCATGTGGCCCTTTCTGTCTCTTGGGTTCTTAGTTGTCGTGTGACCTTGGTGTTCTTCCTTTGCCTTTGCTCCAGGTGGGTTGAGACCAATTGATGCATCTTAGATGGCCGCTTGTTGGCATTTAGGGCCCCAGACGCCACATTTCAAAGTGAGATGCAGAATGTTTTCATAATAGAATTATTTTGCCCATTGACTTAGAAGTCCCCTCAAACCATGTTCCCCAGACCCCAGCCCCTGCTCCGCTGACCTTTGAAGCTTTCATTGTATCCCGGAAACCTCTTTGCTTTTAGTCCAGTCCAATTAGACTGACCTTCCTTGTATTGAGTGTTGTCTTTCCCTTCACCCAAAGCAGTCTTATCTACTAATTGATCAATAAAAAACCCTCTCCCTCCCTCCCTCCCTCCCGCCTTTGTAACCACAAAAGTATGTGTTCTTCTCCGTTTTTTCTATTTCTCAAGATCTTATAATAGAGGTCTTATGCAATATTTGTCCTTTTGCCTCTGACTCATTTCGCTCAGCATAATGCCTTCCAGATTCCTCCATGTTATGAAATGTTTCACAGATTCGTCACTGTTCTTTATCGATGCGTAGTATTCCATTGTGTGAATATACCACAATTTATTTACCCATTCATCCGTTGACGGACACCTTGGTTGCTTCCAGCTTGTTGCTATTGTAAACAGAGCTGCAATAAACGTGGGTGTGCATATATCTGTTTGTGTGAAGACTCTTGTATCTCTAGGGTATATTCCGAGGAGTGGGATTTCTGGGTTGTATGGTAGTTCTATTTCTAACTGTTTAAGATAACGCCAGATGGATTTCCAAAGTGGTTGTACCATTTTACATTCCCACCAGCAGTGTATGAGAGTTCCAATCTCTCCGCAGCCTCTCCAACATTTATTATTTTGTGTTTTTTGGATTAATGCCAGTCTAGTTGGTGTGAGATGGAATCTCATCGTAGTTTTAATTTGCATTTCTCTAATGGCTAATGATCGGGAGCATTTTCTCATGTGTCAGTTGGCTGCCTGAATATCTTCCTTAGTGAAATGTGTGTTCATAGCCTTTGCCCACTTCTTGATTGGGTTGTTTGTCTTTTTGTGGTTGAGTTTTGACAGAATCATGTAGATTTTAGAGATCAGGCGCTGGTCGGAGATGTCATAGCTGAAAATTCTTTCCCAGTCTGTAGGTGGTCTTTTTACTCTTTTGGTGAAGTCTTTAGATGAGCATAGGTGTTTGATTTTTAGGAGCTCCCAGTTATCGGGTTTCTCTTCATCATTTTTGGTAATGTTTTGTATTCTGTTTATGCCCTGTATTAGGGCTCCTAGGGTTGTCCCAATTTTTTCTTCCATGATCTTTATCGTTTTAGTCTTTATGTTTAGGTCTTTGATCCACTTGGAATTAGTTTTTGTGCATGGTGTGAGGTATGGGTCCTGTTTCATTTTTTTGCAAATGGATATCCAGTTATGCCAGCACCATTTGTTAAAAAGACTATCATTTCCCCAATTGACTGACACTGGTCCTTTGTCAAATATCAGCTGCTCATATATGGATGGATTTATATCTGTGTTCTCAATTCTGTTCCATTGGTCTGTGTGCCTGTTGTTGTACCAGTACCAGGCTGTTTTGACTACTGTAGCTGTATAATAGGTTCTGAAATCAGGTAGAGTGAGGCCTCCCACTTTCTTCTTCTTTTTCAGTAATGCTTTGCTTACTGGGGGTTCTTTCCCTTCCATATGAAATTAGTGATTTGTTTCTCTATCCCCTTAAAATATGACATGGGTATTTGGATTGGAAGTGCATTGTATGTATAGATGGCTTTTGGTAGAATAGACATTTTTACTATGTTAAGTCTTCCTATCCATGAGCAGGGTATGTTTTTCCACTTAAGTATGTCCTTTTGAATTTCTTGTAGCAGAGTTTTATAGTTTTCTTTGTGTAGGTCTTTTACATCCTTGGTAAGATTTATTCCTAAGTATCTTATCTTCTTGGGGGCTACTGTGAATGGTATTGATTTGGTTATTTCCTCTTCGGTGTTCTTTTTGTTGATGTAGAGGAATCCAAGTGATTTTTGTATGTTTATTCTATAACCTGAGACTCTGCCAAACTCTTCTATTAGTTTCAGTAGTTTTCTGGAGGATTCGTTAGGGTTTTCCATGTATACAATCATGTCATCTGCAAATAGTGATAGCTTTACTTCCTCCTTGCCAATCTGGATACCCTTTATTTCTTTGTCTAGCCTAATTGCCCTGGCTAGGACTTCAAGTACGATGTTGAATAAGAGCAGTGATAAAGGGCATCCTTGTCTGGTTCCCGTTCTCAAGGGAAATGCTTTCAGGTTCTCTCCATTTAGAGTGATATTGGCTGTTGGCTTTGCATAGATGCCCTTTATTATGTTGAGGAATTTTCCTTCAATTCCTATTTTGGTAAGAGTTTTTATCATAAACGAGTGTTGAACTTTGTCAAATGCCTTTTCTGCATCTATTGATAAAATCATGTGCTTTTTATCTTTTGTTTTATTTATGTGATGGATTACATTAATGGTTTTTCTGATATTAAACCAGCCTTGCATACCTGGTATAAATCCCACTTGATCAGGGTGAATTATTTTTTTGATGTGTTGTTGGATTCTATTGGCTAGAATTTTGTTGAGGATTTTTGCATCTATGTTCATGAGGGATATAGGTCTATAATTTTCTTTTTTTGTAATGTCTTTACCTGGTTTTGGTGTCAGGGAGATGGTAGCTTCATAGAATGAGTTGGGTAGTATTCCGTCTTTTTCTACGCTTTGAAATACCTTTAGCAGTAGTGGTGTTAAGTCTTCTCTGAAGGTTTGGTAGAACTCTGCAGTGAAGCCGTCTGGGCCAGGATTTTTTTTGTTGGAAGTTTTTTGATTACCGTTTCAATCTCTTTTTTTTTATGGGTCTATTTAGTTGTTCTACTTCTGAATGTGTTAGTTTAGGTAGGTAGTATTTTTCCAAGAATTTATCCATTTCTTCTAGGTTTTCAAATTTGTTAGAGTACAATTTTTCGTAGTAATCTGAAATGATTCTTTCAATTTCATTTGGCTCTGTTGTGATGTGGTCCTTCTCGTTTCTTATTCGGGTTATTTGTTTCCTTTCCTGTTTTTCTTTAGTCAGTCTAGCCAATGGTTTATCAATTTTGTTAATTTTTTCAAAGAACCAGCTTTTGGCTTTGTTAATTGTTTCAATTGTTTTTCTGTTCTCTAATTCATTTAGTTCAGCTCTAATTTTTATTATTTGTTTTCTTCTGGTGCCTGATGGGTTCTTTTGTTGCTCACTTTCTAGTTGTTCAAGTTGTCGGGACAGTTCTCTGATTTTGGCTCTTTCTTCTTTTTGTATGTGTACATTTATCGATACAAATTGGCCTCTGAGCACTGCTTTTGCTGTGTCCCAGAGGTTTTGATAGGAAGTATTTTCATTCTCGTTGCTTTCTATGAATTTCCTTATTCCCTCCTTGATGTCTTCTATAACCCAGTCTTTTTTCAGGAGGGTATTGTTCGTTTTCCAAGTATTGGATTTCTTTTCCCTAGTTTTTCTGTTATTGATCTCTAGCTTCATTGCCTTGTGGTCTGAGAAGATGCTTTGTAATATTTCGATGTTTTGGATTCTGCAAAGATTTGTTTTATGACCTAATATGTGGTCTATTCTAGAGAATGTTCCATGTGCACTAGAAAAAAAAGTATATTTTGCAGCAGTTGGGTGGAGGGTTTTGTATAAGTCAATGAGGTCAAGTTGGTTGATTGTTGTAATTAGATCTTCGGTGTCTCTATTGAGCTTCTTACTGGATGTCCTGTCCTTCTCCGAAAGTGGTGTGTTGAAGTCTCCTACTATAAATGTGGAGGTGTCTATCTCACTTTTCAATTCTGTTAAAATTTGATTTATGTATCTTGCAGCCCTGTCGTTGGGTGCATAAATATTTAATATGGTTATATCTTCCTGATCAATTATCCCTTTTATCATTATGTAGTGTCCTTCTTTATCCTTTGTGGTGGATTTAAGTCTAAAGTCTATTTTGTCAGAAATTAATATTGCTACTCCTCTTCTTTTTTGCTTATTGTTTGCTTGATATATTTTTTTCCATCCTTTGAGTTTTAGTTTGTTTGTGTCTCTAAGTCTAAGGTGTGTCTCTTGTAGGCAGCATATAGATGGATCGTGTTTCTTTATCCAGTCCGTGACTCTCTGTCTCTTTATTGGTGCATTTAGTCCATTTACATTCAGCATAATTATAGATAAATAAGTTTTAGCGCTGTCATTTTGATGCCTTTTCATGTGGGTTGTTGGTCATTTCATTTTTCCACATACTTTTTTGTGCTGAGACGGTTTTCTTAGTAGATTGTGAGATCCTCATTTTCATAATGTTTAACTTTGTCTTAGTTGTGTCATTACATTTTTCTTGGCTTTTTTCTTGAGTTATGGAATTGATATTCCTTTTTGTGGTTACCTTGTTATTTACCCCTATTTTTCTAAGTAAAAACCTAACTTGTATCGTTCTATATTGCCTTGTATCACTCTCCATCTGGCAGTTCAATGCCTCCTATATTTAGTCCCTCTTTTTGATTATTGTGATCTTTTATCGATTGATTTCCATGATTCCCTGTTATGTGTATTATTTTGTTTATTTATTTATTTTTTAGAATTAATCTTAATTTGTTTGTTTTTGCTTTCCCTATTTGAGTTGCGTTGATATCAGGACGTTCTGTTTTGTGAACTTGTATTGTGCTGGTACCTGATATTATTGGTCATCAGGCCAAACAATCTCCTTTAGCATTTCTTGCAGTCTTGGTTTAGTTTTTGCAAATTCTCTAAACTTGTGTTTATCTGTAAATATCTTAATTTCTCCTTCCTATTTCAGAGAGAGTTTTGCTGGATATATGATCCTTGGTTGGCAGTTTTTCTCCTTCAGTGCTCTGTATACATCGTCCCATTCCCTTTTGCCTGCATGGTTTCTGCTGAGTAGTCTGAACTTATTGATTCTCCCTTGAAGGAAACCTTTCTTTTCTCCCTGGCTGCTTTTAAAATTTTCTGTTTATCTTTGGTTTGGGCAAATTTGATGATAATATGTCTTGGTGTTTTTCTTTTTGGATCAATCTTAAATGGGGTTCGATGAGCATCTTGGATGGATATCCTTTCGTCTTTCATGATATCAGGTAAGTTTTGTGGCAGGAGTTCTTCAACTATTTTCTCTGTGTTTTCTGTCCCCCCTCCCTGTTCTGGGACTCCAATCACTCGCAAGTTATCCTTCTTGATAGAGTCCCTCAGGATTCTTAGGGTTTCTTCATTTTTTTTTAATTCTTTTCTCTGATTTTTTTTCAGCTATGTTGGTGTTGATTCCCTGGTCCTCCAGAAGTCCCAGTCTACATTCTAATTGCTCGAGTCTGCTCCTCTGACTTCCTAGTGTGTTGTCTAATTCTGTAATTTTATTGTTAATCGTTTGGATTTCTACATGCTGTCTCTCTATGGATTCTTGCAACTTGTTAATTTTTCCACTATGTTCTTGAATAATCTTTTCGAGTTCTTCAACAGTTTTATCAGTGTGTTCCTTGGCTTTTTCTGCAGTTAGCCTAACTTCATTTGTGATGTCTTTAAGCATTCTGCAAATTAGTTTTTTATATTCTGTATCTGATAATTCCAGGATTGTATCTTCATTTGGGGAAGATTTTGATTCTTTTGTTTGGGGGGTTGGAGAAGCTGTCATGGTCTGTTTCTTTATGTGGTTTTATATGGACTGCTGTCTCCGAGCCATCACTGGGAAACTAGTTTTTCCAGGTAATCAGCAAAAAAAAAAATGCAGTCAGATCCCTATCTGAATTCTCCCTTTGGCTCAGGGTATTCGGATGTTAATGGAGCCGCCTGGGGAGGGTGGGGGAGGGATCAGAGAGCTAGGAGTGTAGCACCTCAGAATATAGAGCTGATTCCCACGTTCACGCTCCGCCCGAGCCTGCCAATATCCCCGCGGGACGGCTCCCTGGCTGGGACGCTGCTCTCCCCGCTCCAAGACCTGTCACTTCCTCTCGGGGACTTCTCCCTCCAGCACACTGCTCCACTCACGTGAAGTGGGTGGGCATGCCCGCACGAAAGGCTGGGCCCGCCCCCGGTGTCAATTCAGGGGAACGCACTCACGCCTCGCCCGCGCCTGCCAAAATCCCAGCGGGACGGCTCCCCGGATGGGGCGCTGCTCTCCCTGCTCGGAGACCAATCACTTCCTCCCAAGGACTTCTCCCTTCGGTGCGCCGCATCGCTCGCGCGAAATGGGTGGGCGTCACCCGCACAAGCGGCTGGGCCCGCCCCCGGGGTCTCTTTAGGGAAATATAGCTGATCCCCACGCTCACCCACGCCCGCTTCCCGCCATACTCCCAGCAGGACGGCTCCCCGGCTGGGACTCTGCTGTCCCCCGGTCCAAGATCAGTCACTGCCTCCCGGGTGCTTCTCCCACCGGCTGCGCAACTACGCCGCCTGAGCCAACCAGCTAGGCTCCCTCCTGGGATGAGTTTGGGGGGTAGGGCTGGGCCTCTTCTCTGTGCTGTCTGCCCCCCTGGGTTCTGCCCCAGATCGGGCTCAGAAGGTCACCTGCCTGGTACGCTGGCTCCTGGTCCTGAAAACGATCACTGTCTGCCCGTATTTGTTCGTTCTCCATCTCTAAGTCTGTGTTTGTTGTTCAGAGTTCGTAGATTCTTATGTATGTGATCGATTCACTTGTTTTTCCGAGTCTTTGTTGCAAGAGGGATCCGCGGTAGCGTCCACTTAGTCCGCCATCTTGGCCGCTCCTCTTGGGAGAGCCAGGCCTTTCTTTTGAGGCACCTCTGAATGGAATGGAACCTCCAACCTTTCAGTTAGCAGTGGAGCAGGTTCCCTGTTTGGACCACCCAGGGACAGCCTTCATAAAAGACCTCACACACCCTGAATCCCTGTGAGGGCTCCAGTGCTGAAAGCCTCGCCTTTCTCTCTCGGCATCTGTAGGACCCACGGGGGATCTCTGCCCTGAAGTCGTCAGGGAAGCGGCATGACAATTCCACGTGGTGCATGACCTATGACCTTCCTGCTCCTGCACAGATGGGCCTGGAAAGAGGAAGCTGATGCAGGAATAGTTCTGCAGGGTGGGGTGGGGGGCCCACAGGTACCGGAGGAACGGAGCCCAGTGTGCCAACTCCCTCTGCTGTTTGTGACCTCTGCCAGCAGGAGAGTGGCCTCACCTCTGCCAGTTGTGGTTCTGCATCTGAACAAACTGCCACTCAGTCCTTCCTCAGCACCCTTCTGTCAGGAGTGACACAGATTACAGGGATGAGCAGAGCAAAGTGCACCTGGGGAGCTCTCTCTCAACAGGCCTGAGCTCGGCCTGGGGGCTGCCCTCACTCTCCCAGTCACTTTCTGAGCCGGGCCGAGGGCTTTTTGAACAGGGTGGAGGGGGCTCTGCAGGGCTGTGCAAGCTGCTGGCACAGAGGAACATGGCTGAGTCCCCCTACTCCAGGGCATTCAGGTTCAACTCTGAGTGGAACTCAGAGAACTGTTGGACTGACAACCAGTCATCGGTGTCACCTTTGTCTTGATGTTTCCCCCTGTGATAGTGAAAGGAACCTTGGTCCTGGCCCAGGGTCTGCTGATATCAGGACACAGGGAGGTGCCCAGAATGGGAGGAACAGCTCAGCATCACCTGCTGTCCTGGTACTTTGCTCACATGTCTTGGTGTCTGGGTGACTCCAAAACCCACTGGGCCCATGGCAGGAGGGGGAGGGCAAGGAGGAGATGAGCACAGGGGGGCTGATGGTGCCCCCACGGGAGGGCCAAGTCCGAATGCAGGGGCTCACTGTCCATAGGACTAACCTGTCCCCAGGAGGCAAAACAGCACCCAGCAGTAGCTCTGGGAGCTCAGGGCCCCCGGGCAGGGCAGCATCACTGCTTACTTGGGGTTTGGGCATCTGGGGTGAGAGAGCTGGAGTCCTCAGCCTCATTTCCCTGATTGGGGGATGCCCTGTGACGTCACTGTCTGATGTCATTGTCACTTCAGGCTGAGGCTTCCAGTGTCCCCTCCCCAAACCACAGGCTCCAGCCCTGTCTGCAAAGCCTTTTACAGCAATGGTCAGGTCCCCACACAGCATCTCTTCTGTGTCTCTGAGGCCTGGCTCCTCTGCCTGCCCCTCTCCTGCCTCCCCTTCCTCTTTCCGGGGAGGTGAGGGACCTCTGCTGCCTGCAGGGCTCCATTTTAGACTCAGGGGCCTGAGCTTTGCTGTGGGGGAGGGGTCCCTGACTAAACTAGTCCCAGTGCTTCCTTGGGCCCGATAATATCCCCCAATGCCAGGCTCAGCTTGGTTTGCCTATAAATTTCATGTCCCACGCAGCGTTCTAGCCCTCCAAAATGGGCTGGGATCTGGTCCATGGGATCACGTCCAGAGGAATCTAAACCAAAAAACCAAACCCAAAGTTGCTGAGTCAATTCCAACTCTCAGCAACCCTGTGTGTGCAGAGTAGAAGAGCTGCAGAGGGTTTTCTTGGCTGTTATCTTCATGGAAAGAGGCCCTGGATGGCTCAACAGTTAGCACTTGACTACCAGCTGAAAGGATGCCAGTTAAAACCCACCCAGAGATGCCTGGCAGGCAGTCCTGGTGACCTCCTTCTGGAAGGTCACAACCTAGAAAACTGTATGAGCAGTTCTACCCTGATTACTTGGGGTTGTCATGAGTTGAAATCCACTCAATCACAGTTATCTATGTATCCATCTCTGTATCCATCTCTGTAACTATAAATCTGTCTATGTAGCTATGTCTCGGTCTACCCACCCACCCATTCATTCACCCATCCACACATCCATCCATCCATCTAGAAAAGGTCCCTGAGTGACACAGTTTGCTCATACCTACTAACCTAGAGGTGGGTGATTCTAACCCACCCACAGACACCTCAGAAGACAGGCCTGGTGATTTGCTTCTGAAAGGTCATGTCACTGTCTTGAAAACCCTCTGGAGCTGTTCTACCCTGTCGACTTGGGGTCATCGTGATTTGGAACCCACCCAACCACAAAAAACAGGAACAATCTTTACACAGGTTGATTGACAGACCTTTCTTCGGTGGCACCCTGAGTAGCTTCAAACCACTGAACTTTAGGTTAGTAATCAAGTGCAAACAGGGGTTCAGGGTGTATGAACTTGAAGGGTGCAAATTCCGCAGAAAGGCCTCTGCGACTCTACTATCCAGCACAGACTAGGCCCTTGGGGCTTGCTTCCCTCAGCCCGCCAATGCAGTGGGCTCTGGGTGGTTTGTGCTGGCTCGCCCATACCCATGCAGTTGGGGCCGTGGAAGGCTGGCCCCCTGGTCCTTTCTCCTCTTCCTCATGGCTGAGTGAGGCTGAAGGGAGATAATGTCAGGAAAAGAGAAGGTGGCAGGATAACCAAGAAACGTGGGTTATGGACTAAGGGGTTTCTTGGGATAGGGGACTTTCAATGCTAAAACCAGGCCTGTTCAGAGCAAACCAAGACATATGGTCACCTTAATTAGAAGTGGAAATGATTATACTATCTGTTTCCCTGGCTGGCTCACTTCTTGTGGGGCTTCATTTTATACTGGTTACTTTTCTCCCCTAAGGCTGTCTTTCCTAACAGGCAGCCTTCTCCTAAAGCCACAGTGCTCAGCTGCCAGGGAAACCACACCCTCTTCTTCTTTCAGACCAACACAGGTAGGAACCACCCACCTGTGCTGGCCTTCTAGGGTACTTCTTCTTCCCCTGTCTAACCTGACCACATCTTTTCCAATAGTCCCTTCATTGCCTTTCCTCAATCCTGCCAGGATTCTGACTGATAGACCTAAGCAAACAAGCAAATAAATGAAAACAACCAAACTCATTGCCAGTGAGTCAATTATGACACATGGTTACTTCAAGTGTTACACAGTAGAACTGCTCCATAGGGTTTTCTTGGAAGTAATCTTTACACAAGCAGATCACCAGATCATCACCATATCACTGGGTGGGTTCAAACCAACAACCTTCAGGTTAGTAGCTGAATGAAAACCACTTGAACCACCAATGTCCCTACTCATACAGGTGAGAATGAGGCTTGGAGAATATATTTTGTCTTTAAAAAAGGAACAACCTTTTTTTAACAAAACAAAACATAAACAACAACAAAAAGAAGTTACAAAATTTTAACAAAATTTGTAACATTCTGCAGAATGTGGTATTGACAGGGACTATTGACTATACCCTGCACTGCCAAAAGAACAAGCAAATCCGTCTTGGAAGAAGTACAACCAGAATGGTCCTTAGAAGAAAGGATGGAGAGACTATGGCACACATAATTTGGACATGTTGTCAAGAGTGATCAGTCCTTGGAGAAGGACATTATGCTCGGTATAGCAGGTGGTCAGTGAAAAAGAGGAAGACCCTCAGCCAGATGGATTGACACAGTGGTTACAACAATGAGCTCAAGCATAGCAACAATTGTGAGGATGCCACAGGACTGGGCAGTGTTTCATTTTGTTGTGCATAGGGTCACTGTGAGTCAGAACCGGCTCGATCACACCTAACACCAACAACAACGTGCAGAAACACAAGTTTGTACCTCCTACAATGAGCACTGCAGGAGAGTCAACAGAAGCGTGAGAAATGTGCTGTGTGAATATAAACTGTGTGCCGTGGGGAGCTAGAAACCTAAGAAAATCCAATAAAGAATCACTCTCTGCCCTTCCCTACCTGGGGACGTTGGCCGCAAGGGCATTTGCTTCATAGAAACATAAAGAGCGGCTAACAGAAAAAAGACTGGGTTTGTGGAGCAAGGGGAACTCCCATGCCCTGGTATTGTGAATTGACACAACTTTGAAAAACTGCTCCAATGATCCTGGTAAAGTTAAGCATATGCCTACCCCAAGACCAGTTTCCCTGTTGCTGTCCAGTCAACTCCGACTCATGGTGGCAGCACGTGTGTCACCGAGAACAGTGCTCCAAATAATTTTCAATGGCTACTTTCTTGGAAGTAGATCACCCGGTGTTTCTACCAAGGCACCTGTGGGTGGACTCGAATCTCCAACCTTTCACTTAGCAGCCTAGCATGTTATCCATTTGCACCACCCAGAGCTTCCATGTCTACCCTATGAGTCACTAATTCCACTCTTGTTTATTTCTAAGGGAAATGAATGCATTTACCCACAAAGGCTTGTGTAAGGATGTTTAGAGAAGCACTCTTCACAATAATTGAGGACTGGAAGCAACCCAGATATCCATCCAGAGAGAATGGATAAAGACACTGTGGAATACTTAAACAATGGCGTATTTCTCAAAAATGAGAAAGAATAAACTACTGATACATACAGCACATGGATAAATTAAAAAAAAATTTTTTTTAATTTTATTGTGCTTTAAGTGCAAGTTTACAAATTAAGCCAGTCTCTCATAAAAAAATTTATATACACCTTGCTATATACTCCTAATTGCTCTCCCCCTAATGAGGTAGCCTGCTCCTTCCCAACACTCTCTCTTTTTATGTCCATTCCAACAGTTCTAATCCCTCTTCCCTCTCATCTCCACTCCAGATAGGAGATACCAACGTAGTCTCAAGTGTCTACTTGATCCAATAAGTTCATTCTTCACCAGCATCTTTTTCTATCCCATTGTCCAGTCCAATCCCTGTCTGAAGAGTTGGCTTTGGGAAAGGTTCCTGTCCAGGGCAAACAGAAGATCTGGGGGTCTTGACCAACAGGGTCCTTCTAGTCTCAGTCAGACCATTATGTCCGGTCTTTTTTTTTTTTTTACAAGAATTTGGGGTCTGCATCCACTGCTCTCCTGTTCTCTCGGGGGTTCTCTGTTGTGTTCCCTGTCAGGGCTGTCATTTGTTGTAACCGGGCACCGTCTAGTTCTTCTGGTCTCAGGCTGATGTAGTCTCTGGTTTATGTGGCCCTTTCTGTCTCTCGGGCTTGTAAATACCTTGTGTCCTTAATGTTATTCATTCTCCTTTGCTCCAGGTGGGTTGAGACCAACTGATGTATCTTAGATGGCCACTTCCTAGCTTTTAAGACCCCAGATGCCACTCTCCAAAGAAGAATGCAGAATGTTTTATTAATAGATTTGATTATGCCAATTCACCTAGATGTCCCCTGAAACCCTGGTTCCGAAACCCCCACCCCTGCTACGCTGGCCTTCAAAGCACTCAGTTGATTCTGGAAACTTCTTTGCTTTTGGTTTAGTCCAGTTGTGCTGACCTTGACTGTATTGTATGTTGTCTTTCCCTTCACCTAAAGTACTTCTTATCCACTACCTAATTAGTGAATGCCCCTCTCCCTCCCTCTCTCCCTCCCCTCTCTCGTAACCATCAAAAATACATTCTTTGGGGGGCAGAGCCAAGATGGCGGACTAGGCAGACGCTACCTCGGATCCCTCTTACAACAAACACACGGAAAAACAAGTGAATCGATCACATACATAACAATCTACAAACCCTGAACAACAAACACAGATTTAGAGACGGAGAACGAACTAATACGGGGAAGCAGAGATTGTTTCCAGAGCCTGGAGCCAGCGTACCAGTCAGGTACGGCAGAAGCACAGAGAGGTGCTCCACCCCCCTGAACTAACCCCAGGAGGGGGACCAGCCGGTTCCACGGGCGGCGTGGGATGCAGCCAGTAGGAGAAGTCCCCGGGAGGCAGACTGGTCTTGGAGCAGAAAGAGCAGCGTCCGAGCCGGGGAACTGTCCTGCAGGGATTTGGACTGGACGCAGGTATGGCATAAACACGGAGAGTTGCTCCACCCCCCTGAACTAACCCCGGGAAGGGGACCAGCCGGGTCGCGCGGGCGGCGTGGACTCAGCCGGTAGGAGAAGTCCCCAGGAGGCAGTGACTGGTATTGGAGCAGGGAGAACAGCGTCCCAGCCGGGACACTCGGTCACGGCACAAGCACGGGGAGCTGCTCCACCCATCTGAACTAACCCCGGGAGGAGGCCTAACTGGTTTTCAGGGGCGGCACGGCCACGTGGCTGGAGGGACAAGAAGTCCCCGGGAGGCAGTGACTGATTTTGGAGTCGAGAGTGCACCGTCCCAGTAGGGGAGCCTTGACGCTGGGCGTGGGGCTGGAAGCTGAGGATCTGACCGTGACTCCAGAGGGCCAGACCCCCCGGGGGCAATCTCCACACAGCCAGCACACATAGGCGATGCGCCTGTGGGAATCTCAGATATAATAGTCATTCCAAGCAAGACAAGCAACTCTGGCTATATTCTGAGGTGCTACTCTCCTAACTCTCTGTTCCCTCCCCCACCCTCCCCAGGAAGCTTCATTAACATCTGAATAGCCTGAGCCAGAGGGAGAACTCTGATAGGGATCTGACTGCATTTTTTTTTTAGCGGATTTTCTGGAAAAACTAGTTTCCCAGTGATGGCTCGGAGACAGCAATCCATATCAAACCACTTAAAGAAGCAGACCATGACAGCTTCTCCAACCCCCCAAACAAAAGAATCAAAATCTTTCCCAAATGAAGACACAATCTTGGAATTATCAGATACAGACTATAAAAAACTAATTTACAGAATGCTTAATGATATCACAAATGAAATTAGGATAACTAGAAAAAGCCAAGGAACACACTGATAAAACTGTTGAAGAACTCAAAAAGATTATTCAAGAACATAGTGGAAAAATTAATAAGTTGCAAGAATCCATAGAGAGACAACATGTAGAAATCCAAAAGATTAACAATAAAATAACAGAATTAGACAACGCACTAGGAACTCAGAGGAGCAGACTCGAGAATTAGAATGCAGACTGGGACATCTGGAGGACCAGGGAATCAACACCAACATAACTGAAAAAAAATCAGATAAAAGAATTAAAAAAAATGAAGAAACCCTAAGAATTATGTGGGACTCTATCAAGAAGGATAACCTGTGGGTGATTGGAGTCCCAGAACAGGGAGGGGGGACAGAAAACACAGAGAAAATAGTTGAAGAACTCCTGACACAAAACTTCCCTGACATCAGGAAAGACGAAAGGATATCTATCCAAGATGCTCATCGAACCCCATTTAAGATTGATCCAAAAAGAAAAACACCAAGACATATTATCATCAAACTTGCCAAAACCAAAGATAAACAGAAAATTTTAAAAGCAGCCAGGGAGAAAAGAAAGGTTTCCTTCAAGGGAGAATCAATAAGAATATGTTCTGACTACTCAGCAGAACCATGCAGGCAAGAAGGGAATGGGATGACATATACAGAACACTGAAGGAGAAAAACTGCCAGCCAAGGATCATATATCCAGCAAAACTCTCTCTGAAATATGAAGGCGAAATTAAGATATTTACAGACAAACACAAGTTTAGAGAATTTGCAAAAACCAAACCAAAGCTACAAGAAATACTAAAGGATATTGTTTGGTCAGAGAACCAATAATATCAGATATCAGCACAACACAAGGTCACAAAACAGAACGTCCTGATATCAACTCAAATAGGGAAATCACAAAAACAAACAAATTAAGATTAATTAAAAAAAAAATACACATAACAGGGAATCATGGAAGTCAATAGGTAAAAGATCACAATAATCAAAAAGAGGGACTAAATACAGGAGGCATTGAACTGCCATATGGAGAGTGATACAAGGCGATATAGAACAATACAAGTTAGGTTTTTACTTAGAAAAATAGGGGTAAATAATAAGGTAACCACAAAAAGGTATAACAACTCTATAACTCAAGATAAAAACCAAGAAAAACGTAACGACTCAACTAACATGACGTCAAGCACTAGGAAAATGAGGATCTCACAATTTACTAAGAAAAACGCCTCAGCACAAAAAAGTATGTGGAAAAATGAAATTGTCAACAACACACATAAAAAGGCATCAAAATGACAGCACTAAAAACTTATTTATCTATAATTACCCTGAATGTAAATGCACTAAATGCACCAATAAAGAGACAGAGAGTCACGGACTGGATAAAGAAACACGATCCATCTATATGCTGCCTACAAGAGACACACCTTAGACTTAGAGACACAAACAAACTAAAACTCAAAGGATGGAAAAAAATATATCAAGCAAACAATAAGCAAAAAAGAAGAGGAGTAGCAATATTAATTTCTGACAAAATAGACTTTAGACTTAAATCCACCACAAAGGATAAAGAAGGACACTATATAATGATAAAAGGGACAATTGATCAGGAAGACATAACCATATTAAATATTTATGCACCCAACGACAGGGCTGCAAGATACATAAATCAAATTTTAACAGAATTGAAAAGTGAGATAGATACCTCCACAATTATAGTAGGAGACTTCAACACACCACTTTCGGAGAAGGACAGGACATGCAGTAAGAAGCTCAAGAGAGACACCGAAGATCTAATTACAACAATCAACCAACTTGACCTCATTGACTTATACAGAACTCTCCACCCAACTGCTGCAAAATATACTTTTTTTTCTAGCGCACATGGAACATTCTCTAGAATAGACCACATATTAGGTCATAAAACAAACCTTTGCAGAGTCCAAAACATCGAAATATTACAAAGCATCTTCTCAGACCACAAGGCAATAAAACTAGAGATCAATAACAGAAAAACTAGGGAAAAGAAATCAAATACTTGGAAAATGAACAATACCCTCCTGAAAAAAGACTGGGTTATAGAAGACATCAAGGAGGGAATAAGGAAATTCATAGAAAGCAACGAGAATGAAAATACTTCCTATCAAAACCTCTGGGACACAGCAAAAGCAGTGCTCAGAGGCCAATTTATATCAATAAATGCACACATACAAAAAGAAGAAAGAGCCAAAATCAGAGAACTGTCCCTACAACTTGAACAAATAGAAAGTGAGCAACAAAAGAACCCATCAGGCACCAGAAGAAAACAAATAATAAAAATTAGAGCTGAACTAAATGAATTAGAGAACAGAAAAACAATCGAAAGAATTAACAAAGCCAAAAGCTGGTTCTTTGAAAAAATTAATAAAATTGATAAACCATTGGCTAGACTGACTAAAAAAATACAGGAAAGGAAACAAATAACCCGAATAAGAAATGAGAAGGACAACATCACAACAGAACCAAATGAAATTAAAAGAATCACTTCAGATTATTGTGAAAAATTGTACTCTAACAAATTTGAAAACCTAGACGAAATGGATGAATTCCTGGAAAAACACTACCTACCTAAACTAACACATTCAGAAGTAGAACAACTAAATAGACCCATAACAAAAAAAGAGATTGAAACGGTAATCAAAAAACTCCCAACAAAAAAAAGCCCTGGCCCGGACGGCTTCACTGCAGAGTTCTACCAAACTTTCAGAGAAGAGTTAACACCACTACTACTAAAGGTATTCCAAAGCATAGAAAATGACAGAATACTACCCAACTCATTCTATGAAGCCACCATCTCCCTGATACCAAAACCAGGTAAAGACATTACAAAAAAAGAAAATTATAGACCTATATCCCTCATGAACATTGATGCAAAAATCCTCAACAAAATTCTAGCCAATAGAATCCAACAACACATCAAAAAAATAATTCACCCTGATCAAGTGGGATTTATACCAGGTATGCAAGGCTGTTTTAATATCAGAAAAACCATTAATGTAATCCATCACATAAATAAAACAAAAGGCAAAAACCACATGATCTTATCAATTGATGCAGAAAAGGCATTTGACAAAGTCCAACACCCATTCATGATAAAAACTCTTACCAAAATAGGAATTGAAGGAAAATTCCTCAACATAATAAAGGGCATCTATGCAAAGCCAACAGCCAATATCACTCTAAATGGAGAGAACCTGAAAGCATTTCCCTTGAGAACGGGAACCAGACAAGGATGCCCTTTATCACCGTTCTTATTCAACATGGTGTTGGAAGTCTTAGCCAGGGCAATTAGGCTAGACAAAGAAATAAAAGGTATCCGGATTGGCAAGGAAGAAGTAAAGTTATCACTATTTGCAGATGACATGGTTATATACACAGAAAACCCTAAGGAATCCTCCAGAAAACTACTGAAACTAATAGAAGAGTTTGGCAGAGTCTCAGGTTATAAAATAAACATACAAAAATCACTTGGATTCCTCCACATCAACAAAAAGAACACCGAAGAGGAAATAACCAAATCAATACCATTCACAGTAGCCCCCAAGAAGATAAGATACTTAGGAATAAATCTTACCAAGGATGTAAAAGACCTATACAAAGAAAACTACAAAGCTCTACTACAAGAAATTCAAAAGGACATACTTAAGTGGAAGAACATACCCTGCTCATGGATAGGAAGACTTAACATAGTAAAAATGTCTATTCTACCCAAAGCCATCTATACATTTAACGCACTTCCGATCCAAATTCCAATGTCATATTTTAAGGGGATAGAGAAACAAATCACCAATTTCATATGGAAGGGAAAGATGCCCCGGATAAGCAAAGCATTACTGAAAAAGAAGAAGAAAGTGGGAGGCCTCACCTTACCTGACTTCAGAACCTATTATACAGCCACAGTAGTCAAAACAGCCTGGTATTGGTACAACAACAGACACATAGACCAATGGAACAGAATTGAGAACCCAGACATAGATCCATCCACGTATGAACAGCTGATATTTGACAAAGGACCAGGGTCAATTAATTGGAGAAAAGATAGCCTTTTTAACAAATGGTGGTGGCATAACTGGATATCCACTTGCAAAAAAATGAAACAGGACCCATACCTCACACCATGCACAAAAACTAACTCCAAGTGGATCAAAGACCTAAACATAAAGACTAAAATGATAAAGATCATGGAAGAAAAAATTGGGACAACCCTAGGAGCCCTAATACAAGGCATAAACAGAATACAAAACATTACCAAAAATGATGAAGAGAAACCCGATAACTGGGAGCTCCTAAAAATCAAACACCTATGCTCATCTAAAGACTTCACCAAAAGAGTAAAAAGACCACCTACAGACTGGGAAAGAATTTTCAGCTATGACATCTCTGACCAGCGCCTGATCTCTAAAATCTACATGATTCTGTCAAAACTCAACCACAAAAAGACAAACAACCCAATCAAGAAGTGGGCAAAGGCTATGAACACACATTTCACTAAAGAAGATATTCAGGCAGCCAACAGATACATGAGAAAATGCTCTCGATCATTAGCCATTAGAGAAATGCAAATTAAAACTATGATGAGATTCTATCTCACACCAGCAAGGCTGGCATTAATCCAAAAAACACAAAATAATAAATGTTGGAGAGGCTGCGGAGAGATTGGAACTCTCATACACTGCTGGTGGGAATGTAAAATGGTACAATCACTTTGGAAATCTATCTGGCGTTATCTTAAACAGTTAGAAATAGAACTACCATACAACCCAGAAATCCCACTCCTAGGAATATACCCTAGAGATACAAGAGCCTTCATACAAACAGATATATGCACACCCATGTTTATTGCAGCTCTGTTTACAATAGCAAAAAGTTGGAAGCAACTAAGGTGTCCATCAACGGATGAATGGGTAAATAAATTGTGGTATATTCACACAATGGAATACTACGCATTGATAAAGAACAGTGACGAATCTGTGAAACATTTCATAACATGGAGGAACCTGGAAGGCATTATGCTGAGCGAAATGAGTCAGAGGCAAAAGGACAAATATTGTATAAGACCACTATTATAAGATCTTGAGAAATAGTAAACCTGAGAAGAACACATACTTTTGTGGTTACGAGGGGGGGAGGGAGTGAGGGTGGGAGAGGGTTTTTTATTGATTAATCAGTAGATAACAACTGCTTTAGGTGAAGGGAAAGACAACACTCAATACATGGAAGGTCAGCTCAATTGGACTGGACCAAAAGCAAAGAAGTTTCCGGGATAAAATGAATGCTTCAAAGGTCAGCGGAGCAAGCGCGGGTGTCTGGGGAACATGGTTTGCGGGGACTTCTAAGTCAATTGGCAATATAATTCTATTATGAAATCATTCTGCATCCCACTTTGAAATGTGGCGTCTGGGGTCTTAAATGCTAACAAGCGGCCATCTAAGATGCATCAGTTGGTCTCAACCCACCTGGAGCAAAGGAAAATGAAGAACACCAAGGTCACACGACAACTAAGAGCCCAAGAGACAGAAAGGGCCACATGAACCAGAGACCTACATCATCCTGAGACCAGAAGAACTAGTTGGTGCCCGGCCACAATCGATGACTGCCCTGACAGGGAGCACAGCAGAGGACCCCTGAGGGAGCAGGAGATCAGTGGGATGCAGACCCCAAATTCTCATAAAAAGACAAAACTTAATGGTCTGGCTGAGACTGGAGGAATCCCGGCGGCCATGCTCCCCAGACCTTCTGTTGACACAGGACAGGAACCATCCCCGAAGACAACTCATCAGAAATGAAAGGGACTGGTCAGCGGGTGGGAGAGAGACGCTGATGAAGAGTGAGCTAATTATATCAGGTGGACACTTGAGATTGTGTTGGCAACTCTTGTCTGGAGGGGGGATGGGAGGATAGAGAGAGAGGGAAGCAGGCAAAATTGTCAAGAAAGGAGAGACTGAAAGGGCTGACTCAAGAGGGGGAGAGTAAGTGGGAGTAGGGAGTGAGATGTATGTAAACTTATATGTGACAGACTGATTGGATTTGTAAACGTTCACCTGAAGCTTAATAAAAGTTATTAAAAAAAAAAAAAAGAAAGAAATTAGAGTGAAAAAATTAAGCACAAAGCAAGTAGAATGAGAAAAGCAGGAAAAAAAAAAAACATCGCCCCATGGGTGCTGAGCCAGGGCTCCAGGGCTGTCTGGACAGGGAGACCCCACACCATGTCTTTAAGCACATCTTCTCTCTTAACTCTTGCCCTGTCTGCCAGGCATGTTCATTGTGACACACCTCCAGCACCTCAAATGCCTGACCAAGTATGATCCCATGGGCCAGGTGTCCGTGCCTGCCACAGCACCTCCAACCTCCTGGCCCCACTGCTTAGAATCTCCAACCTTAGGTAAAGTGGGTACTGGGGCTGACTAGGCTGGGCCAGGATGAGCTTGAAGTCACTGGCGTATCCAGGGACACAGGAGAGGAAGTGATGCCTGGGCCAGTGTCTCAGTCCGGAGCTCCTACTCTTTCTTCTGGTCAAAGACCTACATCACCTTTGTCCTCTCATCTCTATGAAGGACTCTGTCCCCATGGCCCACAGCAAAGCCCTGCCACTCAAGTCTCCGTGCCACAGAAAGGGCTCCTCTCATCCTCTTTATGGAAGGAGACTCAGCCTCATCATCCAGAAAAACCAGTGTGTAATATGCTCTAGAGCATCTCCCTGTGCTTCCAGAACTCGTGGGGCTGTTACAGTGGGTTCAACGCCTCATTTCACTGCTAGGAGAAGGCCCAGGTGTTCCATGGTGACTAAAACATGTCCACTTTCATTAACTGGACAGTATAGTTACAAACTCCCTTTCCCTCAGGGGAAGCGTGGGAGCAGGGTTGGAGAAGGCCTAGCATTTGGGAGCCAGGTGAGAGGCTCAGGGGCAGGATACACTGCAGCTCTGTGCTTTTCCCATCACTAGGTCCTGGCTGGCTGAGAGGGGCCTGGAGGTGGACCTCTGCAGGTACAGATGTCCTTGCATCTGCCACCCCAACTCGGAGGTCCCAAGGCTGAGTAGGCTCTGAGGGCCTCCTGAGCCCTTTTTGTGAGGGGCTGGGGTAGTCTTGCAGTACTGTGGAGGCACTGCTGGCACAGAAGTACACAGCTGTCTGTGAGGGGACTGCCGACTTCACCGTGAGGGGGAAGTGCTCCTTGTTTGATCTGGAGACATTGTACCCATCTGGGATGTCACCTTTGTTGATATCATCAACATCGGTAGAGTAGTGGATCAGCCGCAGGCCCAGTCCCGGGTCTTGTCGGTACCAGTACATGGAGTAGTGGTTCATGTCCTGGGCACATTGCAGAGTCACATTCCCTCCTGTCCTTGTGATCTGGTGCCTCGGGGCCTGGGTGACGGCAGCATCCATGTGCCCTGTAGGGATAGAGACCAAAGCTGGTGCTGAGGCCACAGGAAAAGCCTGGGGCAGGATTGGGAAATTCCAGGATAGGGGAGGCTCCTGCCCAGGACCCACCTGCTCCCAGGACAGCCAGGACCACAGTGCACAGGAGACACATGGCAGGAATGGACTCTGGAGGGGTCCTCTGAGATGTCACCCTCCTGTCCCAGCCTGGCCCCAGAGCAGCCTGCCCCAGTGGCCACGCCCCTTCCCCCCCAAACCTCAAGTCAAAAACAAACATGCATCCAGTAGCTCAGAGTGGGAGGAATTCAGTCCTCTGATTTGCACAAGTCTTATGAGGAGATGAGTCTTTCCTGGCTTCCCACAAACAGTTTGTGGATTTCCTCCTTGACTCACTGGCTTTTATTTACCTAACTATCCCTGCAGTCCAGAGGTCAGGGGACATGTTTGGTGCTTCTTGGTGCCATTTATGACTCATGTGTCCAGATATTCCTTCAAGAGTCCTTTTCTCATTTGCTTGGTTGCCCGCCCTCCTGTTAACCTCCTTCCACCTGCAAAGACGCCCTCTGGAGTCAGGGCTCCAGATCCCAGGGCACCTCTTCAACCAGCACTCAGGAAGGTTTCACTCAACTCCTTATCCATTCACCGACTGGTGGGACACCTGCCCACACCTAGCTAGATACATCCGGGCACCTGCTTCCTGAGTGTGGTCAGCAGGATAATGCTCCCAAACATGTGCACGTCCCGATCCCTGGAGCCTGTGAGTTTATTAGATTTCATGGTGGGGGGATTAAGGCTATAGATGGAATTATTTTTGCTAATCAATGGACAGAGTCCCTGGGGGTGCAAATGGTTAACACCCTCAGCTGCTAACCAAAAGGCTGGACATTTGAGTGCACCCAGGGGTGCCCCACAAGTAAGGCCTGGTGATCTGCTTCTGGAAAGTCAGCCTTTGAAAACTCCATAGAGCAGTTCTACCCTGACACACATGGGGTCGCTATGAGTCAGAGTCAACTTGAAAATGGATGGTAACTGGTGAAATTGCCCATGAGTTTTTTACTTTGGAACCTTCTCCAGGGAGCAGAGCTGGACCCTGCATGCACAGTAGTGCCCTGACCCCCTGCATTCCGTAATTGGCCTGTGACTCATGAGACAGAAGGTTCCACAGGAACAGGCAGATGTTTAAGGTCAATACTGTACGTTTAGCACTGCAGACCCTGGACCCCCAAACAAGAAACAGGCTTATGTCATTTGAAGTTCCCTTTCCTATTTCATGTGATCCCAAATCTTGTACAAAGTAAAGGAAAAAAAATGTGGGTTAAATAAAGTAAAATGACTAACGAATGCCAACTCTTGACGTCCTTTCTCTCCTGGTAGGCTGCACCATGAACAGGAACATTCTTTAGCAAATCTGCCACCCCCACCCCGTGTGCATCCAGGAAGGCACTGCTGGAACACCCCCACTCACACAAACCCAACAAAACCAGATACCATTGAGTCATCTCCAGCTAGTGCCAACTCCATATGTGTCAGAGTATAACTGTGCTCCTTTGGGTTTTCAGTGGATGATTTTCTGAAGGAGATACCCAGGCCTTTCTTTTGAGCTACCTCTGAATGGACTGGAATCTTCAACCCTTCTGTTAGTAGCTGAGCTCTGTCATTGTTTGTACCACCCAGGGACAGCCTTCATGGAAGATGGCACAAGCCTAGGACTGAATGATGGCTCCAGGGCAGAAAGGTGTGTCTTTCTCTCTTGTCACCTGTAGGAATCACGGGGGATCTCTGCCCAGAAGTTGTCAGGGGAGAGGCATGACAATTCCATGTGGTGCATGACCTATGACCTTCCTGCTCCTGCACAGCTGGGCCTGGAAAGGAGAAATGGAGGCAGGAACAGTTCTGCAGAGTGGGGTCGGGGGGCCCACAGGTGCCAGAGGAACGGAGCCCAGTGTGCCTCCTTGTTCTGCTATTTGTGATCTCTGCCAGCAGGAGAGTGGCCTCACCTCTGTCAGTTGTGGTTCTGCAGCTGAACAAACCGTCACACAGTCCTTCCTCAGCACACTTCTGTCAGCAGTGACACAGGTTACAGGGATGAGCAGAGCAAAGAGCGCCTGGGGAGCCCCCAGCTTAGCAGCCCTGAGCTCAGCCTGAGGGCTGGCCTTGCTCTCACTGTCACTTCCTGAGCCAGGCAGAGGGCTTTGTGAACAGGGCGGCAGGGGCTCTGCAGGGCTGTGCATGCTGCTGGCACAGAGGAACATGGCTGAGTCCCCCACTTCCAGCTCACTCAGGTTTAGCTGTGAGTGGTAGTCAGGGAACTGTTGGCCTGAGAATCGATGGGGAATATTGCCTTTCTTGCTCTCTTCCCGTCATAATATTGAAGGAGGAACTGGGGGCCCTGGCCCCAGGTCTCTTTGTACCAGTACACAGAGAGGTGTTCAAAATGGGGGGAACAGCTCAGCGTCACCTGCTGTCCTGGTGCTTTGATCAGGTGTCTTGGGGTCTGGGTGACTCCAGAACCCACTGGGCCTGTGTGGGGTAGGGGGACAGAAGCTAAAGAGAGAGTGCAGGGGGCCCGGCTGCAGCCTCCTATGTTCTTGAACTTCAGGGATGAAAACGGCAGATGGGCACCTTCCCACCTGTGCCCAGTACTCACCTGCCCCCAGCAGGCAAAGGGTCACCCAGCAAAGGAACCTGGAGCCCATGGCAGGTCCGGTAGGACAGGTGGTGTCTCCCTTCCAGGGTTTTGGCCCCCTTCCTGGAGCTAGTGTCCCTCTTTTGATTGGAGATACAGCTGTAACATCACCTCCCTGACACCACTGTCTCAACTGGCTAGGGCACCCACCCTCCCTGCCAGCCCTCACCCAGTTGTCCCAGGACCCCAGCCCCTCCCCCGGCCTCTCATAGCAGGTGAACAGCAGGGTGGGTCCAGGCCTGAGGCTCCAGGCCACCTGTCTGTCCCCAGGGCCTCTCTGCTCTTCTTCCTCTGCCAGTCCCCAACAGGGCATCCAGGCGGCCCGCCACAGCCCTGCTCTTTTCCCTTCTGGGAGTTCAGCGTCTCCCTAAGGCTGACGTTAATGGCTTCCCACTGTGACAGAACACCTGCACCTTAGCCTCTCTATGTCTCTGCCGTCCAGCCTCTAGCTGATGAAAGGACCACAGAAGATTCTCCTTAACCCTCCCTTGACAGGCAGCCCTCTGTCAGCCCCGCCCCCGACTTTGGGGATCAGTGGTCCTAGAGCGCCCCACAGCACTCCCATGTGGACTTCTGGGCACAGCCAAGACTCTGCCTTTCTGCTGACATAACCAAAAAAAAAAAAAAAATTGCCATTGAGCCTATTCTGACTCATACCAATTGTACAGGACAGAGTAGAACAGCGGCATATGGTTTCCAAGGCTGTAATCTTTATAGAAGGAATGGCTTATATGTTCAAACCACAGACCTTTGGGTTAGCAGCCAAGCACTATAACCACTGCTCCACTAAAGATCCTTGTAAGGGCCTTGGGGCATGTTTAGTACCACGCTCATTTTCTAGTCAGTGAGCAAACACATTGATGAAATGAATGAGCACATTACTGTGCTCTGCTGAGAGGCTCTCTGTGCAGAATGGAGAGGGTGCGGTGCCTGTGCTGACTCAGTGGGTCCGTGGAATGCAGGCTGAGGATGTTAGCTGGAAAGTTCACATGATGCTCTGCAGATCAGAGATCTGAACAGAAGTACGCAACTGAAAATCACCCTCACATAAGTAACACCTGAAGACTGAGAAAAAAAACGATAATTCATGCACGACATTGAAAGTGAGAAGATAAATGGAGTAGGCATAAATACCAAACCTGTTGCTGTTGATCCAATTCCGACTCATAGCTACTGTATAGGACAGGGCAGAATTGCCCCCACAGGATTTCAAAGGCTGCAATCTTTGAGGAAGGAGTTTACTACATCTTTCTCCCATGGAGTAACTAGTGGGTTTGAACGGTCAAGCTTTTGGTTAGCAGCTGAGCACTTAACCACTGTGCCACCAGGGCTCCTTGGCATCCTTCATAGAAAGCCACAATGAAGGCAGCACAGGACCAGCAATGTTTTGTTCTGTTCCACCTAAGGTTGTTCTGAGTCAGAGCTGGATGAATGACCACTCACAACAACAGGACTAAACCCCACTCCCAAGGAGTCCTCAAAAGATGTTAAAAAAAGCAGAGTCAAAGATGCAAGAGCTGAATCAGAATCAATCCATCATTGGAGTTGGGGAAGAAAAGAGTTTCCAGATGGAGAGTGAGAATAACATTTTAACCCACAACCTCATGTGGAGGACAAGTGAGATGCCAGTCAGGACCTACAAAAGGGCTCCTAGGAGAGTCAGCTTTGGAGAAAGAGGTATGCCTGTGCCTAGAAAAGGGGTACCCATAGTGCCTATCTCTGTTACTGCATAGAAGAGAAGGGTAAACCCCCAACCCAATGGAGTGGAAACTATCAGAGGCATTTTTAGAGTGCGGACCTCACTTTATAGCAGAGAAGCAGAGTTTGTATCTCCTGCAGCCACCTACCTATGTCTCAGGTCTAGGGCACATGCTAATGGTATCATTTCTGCTTTTGCTACCAGGTGTACTAGGATCTTGGTGATGATAACAGCATGATGCAGTCTGTCAGAGAGGACTCAGAAGCTAGAGTAGGAGGCCAACTCTTTGCTTTAAAACCCCTTGTAGCATAAACAATAAACCCAAGTTATGCCACTGGTATTCAGATACCAGGAGGGTCACCCATGGTGGACAGGTTTCAGCTGAGCATCCAGACTAGCAAGAAGCAGTCTACTTCTGAAAAGAAGCAATCTGTGAAAACCTTATGAATAGCAGTGGAACATTGTCTGATACAGTGCTGGGTGATGAGCCCCCCCCAGGTTGGAAGGCACTAAAAAGATGACTGGGGAAGAGCTACCTCCTCAAAGTAGAGTCGACCTTAATAACATGGATGGAGTCAAGCTTTCAGGACCTTCATTTGCTGATTTGGCACAACTCAAAAAGAGAAGAAAGAGCTGCAAACATCCATTAATAATCGGAACCTGGGACACACAAAGTATGAATCTAGGAAAATTGGAAATGGTCAAAAATGAAATGGAAGGCATAAACATCAACATCCTAGGCAACAGTGAGCTGAAATGGACTGCTCTGGCCATTTTGAATCAGACAATCCTATGGTCTACTACACGGGGAATGACAACTTGAAGAGAAATGCTGTTGCATTCATTGTCAAAAAGAATATTTCAAGGTCTATTCTTAAGTACAACACTTTCAGTGTTAAGATAATATCCATACTCCTACAAGGAAGCCTAGTTATTTCGACTATTATTCAAATATAGGCACCAACCACTACGTACAAAAGTGAAGAAATTGAAGATTTTTACCAGGTTATGCAGTCTGTAATTGATCTTACATGCAATCAGGATGCACTGATAATTATCAATGATTGGAATGAGAAAGCTGGCAACAAAGAAGATGGATCCATAGTTGGAAAATACGGCCTTGGTGATAGAAATGATGCCAAAGATTGCCTGATAGCATTTTGCAAGACCAACGACTTCTTCATTGTACGTACCTTTTTTCATCAACATAAATGGCAACTATACACACGGACTTTGCCAGATGGAATACACAGGAATCAAATCGACTACATCAGTGGAAAAAGACGATGGAAAAAAGCTCAATATCATCAGTGAGAACATGGCCAGGGGCCAACATGCAATAGACTATCAATTTCTCTTATGCAAGTTCAAGTTGAAAGTGAATAAAATTAGAACAAGTCGAAAAGAGCCAAAGTATGACTTTGCATATATCCCACCTGAATTTAGGGACCATCTCAAGAATAGATTTGAAGCACTGAACACTAATGACCAAAGACCAGAGGAGCTGTGGAATGACATCAAAGATATCATCCATGAAGAAAACAAGAGGTCATTAAAAAGACAGGAAAGAAGGAAAAGGCCAGAATGGATGTCAGCAGAGACTCTGGAACTTGTTCCTAAAAGCTGGGCAGCTAAAGCAAAAGGAAGAATTGATGTAGTGAAAGAACTGAACAGATTTCAAAAGGTGGCTCAAGACGAGAAAGTAAAATATTATGAATGTGCAAAGAGCTGGAGACAGAAAATTAAAAGGGAAGAACATGCTCAGCATTTCTCGACCTGAAAGAACTGAAGAAAAAATTCAAGGTGCAAGTTGCAATAGTGAAGGATTCTATGGGGAAAATATTAAATGACACAGAAAGCATCAAAAGAAGATGGAAGGGATATACAGAGTCACTATACCAAAAAGAATTTGTCAATATTCAACCATTTCAGGAGGTGGCATGTGATCAGGAACTGATGGTACTGAAGGAAGAAGTCCAAGCTGCCCTGAAGGCATGGGCAAAAACCAAGGCTCTAGTAATTGATGGAATACCAATTTACATGTTTCAACTAACGGATGCAGCCCTGGAATTGCTTACTCATCTATGCCAAGAAATTTGGAAGACAGCTACCTGGCCAACTGACCAGAAGAGATCCATATTTATCCCTATTTGCAAGAAAAGTGATCCAATCGAATGTGGAAATTATTGAACAACATCATTAATATCACAAGCAAGCAAAATTTTGCTGAAGATCATTCCAAGTGGATGCAGCAGTGTATCTACAGGGAAATGTCAGAAATACAAGCCAGATTCAGAAGAGGACATGGAACCAGGGATATCATTGCTGATCGCAGGTGGATAACAGAAGGATGTTTACCTGTGTTTTATTGACTAGGTAAAGGCATTCAACTGTATGGATCATAACAAATTACGGCTAAAATTGTGAAGAACAGGAATTCCAGAACATTTAATTGTGCTAATCAGGAAACTGTACACAGATCAAGAGGCAGTCGTTCAGACAGAACAAGGGGATACTGTGTGGTTTAAATTCAGGAAAAGTGCTTGTCAGGGTTCTACTCTTTTACCATACCTATTCAATGTGTATGCTGAGGAAATAATCCAAGAAACTGGACTATATGAAGAACGGGGCATCAGGATTGGAGGAAGACTCATTAATAACCTGCATTACGCAGATGACACAACCTTACTTGCTGAAAGTGAAGAGGATTTGAAGCACTTACTGATGAAGATCAAAGACCACAGCCTTCAGTATGGATTACACCTCAACATAAAGAAAACAAAAATCATCACAACTAGACCAATATGCAACATCATGATAAACAGAGAAAAGATTGAATTTGTTCAGGACTACTTTTTACTTGGATCCACAATCAACAGCAATGGAAGCAGGAGTCGAGAAATCAAAAGATGCATTGCATTGGGCAAATCTGCTGCAAAGGACCTCTTTAAAGTTTTGAAAAGCAAAGATATCTCTTTGAAGACTAAGGTGGGCCTAACCCCCCCCAAAAAAAAAAATCCAAGCCATGGTATTTTCAATTACATCATGCGCATGAGAAAGTTGGACAGTGAATAAGAAAGACTGAAGAAGAATTGACGCCTTTGAATTGTGATGCTGGAGAAGAATATTGAATATACCATGGACTGCCAAAAGAATAAACAAATCTGTCCCAGAAGTACAACTAGAATGTTCTGTAGAAACAAGAATGGTGAGACTGCATCTTACATGCTTTGGACATGTTGCCAGGAAGGGCCAGTCCCTGAGAAGGATATTATGCTTGGTAAAGTACAGGGTCAGTGGAAAAGAAGAAGACCCTCAATGAGATGGACTGACACAGTGGTTGCAACAATGTGCTCAAGCATAACAATTGTGAGCATGGTGCAGGACCGGGCAGTGCTTCCTTCTGTGGTATATAGGGTTGCTATGAGTCAGAGCTGACTCGAGGGCACCTAAAAACAACTGTGACCTGGGGAGGTGTGTACGGACACCCACACTGTTCCTGCATGTGCCTTTGTACCCTGGAAAGCCCACCTCTGGACCTCCTAGTCCTGGAGTTCATTCATCCATGTTAAGAAAACTGGCTCTCGGGTGTGGGTGTCCACCTGTAAAGTGCCAGGAACGGATGTGTGCTGGAGGAGAAGAAACTTAATGCCCGATATTACTTTGTTATCTTTTATAAGAAAAAATTGGAAGAGCTCATGGGTTTTAGCTCAAGCCAAAAAAAAAAAAAGCCAAAGCAATGGTTATTTCAGTTCCTTCCTTAATAGACCCTTGAGATACTTTCAGAGCCCTTCAAAACCTGTCCTATGCCCACAGGTGCTTGGTAGAGACTTAGCTTACAGTCTCTGGCTGATAATTGTACTAGCTGGTGGCTATGAGTCAGAATCAACTCAAGGGCAGCGGGTTTGGGTTGTTTTGTTTTTTTTTTTTTTTTTGATTATCTCCAGGTCCAGTGCTGCTGTGTGCTCCATGTATTAACATTTCCCCTGGGTAGTTTGTTCCCTTGTAGGTGTTATAGTTTGCAACTGACATGTGTTTTCCCACCAGAGCATTTTTGTCTGATAGGGGACAGAGGTGGTTCTTCCTCCTGTGTTTCTTCTCCTCTCTTCCCTCCTTCCTCCTCCTCCTATTCCCTAGACCCCCTCCTCCAGTAGAGAGTTGGATCAGCTTTCCTCCAGGGTATCAGGCTTAGGCCCCTCTGATTGCCGGAAGGACAAGCTGAGGAGCAGAGCTCTGATTTCAGGGTAGACCCCACCCTAGGGTTTCTCATCTTCCTCTCTTTGCACCTCTCCCTGGCATCAAGGCTGTGGGTCCACAGTTCTCCCACTGTGGTTCTCATTAGCAATTAGAGGGACCTAACACCTCCCCACAGAGCTGTAGGTAGCTGGCAGTGACTGAGAGCTTTAAAAAAAAAAAAACCAAACCTGTTGCCCTCCATTCGATTCCGACTCTTAGCGACCCTATAGGACACAGTAGAACTGCTCCATAGGGTTTCCAAAGAGCACCTGGTAGATTCGAACTGCCAACCTTTTGGTTTGTAGCCAGAGCTCTTAAGCACTAAGCCACCAGGGTTTCCAGGAGCCTCAAACATCTGCCTAATATTGGATCAATGATGTTTTTCTTCACCCTTCACCTCCTGGGCAGCTCATCTGGACACACCCAGGACCCTGATCTCAGTAGTACCACAGGCCCATCTTATGGTCAAAAAGGGAAGCATCATCATTGTTTAACCCTTCTGCACTGGCCCAAGGATTGCTGGGAAGTGTCTGCATATTCAAAACCAGACATCAAACCATTGCCTTTGATTTCAGCTTCTGAGGACCTCATGTGTTACTGAGTAGAACTGAGCTCCATAGGGTTTTCTTGAGGGTTACCTCTATGGAAGCAGATCTGCAACGCTTTCCTCTGTCATTCTATTGGATGGATTAGAACCCCCAACGTTTCAATTAGTAGTTGAGCATAAACTTGTGCCCCACTCAGGGACCTCTGCATAGATGGCAGGGTGCATATTCCAGAATATTCTGCAAGTTTTACAATCAACATCGTCTAACCCCAGTTCCAACACTAGTCCTAGCCCTATGTGAAGCTTAATGTTATCTGTCAACTTGGCTAGGCCATGGTTCTTATGGTTTGGCAGATGTTATTTAATCATCCTCTGTTTTGTGATCTGATGTGAGCAGCCAATCAATTGGAATGGCAGTTTCCCTGGGGGTGTGGCCTGCATCCAATGTATGTGGATGTTCTGGAAAAGAACATTCTCTCTCTCTCGATCCTGCACTCATCTCATGATTGACCTCCGGTTCGTGGAGAAGCCTTTAGCCTGACACCTGACCGGTGGATTTAGGACTTGCCAGCCTCCACAATTGTGTGAGCCATCTCCTTGAAATAAATCTTTCTATATATATTTATACATACACTTCACTGGTTTTGCTCCTCTAGAGAACCCAGCCTAAACTCCCTAACTCTATTCCTTCAACTTACCATGTTTATCATCCCTATTCTACTCATTCTGCTTAAATCCTATGGCATATCTGAGAATTATTGTCTAACTGGGATTTTCTTCCCTTAATACCATGTTCTAAAAGGGAGAGGGATAGACCTGGGGATAGAAGGAAATAATATCTAGTGTAAAATACAAGAAAAACCCAGCACTTGAGAGTAGGGTTTTTTTTTCTCTCCATTACTGAAGATATACCAAGATGCCCTTACCATCACCACACACAAGACCATCAAGGTAACTCAAGTAAACACAGATCAGCTGAGGCGTGAGCAGGCATTTCTGTTACCTTCTAATGATTTCCATCCACCGGCCAACAGCCATAGCACTTCAGGATTTCTCCTGTGGTCTGGCCTTCTCCTACACAAAGGTCAGCTGCTGTCCTAGTCTACTGCTTTCCCTGGGGAGTGGAGGACAGAGGAAGGCTCTGCTCAGGCTTCTAGGAGCGGCAAGGACAGAGTAGATGTACGTGGTTTGTGCACAGGAAGGAGGTGGCCATCCCATGCTGTGGCTAAGCTGCTGGCACAGAGGTATGCGGCCGAGTCCCCTGGCTCCAGAGGCTGGATCCTCAGCATGGAAGATGTCCCATCAGGCTTCTCCACTGAGAACCGAGCCTCAGGCATCCCCGACGTCTCTGCTGCCTCAGTTTGGAACTACATCAAAAACACCAGGTTCTGTCGGTACCAGTAAAGGCAGTTTTGTCCCTGAAGGCTATGGCCTCACCTCTCTTTGTGACACTGTGCCAGGGGCCTTGGATACTCTGGCATCTATGTGACCTGAGGAGACAGACACTGGGAACAGAATGGGGACAATGATGGGAATCACCACACAGACACACACCAAATATACACACTGTACGTACCACTCACACACACACTCACACGTGCCCCCCATGCATGGACACATGTGCGCACATACACACGGGAAATACTTGGTGTCCAGGGACTCACCTGCCCCCAGGAGCCAGAGGGTCACACAGTGGATGACCCGGGAGGCCATGGTGGGTCAGGTAGGCCTGGAGAGTTTGTTGGTTCAGGGTCTTTGTGCTCATGAGCAGAGGAGGGAGACATTCCTCCCCACAGAAGTCAGGTCATGTCACTGTCTCATCAGTCTCCAAGGCCTCCAGAAACGTGATTATATTATAACACACTTTGACAACTGATTTGAATATATACAAGCCCCTTTTTGAAAACATCACCTCATGGGTGCTGGCCCAGAGCCCCAGGACTGTCTGGACAGGAGACTCACACCACATCT
The DNA here is from genome assembly GCF_024166365.1 of Elephas maximus indicus. Lineage (NCBI taxonomy): Eukaryota > Metazoa > Chordata > Mammalia > Proboscidea > Elephantidae > Elephas > Elephas maximus. Next base: position 7,985,894 of record NC_064826.1, read on the forward strand.
CTAAGTGCAAATTCTTCCTCACCACTCTCCTCGTCTGCCAGGCATGTTCACTGTGACCCACCTCCAGCACCTCAAATGCCTGACTGAGGACGATCCCATGGTCCATGTGGTCGTGTCTGCCGTGGCCCCTCTACCCTCCTGGCCACACTGCTCAGCATCCCCATCCTTAGGCAGGGTGGGCACTGGGGGCTGACTTGGCTGGGCCTGAACAAGCTTGAAGTCCCTGGGGTATCCAGGGACTCAGGAGACGAAGTGAGGGCTGGGCCAGTGTCTAAGTCCAGAGCTCCTATTCCTTTTGCCTGTCAAAGACCAATGTCCCCTGGGTTCTCTCATCTCCATGAAGGACTCTACCCACGATCCATGGCAAAGCCCTTCCGTTCAAGTCTCCATGCCACAGAAAAGGTTCTCCTCCTCTTCTTTGTGGAAGGAAACTCAGGCTCCTCGTCCAGAAACACCAGTGTGTAATATGCTCTAGAGCATCTCCCCCTGCTTCCAGTACCCACGAGGCTGTTATAGGGGGCTCAGCTCCTCATTTCACTGCTAGAAGAACCCCCAGGTGTTCCATGGTCACTAAAATATGTCTACTTTCTTTAACTGGACAATGTAGTTTCAAACTCCCTTTCCTTCGGGGGGAGCATGGGTGCCAGGTGAGGGGCTCGGGGGCAGGACACACTGCAGCGCTGTGTGATTGCTGCTGCCCCAGAGACACATGACTGAGTCCCATCCCCAGGTCTAGGCTGGCTGAGAGTGGCCTGGAGCTGGACCTCAGCAGGAATGGAGGGCCCTGCACCTTCCACCCCAGCTCTGAGGCCCTGGGTCTGAGCAGGCTATGGGGGCCTCGTGAGCCCTTTTTGTGAGGGGCTGATGTGACCCTGCAGCACTGTGGAGTAACTGCTGGTGCAGAAGTACACAGCTGTCTGCGAGGGGGCGGCCGACCCCAGAGTGAGGTGGAAGTGCTCCTTTTTTGATCTGGAGACGCTGTAATCCTCGGGGATGTCACCATTTTCGGCATCACCAACACCGGCAGAGTAGTGGATCAGCCTCAGCCCCAGTCCCGGGTCTTGTCGGTACCAGTACATGGCGTTGTGGTCCATGTTCTGGGTACATTGCAGGGTCACGTTCCCTCCTGTCCTCGTGATTTTGTGCCTCGGGTTCTGGGTGATGCCAGCATCCGTGTGCCCTGTGGAGAGAGAGACCAAAGCTGGTGCCAAAGGGAAAGGCTGGGGAAGGATCTGGAAGTCATAGGAGAGGGGAGGGTCCTGCCCAGGACGCACCTGCCCCCAGGACAGCCAGGACCACAGCGCACAGGAGGCGCATGGCAGAAACGACCTCTGGAGGGGTCCTTCTGAGATGTCACCCTCCTGCCCCAGCCTGGCCCCAGAGCAGCCTGTCCCAGTGGCCACGCCCCTTTTCCCTGCAACCTCCAGTCAAAATAAACACTCAGGCCAACAGCCCAGACTGGGAGGAATGCACTGCTCTGAATTTGCACAGGTCCTGTGTAGAGAAGTCTTTCCTGCCTTCGTGCAAAACAGTTTGTAACTCTGCATAAATTTCTCCCTAAGGATGGGATTCCTCCTTGGCTCACTGGCTTTTATTTACCTAACTGTCCCTGCAGTCCGGAATGTCAGGGGAGATCCTTGTGGCTTCCTGGTGCAATTTAAGACTCCTGTGTTCTGGAACTCCTTCAAGAGTCCTTTTCTCATTTGCTCGGTCATCCACCCTCCTGTTAACCCCCTTCTGCCTGCAAAGACTCTCTCTGGAGTCAGGGCTACAGATCCGAGTGCACCTCTGCAACCAGCACTCGGGAAGGTTTCACTCAATTCCTTATCAATTCACTGACTGGTGGGACACCTGCCCACACCTAGCTAGATTCATCAGGGCACCTGCTTCCTGAGTGGTCGGCAGGAGAACCATCCCCAAAGATGTCCACATCCCAAGCCCTGGAGCCTGTGAGTGTATTAGACTTCATGGCCGGGGGTTAAGGCTGCAGGTTGAATTAAGGTTGCTAATCAGTGGACTGAGTTCCTGGTGGTGCAAAGGCTTAACACACTCAGCTGCTAACCAAAAGGTTGGAGGTTTGAGTGCTCCCAGAGGTGCCTCCAAAGTAAGGCCTGCAGATCTGCTTATGAAAAGTCAGGGACTGGAAACCCCGTGGAGACGTTCTACTCTGACTCAGATGGGGTTGCTGTGAGTCACAGTCTACTCGGATGCAGCCAGATACTGATAAAATTGTCCATGTGTGTTTCCTTCTGGAACCTTCTCCAGGGAGCAGAGCTGCACCCTGCATGCACAGTAGTGCCCTGACCCCCTGCATTCTGTAATTCCCTGTGACTCGTGAGACAGAAGTTTCCACAGAAACAGGTAGGTGTTTAGGATCGATATTGGACATTTAGGATTGTAGACCCTGGAGCTCCCGAGGCAAGATACAGAGTTACTTTCATTTTAAGTTTCTTATTTCATGTGATCCCAAATCTTGTACAAAGTAGAGGGCACAAAAATGTGGGTTAAATAAAGGAAATAGACTAACAAATTCCAACTCTTTTCGTCCTTTCTCTCCTGGTAGGCTGCACCATGAACAGGAAGACTCCTTAGCAAACCCCCCTTCCTCTCTGTGTGCAACAGGGAAGACTCCACTGGAACCCCCCACTCACACAAAACCCAACAAAACCAGCTGCCACTGAGTCAACTCCAACTCACGGTGACTCCGTGTGTGTCAGAGTATAACTGTGCTCCATAGGGTTTTCAGTAGATGTTTTTGCAGAAGTAGATTGCCAGGCCTTTGTTTTGATGTAGCTCTGAGTGGACTGGAACCTCCAGCCTTTCGGTTAGCAGCTGAGTGTGGTCACCTTTTGCATCCCCCAGGGACAGCTTTCATGAAATATGGCACACCCCCTCTTCAGAACAACAGCTTCAGTGCAGAAAGGTGCGCCTTTTCTCTTGTCACCTGTAGGATCCACGCAGGGTCTGAAGTTGTCAGGGAGGCAGCGTGATAATCCCACGTGGTGCATGACCTATGACCTTCCTCCTCCTGCACACCTGGGCCTGAAAAGGAGAAGCTGAAGCAGGGATAGTTCTGCAGGGGGGTCGGAAGGCCCACAGGTGCCAGAGGAATGGAGCCCAGTGTGCCCCCTCGCTTTGCTGTTTGTGACCTCTGCCTGCAGGAGAGTGGCTTCACCTCTGTCAGTAGTGGTTCTGCATCTGAACAAACCGTCACACAGTCCTTCCTCAGCACACTTCTGTCAGCACTGACACAGGTTACAGGGATGAGCAAAGAGAGTCTGGGGAGCCCTCGGCTCAGCTGGCCTGAGCTCAGCCTGGAGGCCGCCCTCATTCTCACCATCACTTCTAAGCTGGGCAGAGGGCTTTGTGTAAAGGGTGGCCAGTGCTCTGCAGGGCTGTGCAAGTTGCTGACACAGAGGAACACAGCCAAGTCCCCCACGCTCCAGGGCACTCACATTCAGCTCCGAGTGGTAGTCAGGTGGCCTGAGAACTGATGCCGGATGTCACCTTTGTCTCTCTCTTTGCTGTCAATATTCTAGGAGGAACTGAGGGCCCTTGCCCTGAGCCTACTGGTACCAGTACACACAAAGGTCCCCAGAGAGGGGGGAACAGCTCAGCATCACCTGCTGTCCTTATGCTTTGCTCAGGTGTCTCAGGCACTGGGTGACTCCAGAACCCATTGGGCCTGTATAAGGGGGGACAGGGAAGAAGCTGAGGACAGAGTGCAGGGGCCTGGCTGCAGCCATCCTCATGATAGGGCTTGAACTTCGGGGATGGTAAAGGCAGGTTGATGCCTTCCCACCTGTGGCCAGCACTCACCTACCCCAGGAGGCAGTGGGCCACGCAGCAGAGGAGCCTGGAGCTTATGGTGGGCCAGGCAGGGTGGGCAGTGTTTCCCACTCAGGCTGGGGTGTCCTAGGCCTAGCACTCTAATGCTCTGCACCCCTTTTCCCTGATAGGATCATTCTGTGATGTTGAAGCTGCCGCAGAGACATCACCCACTCCTCCAGAGTTTCCCCATCCCTTGTAGCCTGCCAAGCCGTGGTTTCCAACTGAGGCTTGGCCTGACCGCACCTGAATTAGTACTGAATCCTACACGTGTGCAAACCAAGATGTTGGTCCATGTGCAGAACCTGAAGAACCGTGGCCCCAAACTTGACTCTGGACCTAAACTTTACTGGAGCGGAAGATGCTCTCTGGCACAGAGCTGCATCCAAGCCCATTTACAAAGCAAAAGTTTCCTTCATTTGCAGATGACTCAGTACCTGACTCTCCAACTATGGACATGGGAGGGATCGGGGTGTCAGACCTTGGGCACACACCACATACATGCACACATCACACACATGCATACAACACCCACATGCACACACCACATGCCATATGGAACACACAGGCACACACATACACCACATACTGCGCACATACACACATGTTCATAGGTCACACACATGCACACACCATATACCACATATCACAAACATGTATCCACATGCATAAAACACACTCCCGCACACATTCACACCCACATCCACACACAAACAATGGGATTACTTGGTGGTCTGAAGACTCAGCTGCACCCAGGAGGCAGAGGCCATGCAGCAGAGGAGACTGGAGCCCATGGTTTCGGGGCCCAGGGAAGGGAAAGAAGGGTCTCCTCAGGCAGTGTGTTGGGAAAATGGGACCTGGGCTCTCTTGGAATCGCTCAAGGATTCCATTGTCCCAGCCGGGTTCTTGGCTCAGGGCCTCCTCAGTGTACACAAGGGCACATCCCAGAATAAGTGAAATTTGGACATTTCTCCCAAGAGGGTGTGCTGTCTTTGACCTCCTCCCAAGACAGTTTGGACCTTTGAGTTCATGATTATTTCCAGTATGAAACAACTTTCCTGTGTTTTCAACTCTCCAAGTATTTCTGTCATTTAGGCGCTCAGGTTAAATCATTAGGGTACTTTCGGTGATTTGGGTGAATATTTAAAATAAAATACTCCCCAAACCTCCAAAGTACTGTCACCCAGCGAGGATGATATAGGATGAACAATTTTTATATAGAAATAGTGTACAACCACAGATGAGGCCCTCTTTTAATGTACATGTCTTACGCTGTGGTGTTTAACCAAGTAAGAAGCCCTGGGAGCAGAGTGCATCCTTTGTACCTGGGATTCCTGCACAGAGAAGCTCCTCGTCCAGGCAGATTGACCAAAGGGACCTTCCTCCAGAGACTACAGACAGAGGGCCTTGCCCTGGAGCTGATGCCCTGAATTTGGACTTCTAGCCTACTAGACTGTGAGAAAATGAATTTCTCTTTGTTAAAGCAAAAAATAAAAGATGTGGTGCTTGAGAAGGTGGGCTTAATATCCCACAGCCCTGGGCTAAGGGGGCATCCTGCCCCATGTGGATGCCAGGGATTCAGCTCAACAAACCAGTGTTCTCACTGGAAGATGAGGCAACAACAGTGCCCTCTTCAGGGTCAGTGTGAGCTTGATTAGTAATTGTTCAGGAAGGTCCTGCAGACAAAGCCCAGTGATGCCCAGCACACTGCAGCCAAGATCACTGCTTGAGTCCTAAGTGGAGTAGAGTTGATAAAGTGCGTGTTTGCTAATAAACCAAATATTAACAGTTATATAAATATCGTACGCTCGTAATCAGCTGCTTGGGGAAGTCTGCCTCCTCTCTTATGGTCACTTCCTGAGCTGCCAGAGGGCTTTGTGCACAGAGCAGCTGGGGCTCTGCAGGGCTGTGCAAGCTGCTGGCAGAAGAACATGACCAAGTCCCACCTATCAAGGGCACTCAGATTCAGCTCTGAGAAGAAGTCAGGGAACTGTTGGCCTGAGAACTGGTCTGAGGTGTTACTTTTCTTTCTCTCTTTTTTGCTGTAATGTTAAAAAGTAGAAACTGGGAGCCCTGCCCCTGCACTTGTTGGTACCAGGATATAGAGAGGTACCCAGAGAGGGGGGAACAGCTCAGCATCACCTACTGTCCTGGTGCTTTGATCAGATATCTCTGGGACTGGGGAAGGGTGTGACTCCAGAACTAACTGGGCGTGTGAGGGAAGTGGCAGAGGTGAGCACAGGAGGGGCTGTGGTGCACACCCAGAGGGGGCCCAGCTCTGAGTGCAGGGACCCGCTGTTCACAGGACTCATCTGCCCCCAGGAGGCAAAACAACTCTGAGCACTGAGCAGCAGAGTCAGGAGCCCAGGGCCAGCCAGGCATGGGAAACATCATGGCTCGATGGGGCCTTGGACCTCTGGGGTGAGAGCTGGTGTCCTCAGCCTCTTTTTCCTGATTGGAGGACGCCCTGTGACATTCCTGTCTGATGCCATTGTCCCTGCAGGCTGAGGCTTCCAGTGCCCTATGATCCCACAGACTCCTGCCCCATCTGAATAGTTTTTTTACAGTGGGGGTCAGGTACCCACACAGCATCTCTGGTGTGTCTCTGAGGCTTTGCTTCTCCGACTTCCCCTGTCCCACCTTCCACTCCTCCTCCCATGAAAGCCTGAAGTCCTTCATTCTAGAGTCAGAGGCCTGTGCCCTGCTGTGAGGGAGGATCCCTGACTAAACTCATCCCCGAGTGCTGGTCTCAACCAGGTTTGTGTTTAGACTACCTGTCCCAAGCAGTCGTCCAGCCCTGCACGGTGGACTAGGATGTGGGCCACGTAATTAAGTCCAAAGAAGTCTAAATGAAAAAAACCAAACCCATAGCCTGTAAATCTATTCCGACTATGGATACCCTAGGTATGCAGACTAGAACTGCTCCAGAGGGTTTTCGTGGCTGTGGTCATTACAGAAGGAGTCCCTTGGTCGCACACACACGTAAGGGCTTGATTACCAGCCAAAATCATGTCAGTTTAAATCCACCCAGAGAGGCCCTGGAGACAGGCCTGGCGATCTGCTTCCAAAAGTCCACAGCCTTGAAAACCCTATGAAGCAGTTCTACTTTCCACACATGGGGTCACCATGTGTCAGAATCCACTCAAGCACAGCTGTCTACGCATCTGTGTATCTATGTATCTGTCTGTCTGTCTGTTATCTCTCTCTCTTTTCTATCTACGTACCTCTTGACCTACCCACCCAACCACCTAGCCAACCATCCATCCACACAGCCATCCATCCATCCACCCACACAGCCATCCATCCATCCATCCATCCATCCATCCATCCATCCATCCATCCATCCATCCATCCATCCATCCATCCATCCATCCATCCATCCATCCATCCATCCATCCATCCATCCATCCATCCATCCATCCATCCATCCATCCATCCATCCATCCATCCATCCATCCATCCATCCATCCATCCATCCATCCATCCACCCAGCCACCCAGCCACCCACCCAGCCACCCAGCCACCCAGCCACCCACCCACCCACCCACCCACCCATCCACCCATCCCTCCATCCATCCATCCATCCATCCATCCATCCATCCATCCATCCATCCATCCATCCATCCATCCATCCATCCATCATCCATCCATTCATCCATCCATCCATCCATCCATCCATCCATCCATCCATCCATCCATCCATCCATCCATCCATCCATCCATCCATCCATCCATCCATCCATCCATCCATCCATCCATCCATCCATCCATCCATCCATCCATCCATCCATCCATCCATCCATCCATCCATCCATCCATCCATCCATCCATCCATCCATCCATCCATCTTCCCACCTGCCCATCTATCCATCCATCCATACGTCTGTACATACATTCACTCATCCATCCACTCACCTACCCATCCTTTTGTTTTGGGAAAGTTATCACTGAAAGCTCAGTGGCTTTGTCCTGCCTGGATGAGTGTTGCTAACCCATGCTGGTTAAGTATCGCTAATTCATGCTGATAAGGAAAGCTTTCTAGGTTTGATCCTGGGTAAAGTTGCTGTTTCAGATAAATGGCGGTATGACTAATTCTTGCTTAGCTCTTGGCCCAAGAAACCCATTTTAAATCTTGCCTCTACAAAAAATTTTTAACACAAAAACTTCAAAACAGACAAAAAATGCCTTCAAAGGCTGTTCAAATCATTGCATGCACCATTGACTTCATGATTTGGCCAAGTGGTCAGCAGTTTCTCCACATTGTCTCTGGCTTTTAGCGGAGTGGCCATATGCTGACTGGATTTGCTCCCCAATCTGTGACCTCGGGTGCTGGGTACAGGCACCTACAATCTTGCTGCACATGGCTTTGCACCCTGGGAAGCCCACCTCTGGACCTCCCAGTCTTGAAGCTCATTCATCCACGTAAGAAAACTGGCTCTTGGGTGTGGGCGTCCACCTGCAAGATGTGAAGGAGGGATGTGGGTTAGAGTAGAAGAAAGTTAATGCTCAATATTGCTTTGTCAACTTTTATAAGAAGAAATTGGAGGGGCTCATGGGTTTTAATGCAAACCAAAGCAATGGTTATTCAGTTCCTTTCTTAATCTACCCTTGAGGCAGCCTCAGAACCCTCCAAACCCACCGTATGCCCTCAGGTACTTGGTAGAGACTTAGCTTACAGTCTCTGGCTGATAATTCTACTAGCATATTATCTCCAGGTCCAAGGCTGCTGTCGGGGGCGTCTATTAATATTTCCCCCGAGTGGTTTCTTTCCTTGTGGGTTTTATAGTTTGTGATTGATATTTTTTTTCTTTCAGAGAGCTTTTGTTTGCTAGGGGGCGGTGATGGTCCAGTGATAGAATTCTTACCTTCTATGTAGGAGACCCAGCTTCGATTCTCTGCCAGTTCACCTCATGCTCAACCACCACCCATCTGTCTTTGGAGGCCTGTGTGTTGCTGTAATGCTGAGCAGATTTTAGACGAGTTCAGATTAAGATGGAATAAGAAGAAAGGGCTGGTGATCTGCTTCTGAAAATCAGACAATGAAAATCCTAGCAATCATGACCTTCCAATCCACATCCCATCAGGTGGATGGCGCAAGACCAGGAAGAGTTTCATTCTGCTCTTCATTGGGTCTCCATGTATCAGGGGTGAATATCACAGAAGTTAAAACAAAGAGAACAACAGCCACCCAATAATACTAAAGCGACTTATGTAATTATTTAAGAGTTGTAAAATCCCAATCACCCGGGCAGTTTAAAGCTGTTCAATGGCATCCTAGTTTGCTCCTATCCCTTGGAAAGAAAATGAGCCATAAATTTCAGGTTGGGAGCGACTGCTCTCTACTTTACTCAGGTACCCAGAATATTTGAAATTGATGATGTAGTGTGAAGTGCTATCTGTATTCTCTCTCTCTATCACATGCACACAGATGCACACATGCAAAGTCACAGGTACACATACATGTACACACAGACATGCACGTACCCACACATGCACATGCATACACACACCACCCAGGCCAATGATCTCCTGTTCCTCCTCTATGGAGCCCCTTGTCCCCCTTCTGCTCTTCTTTTATTCTCCCCTTCCTTCTCACCCCTCTCTTCCTCCTTTTTCTTCCTTCTCCTTCTTATCCTCCTCTGTTTCTTCTCCTCTCCTTTGGCCTCCTTCTCCCCTTTTTTCACCTCCTTCTCCTCCTCCTCTCCTTGCTAATACTCCTCTTCCTCAGAGCCCCTTCTCCAATGGACATTTGGGTCAGCTTTACCTCAGGTTCTCAGGCCCTGGGTGCTCTGACTGCAAGAAGGACAGGGTGAGGCTCAGTGCACTGAGTTCAGGGTAGACCCCACCCTAAGGTTTTTATCTTTCTCTCTTTGCACTTGCCCATGGCATCAAGGCTGGGGGGCCCACAGATCTCCCACTGTGGGTCTCATTAGTAATCAGAGGGACCTCCTACCTCCCTCAGAGCTATAGATAGCTTAGCAGTAACTGAGAGCTTCAAACACCTGCCTAATATTGGATGCCCTAAAGTTTTTCTTAACCTTTCTGGTGCTGGGCAGCTCCCCCAGAACCTCCCAGAGCTCCCTACACCTCAGTGGTACCACAGTGCCATCTTGTAGCCACAAAAGGGAAGAGTCATCAAGCTTTATCCCTTCTGTCCTGGCCCAAAGGTTTCCAGGAAATTTCTGCATATTCAAAACCAAACACCATACCATTGACAATAGATTCTGACTTATGACAGCCTCATGTGTTACAGAGTAAAACTGAGCTCCATAGAGTTTTCTTGACTGAAATTTCTATGGAACCAGATATCCAGCCCTTTCTTCCCTGATTGCAGTGGGTGGATTTGAACTGCTGACCTCCTGGTTGGTAGTTGAGCACAAACTTGTCCGCCACCCAGGGGCTTTGCGTAGGCAGCAGAGTGCATATTCCAGGATATTCTGGAAGTTTTGCAATCAACTTCCTTGAACCCTAATCCCAGCTCTAGTCCTAACCCTATGTGGTGGTTAATGTTATGTGTCAGCTTGGCTAGGCCATGGTTCTCATGGTTTGGCAGAAGTTATGTAATCATCTTCTGTTTTGTGATCTGATGTGAGCAGCCAATACGTTGGGAGGACAATTTCCTTGGAGGTGTGGCCTGTATCCAATGTATGTAGTTGTTCTTGCAAAGCTCATACGCTCTCTCTTGATCCTGTGCTCATCTCATGGTTGACCTCCGGTTCCTGGAGAAAACTTCAGCCTGCCGGACGACCTGCAGATTTTGGATTCACCAATTCCTGCAACTACGTGAGTCAGGAGAAGCCTCTAGCCTGACACCTGACCCGTGGATTTGGGACTTGCCAGCCTCCACAATTGTGTGAGCCATTTTCTTGAAATAAATCTTTCCATATGTCTTTATATATACCCTTTACTGGTTTTGCTCCTCTAGAGAACAAGCCTGAAACACCCAAATTCTATGTGTTCAAGTTACTATGTTTACTATCCCAAGCTCATTCTACTTAACTCCTGTGGCATTTCTGACAGTTGTCATCTAACTGGGATTTTCTCCCCTAAAATCATGTTCTGAAATGGAGAGAAATAGAGTGAGGGATAGAAGGAAATAATATCTACTCTAAAATAGCAAGACAAACCCAGCACTTGAAGTAGGAGGTCTGTTCGTCTCTGTTATTGAGGATCTACAAAAAAGCCCTACCCCCGCAACACTCAGAGGACCATTAAGGTAACAACAGTAAATACAGATCAGTATAGCACTGGGCAGACATTCGTGTATCTTCTAATGATTTCTGTCCACCCGCCTACAACCACAGCACTTCAGGAATTCTCTTGTGGCCTGGCCTCCTCCTACAGAAAGTTCGGCTGATGTCCTGGTCTACTGCTTTCCCTGCAGAGTGGAAGACAGAGGAAGGCTCTGCTCAGGCTTCTGGGAGAGGCAAGAAGAGAAGAGGAGTATGTGGTTTGTGCACAGGAAGGAGGTAGCCCTGCCATGCTGTGGCTAAGCTGCTGGTACAGGTGTACACGGCCAAGTTCTCCAGCCCCACAGAGTGGGTCCTCAGCACTGACGACGACCCGTCAGGTCTCTCCGTGGAGAACCGGTCCTCAGGCATTACCAATTTGTCTGGTACATCTTTATTCTGGAAATAAGTCAGGAGCACCAGGCTCTGCCAGTACCAGGAAAGGCCAGCATGACCAGAAATTGGATCCCACCTGAGGGCTACAGCCTGGCCCCTCTTTGTGACCCTGTGCTTGAGGGCCTGGGAGACTCCAGTACATCTGTGACCTGAGGAGACAGATGCTGGGAACAGAATGGGAACAATGATGGGAATCACCACACAGACGGACACACACACACAAAACAGACACCACACATACACTCACAACGTACGGCCACACACAAACCACATATGCACACACACATACACACCACATATACTGTGCATACACACAGACCATACAGGCACACACAGCATACACAAAACACACACACCATAGACATGGACATAACACACGTACCATATACACGCTCAACACGTATACCACATTAACACAGACATCACTCACAACACACACACCACACACACACTGCACACTCAAACCACATACACACACCACATTAAGGCACACATCATACATACCATATACCCGCACACTCACACATGCCCACCAGGCAAGCACACACACACACAGACACACTACACTGGAACTACTTGGTGTCCAGGGACTCATCTGCCCCCAGGAAGCAGAGGGCCACCCAGCGGTGGAGCCTGGACCTGATGGTGGGTCGGGCAGGACTGGAGGATTTGCTGGGGCAGGGTCTTTGTGTGCATTAGCAGAGGAAGGAGTGTCCCTTTCCCACAAAGCAGGTGATGTCACAGTCTCATCAGTTCCCATGGCCTCAGGAACATGTGACTGTTTTATTGCACACTTGGATGAATGATTTGAATATGTATAACCAAACAAACCAAACCCAGTGCCGTCGAGTCGATTCCAAGTCATAGCGGCCCTATAGGACAGAGTAGAACTGCCCCATAGTTTCCAAGGAGCATCTGGCAGATTTGAGCTGCCGACCCTTTGGTTAGCAGCTATAGCACTTAACCACCTTGCCACCAGGGCTCCCTTTAAAAAAATCACCACAGGGGTCCTGGTGCACAGCCCCAGTCAAAGACCCATGTCTTCTGCATTCTCTCATCTCCATGAAGGACTCTGTCCCCATGTCCCATGGCAAAGCCCTGCCACTCAACTCTCCAAGCCACAGAAGTGATTCCTCTCCTCTTTTTTATGGGAGGAGATTCAGCCTCCTCGTCCAGAAACACCAGTGTGTAATACGCTCTAGAGCATCTCCCCGTGCTTCCAGAACCCACGAGGCTGGTATAGGGGGTTCAGCTCCTCCTTTCACTGCTCGGAGAATGCCCAGGTGTTCCATGGTGACTAAAATATGTCCACTTTCCTTAACTGGAAACTGTAGTTACAAACTCCCTTTCCTTCAGGGCAAGCGTGAGAGCGGCGTTGGAGAAGGCCTAGCATTTGGCAGCCAGGTGAGAGGTGCAGGGGCAGGACACACTGCAGCTCTGTGTGATTGCTGCTAGCCCAGAGACACATGGCTGAGTCCCATCACTAGGTCCTGGCTGGCTAAGAGTGGCCTGGACCTGGACCTCAGCAGAAACAGAGGCCACTGCCCCTGCCACCTCATCTCCGAGGTCCCCAGGCTGCGTGGGTTTCCTGAACCCTTTTTATGAGGGGCTGAGGTGGCCATGCAGCACTGTGGAGTAACTGCTGGCACAAAAGTACAGAGCTGTCTGCAAGGGGCCAGCCGACCCCACCATGAGGGGGAAGTGCTCCGTGTTTGATCTGGAGACACTGTACCCATCTGGGATGTCACCTTTATTGGTATCAAGAACACCGTTAGAGTAGTGTATCAGCCAGAGACCCAGTCCCGGGTCTTGTCGGTACCAGTACATGGAGTCGTGGTTCATGTCTTGGGTGCATTGCAGGCTCATGTTCCCTCCTGTCCTTGAGATCTTGTGCCTTGGGGTCTGCGTAATGCCAGCATCTGTGTGCCCTGGGGGGACAGAGACCAAAGCTGGTGCCGAGGCCACAGGGAAATGCTGGGGCAGGATCAGGAAATCCCAGTAGAGGGGAGGCTCCTGCCCAGGACACACCTGCCCCCAGGACAGCCAGGACCAAAGTGCACAGGAGGCGCATGGCAGGAACCTGCTCTGGAGGGGCCCTTCTGAGATGTCACCCTCCTGTCCCAGCCTGGCCCCAGAGCAGCTTGCCCCAGTGGCCACGCCCACTCCCCACCAACCCCTGGGAAACCTCAGGTAAAAAACAAACATGCATCCAGCAGCTCAGAGTGGGAGGAATGCAGTCCTCTGATTTGCACAAATCCAGTGAGGAGAGGAGTCTTTTCTGGCTTCCCACAAAACAGTTTGTGCAATTCCTCCTTGACTCACTGACTTTTATTTGCCTAACTACCCCTGCAGTCCGGAATGCCAGGGGAGATCTTTGGGGCTTCCTGGTGCCATTTATGACTCATGTGTCCCAGATATTCCTTCCAGAGTCCTTTTCTCATTTGCTTGGTTGCCCACCCTCCTGTTAACCCCTTTCCACCTCCAAAGACACTCTCGGGAGTCCGGGCTCCAGATCCCAAGGCGCATCTTCAACCAGCACTGAGGATGGTTTCACTCAGCTCCTTATCCATTCATCGACTGGCGAGGCACCTGCCCACACCTAAGTACATACATCCGGCCACCTGCTTCCTGGATGTGGTCAGCAGGTGAATGCTCCCAAACATGTGTACATCCCAATCCCTGGAGCCTGTGAGTTTATTAGATTTCATGGCAGGGGATTAAGGCTGTAGAGGGAATTAAGGCTACTAATCAGTGGACAGAGGCCCTGGGGGTGCAAATGGTTAACACCCTCAGCTGCTAACCAAAAGGTTGGAGGTTTGAGTGCACCCAGAGGTGCCCCACAAGTAAGGCCTGGCCATCTGCTTCTGGAAAGTCAGCCTTTGAAAACCCTATAGAGCAGTTCTACGCTGACACACATGGGGTCGCTATGAGTCAGAGTCAACCTGAAAACAGCTGGTAACTGGTGAAATTGCCCATGAGTGTTTTCTTCTGGAACCTTCTCCAGGGAGCAGAGCTGGACCCTGCATGCACAGTAGTGCCCTGACCACCTACATCCCGTGATTGGACTGTGACTCATGAGACAGAAGGTTCCACAGAAACAGGCAGATGTTTAAGGTCAATATTGTACATTTAGCATTGGAGACCCTGGAACCCCAAACAAGAAACAGGCTTATGTCATTTTAAGTTCCCTTTCCTATTTCATGTGATCCCGTATCTTGTATAAAGTAGGGGGCATGTACAAATGTGGGTTAAATAAGAGGAACTGACTAGTGAATGCCAACTCTTCATGTCCTTTCTCTCCTGGTAGGCCCCACCATGCATAGGAAGCCTCCCTAGCAAATCCCCCCTCCTCTCTGTGTGCAGCTGAGAAGACGCTGCTGGAAACCCCGCTCACACAGAACCCAACAAAACCAGGAACAGCTGAGTCACCTCTGACTCATGACGACTCCATGTGCGTCAGAGTGGAACTGTGCTCCGTAGGAGTTTTAGCAGATGGTTTTTCAGAAGGAGATGGCCAGGCCTTTCTTTTGAGGCACCTCTGAATGGACTGGAACCTCCAACCTTTCAGGTAGCAGTGGAGCATGTTCACTGTTTGGACCACCCGGGGACAGCCTTCATAAAAGACCTCACACACCCTGAATCCCTGTGAGGGCTCCAGTGCCGAAAACCTGGCCTTTCTCTCTTGGCATCTGTAGGATCCACGGGGGATCTCTGCCCTGAAGTCGTCAGGGAAGCGGCATGACAATTCCACGTGGTGCATAACCTATGACCTTCCTGCTCCTGCACAGTTGGGCCTGGAAAGGGGAAGCTGATGCAGGAATAGTTCTGCAGAGTGGGGTGGGGGTCCACAGGTACCGGAGGAACGGAGCCCAGTGTGCCTCCTCGCTCTGCTGTTTGTGACCTCTGCCAGCAGGAGAGTGGCTTCACCTCTGTCAGTTGTGGTTCTGCATCTGAACAAACTGTCACTCAGTCCTTCCTCAGCATACTTCTGTCAGCAGTGACACAGGTTACAGGGATGAGCAGAGCAAAGAGCACCTGGGGAGATCTCCCTCAACAGGCCTGAGCTCAACCCGGGGGCTGCCCTCACTCTTCCTGTCACTTCCTGAACCGGGCAGAGGGCTTTGTGAACAGGGTGGAGGGGGCTCTGCAGGGCTGTGCAAGCTGCTGGCACAGAGGAACATGGCTGAGTCCCCCCACTCCAGGGCTTTCAGGTTCAACTCTGAGTGGAACTCAGAGAACTGTTGGACTGAGAACCAGTCATGGGTGTCACCTTTGTCTTGATGTTTCCCGCTGTAATAGTAAAATGAACCTTGGGCCTGGCCCAGGGTCTGCTGATATCAGGACCCAGAGAGGTGCCCAAAAAGGGAGGAACAGCTCAGCATCACCTGCTGTCCTGGTACTTTGATCAGGTGTCTTGGTGTCTGGGTAACTCCGGAACCCAGTGGGCCCATGGCAGGAGGGAGAGGGCAAGGAGGAGATGAGCACAGGGGGCTGATGGTGTTCCCAGGGGAGGGCCAACTCCAAATGCAGGGGCTCACTGTCCACAGGACTCCTCTGTCCCCAGGAGGCAAAACAGCACCCAGCAGGAGCTCCGGGAGCTCAGGGCCCCCGGGCAGGGCAATATCACTGCTTACTTGGGGTTTGGGCATCTGGGGTGAGAGAGCTGGAGTCCTCGGCCTCATTTCCCTGATGGGGGGCTGCCCTGTGAC
Organism: Elephas maximus indicus; assembly: GCF_024166365.1. Taxonomy (NCBI): domain Eukaryota; kingdom Metazoa; phylum Chordata; class Mammalia; order Proboscidea; family Elephantidae; genus Elephas; species Elephas maximus. The sequence goes on from NC_064826.1 coordinate 8,002,056, forward strand.
GTCACTGTCTGATGTCATTGTCACTTCAGGCTGAGGCTTCCAGTGTCCCCTCCCCAAACCACAGGCTCCAGCCCTGTCTGTCAAGGCTTTTACAGCAAGGCTTGGGTCCCCACACAGCATGACTTCTGTGTCTCTGAGTCCTGGCTCCTCTGCCTGCCCCTGTCCTGCCTCCTCTTCCTCTTTCCGGGGAGGTGAGGGACCTCTGCTGCCTGCAGGGCTCTGTTTTAGACTCAGAGGCCTGAGCCTTGCTGTAGGCGTGGGGTCCCTGACTAAACTAGTCCCAGTGCTTCCTTGGGCCCCATAATATCCCCCAATGCTAGGCTCAGCTAGGTTTGTCTGTAAACTTCATGTCCCAGGCAGCATTCCAGCCCTCCAAAATGGGCCGGGATCTGGTCCACGTGATCAGGTCCAAAGGAGTCTAAACCAAAAAACCAAACCCAAAGTTGCTGAGTCAATTCTGACTCACAGCAACTCTATGCGTGCAGTGTAGAACAGCTCCAGAGGGTTTTCTTGGCTGTTATCTTCACGGAAGGGGGCCCTGGATTGTTCAACACTTAGCACTTGACTACCAGCTGAAAGGATGCCAGTTAAAACCCACCCAGAGATGCCTGGCAGGCAGTCCTGGTGATCTCCTTCTGGAAGGTCACAACCTAGGAAACTGTATGAGCAGTTCTACCCTGATTACTTGGGGTCGTCATGAGTTGAAATCCACTCAATCACAGTTTTCTATGTATCCATCTCTGTATCCATCTCTGTATCTATAAATCTGTCTATGTAGCAATGTCTCGGTCTACCCATCCATCCATTCATCTGTCTATCCGTCCATCTCTCCGTCCGTCCGTCCATCCATCCATCCACTCATCCAACCACCCATTCATCCACACACCCGCTCATCCATCCATCTAGAAAGGGTCCCTGAGTGACAAAGTTTGCTCATAGCTGCTAACCTAGAGGTGGGTGATTCTAACCCACCCACCGACACCTCAGAAGACAGGCCTGGTGATTTGCTTCTGAAAGGTCATGTCACTGTCTTGAAAACCCTCTGGAGCTGTTCTACTCTGTAGACTTGGGGTCATCGTGATTTGGAACCCACCCAACCACAAAAAACAGGAACAATCTTTACACAGGTTGATTGACAGACTTTTCTTCGGCAGCACCCTGAGTAGCTTCAAACCACCGAACCTTAGGTTAGTAATCAAGTGCAAACAAGGGGCCAGGGTGTATGAACTTGAGGGGTGCAGATTCCCCAGAAAGGCCTCTGTGACTCTACCATCCAGCACAGACTAGGCCCTTGGGGATTGCTTCCCTCAGCCCCCCATGCAGTGGGCTCTGAGTGGTTTGTGCTGGCTCCCCCATACCCACCCAGTTGGGGCCATGGAAGGCTGGCCCCCTGGTCCTTTCTCTTCTTCCTCACGGCTGAGTGAGGCTGAAGGGAGATAATGTCAGGAAAAGAGAAGGTGGCAGGATAACCAAGAAACGTGGGTTATGGACTAAGGGGTTTCTTGGGATAGGGGACTTTCAATGCTAAAACCAGGCCTGTTCAGAGCAAACCAAGACATATGGTCACCTTAATTAGAAGTGGGAATGATTATACAATCTCTTTCCCTGGCTGGCTCACTTCTTGTGGGGCTTCATTTTATACTGGTTACTTTTCTGCCCTAAGGCCATGTTTCCTAACAGGCAGCCTTCTCCCAAAGCCACAGCGCTCAGCTGCCAGGGAAACCACACCCTCTTCTTCTTTCAGACCAACACAGGTAGGAACCACCCACCTGTGCTGGCCCTCTAGGGTACTTCTTCTCCTGTCTAACCTGACCACATCTTTTCCAATAGTCCCTTCATTGCCTTTCCTCAATCCTGCCAGGATCCTGACTGATAGACCTAAGCAAACAAGCAAATAAATGAAAACAACCAAACTCATTGCCAGTGAGTCAATTATGACACATGGTGACTTCACGTGTTACACAGTAGGACTGCTCCATAGGGTTTTCTTGGAAGTAATCTTTACAGAAGCAGATCACCAGATCATCACCATATCACTAGGTGGGTTCAAACCAACAAACTTCAGGTTAGTAGCTGAATGAAAATCACTTGAACCACCAAGGTCCCTACTCATACAGGTGAGAATGAGGCCTGGAGAATATATTTTGTCTTTAAAAAAGGAACATTTTTTTTTAACAAAACAACAACAAAAAGAAGTTACAAAATTTTAACAAAATTTGTAACATTCTGCTGAATGTGGTATTGACGGAGAATATTGAATATACCCTGCACTGCCAAAAGAACAAGCAAATCTATCTTGGAAGAATTACAACCAGAATGCTCCTTAGAAGAAAGGATGGAGAGACTATGACACACATGTTGTCAAGAGTGATCAGTCCTTGGAGAAGGACATTATGCTCGGTATAGCAGGTGGTCAGTGAAAAAGAGGAAGACCCTCAGCCAGATGGATTGACACAGTGGTTACAACAATGAGCTCAAGCATAGCAACAATTGTGAGGATGGCACAGGACTGGGCAGTGTTTCATTTTGTTGTGCATAGGGTCACTGTGAGTCAGAACCGGCTCGATCACACCTAACACCAACAACAACGTGCGGAAACACAAGTTTGTACCTCCTACAATCAGCACTGCAGGAGAGTCAACAGAGGCGTGAGAAATGTGCTGTGTGAATATAAACTGTGTGCCTTGGGGAGCTAGAAACCTAAGAAAATCCAATAAAGAATCACTCTCTGCCCTTCCCTACCTGGGGACCTTGGCCGCAAGTGCATTTGCTTCATAGAAACATAAAGAGTGGCTAACAGAAAAAAGACTGGGTTTGTGGAGCAAGGGGAACTCCCATGCCCTGGCATTCCAAATTTATACAACTTTGAAAAACTGCTCCAATGATCCTAGTAAAGTTAAGCATATGCCTACCCTAAGACCAGTTGCCCTGTTGCTGTCCAGTCGACTCCGACTCATGGTGGCCGCATGTGTGTCACCCAGAACAGTGCTCCAAACAATTTTCAATGGCTACTTTCTTGGAAGTAGATCACCGGGTGTTTCTTCCAAGGCACCTGTGGGTGAACTCGAATCTCCAACCTTTCACTTAGCAGCCTAGCATGTTATTCATTTGCACCACCCAGGGATTCCATGTCTACTCTACGAGTCACTAATTCCACTCTTGTTTATATCTAAGGGAAATGAATGCATTTACCCACAAAGGCTTGTGTAAGGATGTTTAGAGAAGCACTCTTCACAATAATTGAGGACTGGAAGCAACCCAGATATCCATCCAGAGAGAATGGATAAAGACACTGTAGAATACTTAAACAATGGTGTATTTCTCAAAAATGAGAAAGAATAAACTACTGATACATACAGCACATGGATAAATTAAAAAATTTTTTTTTTAAATTTTATTGTGCTTTAAGTGCAAGTTTACAAATCAAGTCACTTCCTTATAAAAAAATTTATATACACCTTGCTATATACTCCTAATTGCTCTCCCCCTAATGAGGTAGCCTGCTCCTTCCCAACACTCTCTCTTTGTATGTCCATTCCAACAGTTCTAACCCCTCTTCCCTCTCATCTCCAGTCCAGATAGGAGATAACAACATAGTCTCAAGTGTCTACTTGATCCAATAAGTTCATTCTTCACCAGCATCTTTTTCTATCCCATTATCCAGTCCAATCCCTGTCTGAAGAGTTGGCTTTGGGAAAGGTTCCTGTCCGGGGCAAACAGAAGATCTGGGTGCCATGACCAACAGGGTCCTTCTAGTCTCAGTCAGACCATTAAGTCCGGTCTTTTTTTTACAAGAATGTGAGTTCTGCATCCACTGCTCTCCTGTTCCCTCAGGGGTTCTCTGTTGTGTTCCCTGTCAGGGCTGTCATTTGTTGTAACCGGGCACCGTCTTGTTCTTCTGGTCTCAGGCTGATGTAGTCTCTGGTTTATGCTGCCCTTTCTGTCTCTCGGGCTCGTAAATACCTTGTGTCCTTAATGTTCTTCATTCTCCTTTGCTCCAGGTGGTTTGAGACCAACTGATGTATCTTAGATGGCCGCTTACTAGCTTTTAAGACCCCAGATGCCACTCTCCAAAGAAGAATGCAGAATGTTTTCTTAATAGATTTGATTATGCCAATTCACCTAGATGTCCCCTGAAACCGTGGTCCCGAAACCCCCACCCCTGCTACGCTGGCCTTCAAAGCACTCAGTTGATTCTGGAAACTTCTTTGCTTTTGGTTTAGTCCAGTTGTGCTGACCTGGACTGTATTGTATGTTGTCTTTCCCCTCACCTAAAGTACTTCTTATCTACTACCTCATTAGTGAATGCCCCTCTCCCTCCCTCTCTCCCTCCCCTCTTTTGTAACCATCAAAAAATACATTCTTCTCTGTTTCAACTCTTTCTCGAGTTCTTATAATAGTGGTCTTATACAATATTTGTCCTTTTGCAACTGACTAATTTCACCCAGCATGCCTTCCAAATTCCTCCGTGTTATGAAATGTTTCACAGATTCATCACTGTTCTTTATCGATGCATAGTATTCCATTGTGTGAATATACCATAAATTCTATATGCATTCATCCGTTGATGGGCACCTTGGTTGCTTCCATCTTTTTGCTATTGCTATTGTAAACAGTGCTGCAATGAACATCGGTGTGCATACATCTCTTCGTGTAAAGGCTCTTATTTCTCTAGGATCTATTCCAAGGAGTAGGATTGTTGGATAATATGGTAGTCCTATTTCTAGCTTTTTTAGGAAGGGCCACTCTAAATCAATTTCCAAAGTGGATGTACCATTTTTCATTCCCACCAGCAGTGTATAAGCGTTCTAGTCTCTCCACAACCTCTCCAACATTTATTATTTTGTGGTTTTTGGGTTAATACTAGGCCTGTTGGAGTGAGATGGAATCTCATTGCAGTTTTAATTTGCATTTCTCTAATTGCTAACGAATAAATCTGTCTTGAAAGAAGTACAACCAGAATGCTCCTTAGAAGCAAAGATGATGAGACTGCATCTTACATAGTTTGGACATGTCAGGTGGGATCAGGCTGGAGAAGGATATCATGCTTGGCAAAGTACAGGGTCAGTGGAAAAAAGGAAGACACTCAACGAGGTGGATTGACCCAGTGGCTACAACAATGGACTCAAGCATAACAACAATTGTAAGGATGGCGCAGGACCTGGCAGTGTTTCATCCTGTTGTGCATAGGGTCACTATGAGTCGGAGTCAACTCGACGGCACCTAACAACAACAACGACAACAGCTAATGATCGTATTTCCTCATGTATCTGTTAGCTACCTGAATGTCTTCTTTTGTGAAGTGTCTGTTCATATCTTTTGCCCATTTTTCAATTGGGTTATACATCTTTTTGTAGTTGAGTTTTGGCGGTATCATGTAGATTTTAGAGATCAGGAGCTCATCGAAAATGTCATAGCTAAAAACTTTTTCTCAGTGGATAGGTAATCTCTTTACTCTTTTGGTGAAGTCTTTGGATGAGCATAGGTGTTTGATTTTTAGGAGCTCCCAGTTACCTAGTTTTTCTTCTGCGTTGTTAGTAATGTTTTGTATACAGTTCATGCCATGTATTAGGGCTCCTAACATTGTGCCTGTTTTTTCTTTCATGATCTTTATTGTTTTAGATTTTATATTTAGGTCTTTGATCCATTTTGATTTCTTTTTTGTGCATGGAACAAGGTATGGGTCTTGTTTCATTTTTTTGCAGATGGATATCCAGTTATGCCAGCACCATTTGTTAAAAAGACTGTCTTTTCCCACATCTAACTGATTTGGGTCCTTTGTCAAATATCAACTGCTCATATGTGGATTTATTTACGTCTGGATTCTCAATTCTGTTCCATTGGTCTATGTATCTGTTGTTGTACCAGTACAAGGCTGTTTTGGCTATTGTCGTGGTATGACAGGTTCTAAAATCAGGTAGAGGCCTCCCACTTTGTTCTTGTTTTTCAGTAATGCTTTCCTTACCTGGGGCCTCTTAACCTTCCGTATGAAGTTGGTGATTTGGTTCTCAAACTCATTAAAAATGTCGATGCAATTTGGATGAGAATTGCATTCATCTATAGATCGCTTTTGGTAGAATAGACACTTTTATAATGAAAAGTCTTCCTATCCAGGAGCAAAGTATGTTTTTCCACTTATGTAGGTCTCTTTTGGTTTCTTGCAGAAGTGTTTTGTAGTTTTCTTTGTACAAGTTTTTTCCATCTCTGGTAAGATTTATTCCTAAATACTTTATCTTCTTGGGGGCTCCTGTAAATGGTGTTGATTTTATTATTTCCTCTTCCATGTTCTTTTTTTGGTGTAGAGGAATCCAACTGATTTTTGTATGTTTATCTCATATCCTGATGCTCTGCTGAACTCTTCTATTAGTTTCAGTAGTTTTCTTGAGGCTTCCTTAGGTTTTTTGTGTATGAGATCATGTCATCTGTAAGTAGAGATACTTTTACTTTTTTTCTTTGCAAATCTGCAAGCCCTTCAGTTCTTTATCTAACCTAATTGCTCTGGCTAGGACCTCCAGCACAATGTTGAAAAGTGTGGAGATAAAGGGCATCCTTGTCTGGTTCTCCATGTCAAGGGGAATGCTGTCAGGCTCTCTCCATTTACGATGATGTTGGCTACTGGCTTTGTTTAAATGCCCTTTATTTTGTTGAGGAGTTTTCCCTCTATTCCTATTTTGCTGAGAGTTTTTTTCATGAATTGGTGTTGAACTTTGTCAAATGATAAAATCATGTTATTCTTGTCTTTTGTTTTATATGATGGATTACATTAATTTTTTTTTTCTAATGTTGAATCATCCCTGCGTACCTGGTATGAATCCCACTTGGTCACAGTGAATTATTTTTTTGATATGTTGTTGAATTCTGGTAGCTAGAATTTTGTTGAAGATTTTTGCATCTAAGTTCATGAGAGTTACAGGCCTCTAATTTTCTTTCTTTTGGTGTCTTTACCTGGTTTTGGTATCAGGGATATGCTGGCTTCATAAAGTGAGTTTGGGAGTATTCCATCCTTTTCTATGCTCTGAAATACCTTTAGTAGTAGTGGTGTTAACTCTTCTCTGAAAGTTTGGTAGAATACTGCAGTGAAGCCATCCAGACCAGGGCTTTTTTTTGTTGGGAGTTTTTTTGATTACCTTTTCAATCTCTTCTTTTGTTATGGGTCTATTGAGTTGTTCTACCTCTGTGTGTGTTAGTTTAGGTAGGTAGTGTGTTTCTAGGAATTCATCCTTTTCTTCTAGGTTTTCAAATTTGTTAGAGTACAATTTTTCATAGTAATCTGATATGATTCTTTTAATTTCAGATGGGTTTGTTGTAATATTGTCCATCTCATTTCTTATTGGGTTATTTGCTTCCTCTCCTGTTTTTCTTTTGTCATTTTGGCCAATGGTTTATCAATTTTGTTGATTTTTTCAAAGAACCAGCTTTTGGTCTTGTTAATTCTTCCAGTTGTTTTTCTGTTTTCTATTTCATTTTGTTCTGCTTTAATTTTTCTTATTTGTTTTCTTTTGGTGCCTGAGGGTTTCTTTTGTTGCTCTTTTTCACTTTGTTCAAGTTGTAGGGATAATTCTTTGATTTTGGCCCTTTCCTCTTTTTGTATGAGTGCATTTATTGCTTTAAATTCACCTCTGAGCATTGCTTTCTCTGTGTCCCAATGGTTCTGATAGGAAGTGTTTTCATTCTCATTGGATTCTATGAACTTCTTTATTCCATCCTTAATGTCTTCTATAATCTAGTCTTTTTTGAGCAGGGTATTGTTCAGGTTCCAAGTGCTTGGTTTCTTTGTTTTTTCTGTTATTGGTTTTTACTTTTAAGGCCTTATGGGTCAGAGAAGATGTTTTGTAATATATCAATGTTTTGGATAATCTAAGGCTTGCTTAATCACCTAATATGTGGTCTATTCTAGAGAAAGTTCCATGTGCACTATGAAAGAAAGTATACCTGGCTACTGTTGTGTGGAGTGCCCTGTATATACCTATGAGGTCAAGTTGGTTGATTGTGGCATTTAGATCTTGCCTGTCTTTATTGAGCTTCTTTCTGGATGTCCTGTCCTTCACCAAAAGTGGTGTGTTGAAGTCTCCTGTTATTGTGGAGATGTGCATCTCGCTTTTCAATGCTGTTAGAGTTTGTTTTATGTATCTTGCAGCCCTGTCGTTGGGTGCATAAATATTTAATATGGTCATATCCTCCTGGTATATTGTCCCTTTAATTATTATACAGTGTCCTTCCTTATCCTTTAAGATGGATTTAACTTTCAAGTCTATTTTGTCAGAAATTAATATTGCCATATCTGCTCTTTTTGATTGTTGTTTTGTTTGATATATACATTTTTTCCATCTTTTGAGTTTTAGTTTGTTTGTATCTGTAAGTCTAAGGCGTGTCTCTTGTAGGCAGCATATAGACAGATCATGTTTTTTAATCCATTCTGCCACTCTCTGCCTCTTTACTGGTGCATTTAACCATTTACATTCATTGCAATTATGGATAGCTCTGAATTGAATGCTATCATTTTGATGTCTTTTTTTGTGTGTTGTTGGCAGTTTCTTTTTCCCACTTAACCTTTTGTGCTGGGTAGATTATCTTTCTGTATTGTCTTTTGCTCATATTTGTTGTTGTTGATTTTGTTTCTGCTGAGTCTCTATTTTTTCTTGTATTTTATTTTGATGTGTGGGATAGTTTGTCTCCTTTGAGGTTACCTTATTATTTACCCCTATTTTTGTAAATTTAAACCTAACTTTTATTTCTTTGTATGGCCTTGTCTTCTTCTCCATATGAAAGAGCTACGACTATATTTCTTAGTCCACCTGTATTGTTTTAATGTTGTCTTCTTTTACATAATAATATCACTCTTTCCCTGTTTTGAGCATTTTATTATCTTGATTTATTTTTGTGATTTCCCTGCCTGGGTTAATATCTCATTGCTCTGCCCAGTGTTCTAGTCTTGGGTCGATACCTGAAATTATTGATTTTCTAAACAAACAACTCCCTTTAGTATTCCTTGTAGCTTTGGTTTGGTTTTTACGAAGTCCCTAAACTTCTGGTTATGTGGAAATGTCCTAATTTCACATTCATATTTGAGAGACAGTTTTGCTGGATATATGCTTTTTGGCTGGCAATTTTGTTTCCTTCATTTTTTTATACACATTATCCCATTGCCTTTTTGCCTGCATGGTTTCTACCCAGTAGTCCAAGTTTATTCTTATGGACTCTCCTTTTGTAGGCGACTTTTTGTTTATTTCTAGCTGCTCTTAAAATTCTCTCCTTTACCTTTGGTTTTGGTAAGTTTGATTATAGTATGTCTACCGTATGTGGAGTTCAATGAGCATCTTGGATAGATATCTTCTCATCTTTCATGATATCAGGGAAGTTTTCTGCCAAGACATCTTCAACAATTCTCTCTATACTTTCTGTTATTCCTCCCTGTTCTGGAACTCAATCACTTGTAGGTTATTTCTCTTGATAGAGTCCCATGAGATTCTTAAGGTTTCTTCATTTTTTTTAATTTTTTATCTGATTTTTCTTCAAATCTATTGGTGCCAAGTGCTTTATTTTCAAGTTGACAAATTCTGCCTTCCATTTGCTCAATTCTATTCCTCTGACTTTCTGTTGAGTTGTCTAATTCTGTAATTTGATTATTATTCTTCAAAATTTCTGATTGCTGTCTGTCAATGGATTTTCCAGCTTCTTAAATTTTTCATTATATTCCCGAATAACCGTTTTAATATCTTCCACTGCTTTACCTGTCTGTTCCTTGGCTTGTTCTGCGTATTGCCTGATTTCCTTCCTGATATCTTGAAGGATTCTGTGTATTAATCTTTTGTATTCTGCCTCCAGTAATTTCAGGCAGACACTTTCATCTAGAAGGTCCCTTGATTCTTTGTTTTGACAGCTTGTTGAGGTGATTATGGTCTGTTTCTTTATGTGCCTTGATATCGACTGTTGTCTCCGAGCCATCTATTAGTTTTTGTATTAATTTCTTTTATGTTTGCCTACTGTGTTGTAGCTTCTTCCTTTGTTTTGTTTTGATATGGCCAAATGGGTTGCTTGAGTGAGCTAGCTTGATTATTTTCTCCTTTGGAGTGCTGACATCCTGTCCTCAGATGTCTACACCTGTTATCAGCTATATCAGTCTAGGAGTCCATTCACTTTTCTTGTATGAATTCAGCTCATGTGGCCAGGTAGCTGATCATCAAGGGTGTGGTACAGGCTCTGTCCTACAGTCTAAGAGGGGCAGGGGTGATCGGTGTGGGTTCTGGTATCTGGTTGCAGCAGGGTGTCATGCTCTGAAAAAGGCAGATGTCTGAGAATCGTCCCCATCTTGTATCTGAGGAAAGTGTGTCCCTGTTCCCTAGAGTGTACAGATGGGTGGGTTCTACAGATGGACCATGGAAACCCTATGTTTTTGGTTGTAAGGACTGGAAGGTACGAGTTATCCTTGGACCTCTTTCACAGGTGGCTGGGTGAACTAAGTGAAGCCACCAGTCCGTAGGACCCTGGTGTGGGTAGGTGAGGACCCTGTACAATAGGTAAAGCGGTGTCAACCATCAAACACCCACCTATCCACTGCACAGCTGAAACAGTTGTAGTCTACCAACAAGGGCCTTTCCTCCTCAAATAGGCCCACACAGATCCATGCAGGGGGGAAAGTACTCAAAGTCCACAGATCGCTCATGCCTGGACTGGAGCTGCTTCTGTCCTGAGCTCACCAGGTTAGTGAAGCTGGAAAATTATCTTTTCCCCCAATTGCAAATTTATTTCTTCTCTAGGGCCTGGAGGATGGCTCTAGGCACTGAACAGGGCATAGGGAAATGAACAGGCACTGAAGCATGCTTGGGGGCGGGGGGCACAGTAAAGTATACACGATTACTTAGCTTTTGCTGAAAGTGCCATTTGTCTCTGGTTCCGGAGGTGCGAGTAGGCTCTGTGGCTGGCTGCTTCTCCCTGAGGAAACTGTGGCCGAACGCTAGTACCAGCCTACCACCACAGCTCTCGGGAATAGTACCTGAGGGCTCTGGGTGATTTAGGTCCGGTAAATTCTCTCAGCTTCTAAACCTCCTCTTCCTCCCCCTGACCTTCAGTTCATTTTCTAACTTTGCCTTTGATGTTCAGGGCTCCTAGCTTGTCATGAATATACTCGTTTCACTTGTTTTTTCGGGTCTTTATTGTCAGAGGGTTCACTGGAAGTGTCTGTCTATTCTGACAGCTTGGCCTTGCCTTCTAAAAATATTTTTTAGGAAAAGAATTCAGTAAAAAATAAATATTTACTACATGATTCCATTAACACAAATTTCAAGAACAGACAGAACTAAACTATGGTGATAAAAGAAAAAAAAATTTTTTTGATAGAAAACTAAAAGGTGGTCACCTCTGCAAGATTAATGGGAAAGGAGACAAGAAACCTTTCTTACTGGATGGAAATCTGCTTTATCTTGATCTGTGTTCTGTTTGCACAGGGGTCTACATTTTTCAAGTTAACCAAGCTGTACCCATGTTTTGAGCATTTGGCCCTCTATTAAGTATAAAAAAAAAATAAATGAAGCGAATATACAAACACATACTTGTATTCCATTGGTCCATTTTAAAAAGTATTTAAACACACACAAAAAGAGAAGACAAGAAAGCTCGAGTAGTCACATAAACTATTGAGAATTTGAGAAGTGTCTGTGACAGAAGTATAACATCCAAATTCAAGGCTGAAATAAGCTGCACTGCAAGGAGACACTGAGCTGCAATGGAGGAAGCAAAGCTGTAGCCAATTTCAAAGGAAAACAGCTATACTAACAAGTCACTTAGAGTTAACAGGGTCTATTGAGTGAGAAAGTGTTCGCAAACAGAGAGCACCCCGAACTGAGGATGGTGAGGGGAACTTTGGCCTAGGAAGGCCATTTTAACTTGTAGCTCTATAAAAAGAACTTTTTTATAAAATATAAAAACATACTTCAAAGGCTGTTGAATTAATTTCATGTACCCTGGACTTCATAATTTGGTCAAGTGGTGAGCAGTTTCTCCCCGTAGCCATTGGCTTTTAGCCAAGTGTTCATTTGGTGACTGGATTTGCTCCCCTCTCTGGGACCTGGGGTGCTGGGTATGGGCATCCACAATCTTGTTGCAAGTGGCTTTTCACCCTGGGAAGTCCACCTCTGGAACTCCCAGGCTTGGAGCTCATTCATCCATGTGAAGAACCGGCTTTCAGTTGTGGGCATCCACCTGCAAAGTGCCAAGCAGGGAAGTGCGCTGGAAGAGAGGTAACTTAATGCCCAATATTACTTTTTCATCTTTTATAAGAAAAAAATCGAGGAGCTCATGGGTCTTAATGCAAGCCAAAGCAATGGTTATTTCAGTTCCTTCCATAATCTACCCTTGAGACAGCCTCAGAACCCTCCAAAACCTCCCCTATGCCCACAGGGGCTTGGTAGAGACTTAGCTTACAGTCTCTGGCTGATAATTCTACTAGCTGATTATCTCCGGGTCCGATGCTGCTGTCGGGGGCATCTATTAACATTTCCCCTGAGTGATTTGTTTCCTTGTGGGTTTCATAGTCTGTGAGTGACCTTTTTTTTCCTCCAGAGAATTGTTATTTGATAAATGCATTAGCGATTCAGAGGTAGGATTCTCACCTTCCATGTGGGAGAACCGGGTTGGATTCCTAGCCAATGCACCTCAAGCGCAGACACCACCCGCCTGTGAGTGGAGACTTGTGTGCTGCCATGATGCTAAACAGACTTCAGCAGAGTTTCCAGAGTAAGATAGACTAGGAAGAAAGATCTGATGATCTACTTCTGAAAATCAGCCGAGGAAAGCCCTACTGGTCACAGTAGTCCAAATCCATAGCCCATCATGGGGATGGCACAGGTCTGGGCAGCATTTTGTTCCATCGTTCATGGGGTTACCATGAGTCAGGGTAAACTCGAGAGCAGCTGAAAGTAACAATAACCACCACCACCCCGTAGTACTATGGTTCAGGTGACGTGATGTAATCGTTTTAGAGTTGGAGAATGCCAGATCACCTGGGAGGGTTTAAAGCTGCTCAGTGTCCTCCTACTTTGCTCATCTCCCTTAAGAAGAAAATGAACCATAAATGTCAGATTGGGGGTGACTGCCGTCTGCCTAACTCAGATACCCACAGTATTCCAGACTGATGACGTAGAATGAAGTGTTATTAGCATTCTTTCTCTCACACACACACACGCACACACACTCACAGACACATGCACACACACTAATGTACACACTCACACATGCACAAAAACATACTTGCACACACTCAGACAATGCACACTCAGACATAGACACACACATGCATACACACAAACACACTTACATGCTCACACACACTTCAACCGACACTGAGGTTCCCACAGCCCCACAGACTGAGCTTCCACTGCAGGGAGATCAGGAGGAGCTTTGGTGCCTCTATAAGGTGGTTTCCTCCTGGTTGAGATGGGACTCACTGAGGGATGTCCACTTGCACAGCGACTGCCCTTTGTGCATAGGGAGTGGCTGGCTTTGTGGCTCTGAGGCTGAGCTACTGGCACAGAGGAACCCCATCTGGTTGGGGCCCCTTGACTCAGGGTCAGGGGGAAATGCTGGCTCTTCCTGAGGAGACCTGCTACCCAGCTGGGATGTCTCCTTTGCGGTGCTGCCAACATTCTCTGAGTAGTGGTCATCTCAGGCCCTGCCCTGGGTCTTCTCCTCACAAAACATTGCAAAATGACCACGTCCTGAGAACACACCAGGTTGCATTCTTCCCTGCCTGTGTAATGTGGTATGTTGGCATCTGGGGGATTCCCTCGTCCCTGGGACTGTTGGAAAGGTGGACACAGTAAAGACAAGGCTGGGAAGGTTGCTTGACCCAGTGAAGATGGGGAGGGCTGGGACCCAGGGCTTTGCATTTGCAGAAGAGTGGTTTCCACCAGGCCTGTGGTCACCTGCTCTCAGTAGACAAAGGGTTACCCAGAGGAGCTCGGGGCCCGTGCCAGGACAGGGCAAGGGGGACCACCCAGCCCAATGCTCTCCTCTTGCCCCTCCTTGGAGCTCCTTCTCCTCCTCTTCCTTCCATTCCTCCTCATAGTCTTCCTTTCTTTAGTTGTTCTTCCTCCTCCTCTTTTTCCCTGTTCCTCCTTTTCTTCCTCCTTCTCTTCTTCCTCCTCCCCCTTTCTTCCCTTCCTTCTCTATTTCTACCTCCATGTTCCTCTTCCTTCTCCTCCTCATCTGTTCCTTCTCCTCCTCCTCTCCTTCGTAATCCTCCTCTTCCTTGAAGCCACTTCTTCAGTGGACATTTGCGTCAGCCTTCCCCCAGGTTCTCAGGGCCAGGTCCATCTGACTGCAGAAGGACAGGGTGAGGCTCAGTGCACTGAGTTCAGGGTAGACCCCACCCTAAGGTTTTTAACTTCTTCTCTTTGCACTTGCCCATGGCATCAAGGCTGGGGGCCCACAGATCTCCCACTCTTGGTCTCATTAGCAATCAGAGGGACCTCCCACCTCTCTCAGAGCTATAGCTAGCCTAGTAGTAACTGAGAGCTTCAAACACCTGCCTAATATTGGATGACTTAAAGTTTTTCTTATCCCTTCCTGTGCTGAACAGCTTCCCCAGAACCTCCCAGAGCCCTCTACACCTCAGTGGTGCCACAGTGCCATCTTGTAGCCACAAAAGGGAAGAGTCATCAAGCTTTATCCCAAGGGATTCCAGGAAGTTTCTGCATATTCAAAACCAAACACCAAACCATTGACAAGATTCTGACTTATGACAACCTCACGTGTTACTGAGTAAAACTGAGCTCCATAGAGTTTTCTTGACTGAAATTTCTATGGAACCAGATATCCACCCTTTCTTCCCTGGTTGCGTTGGGTGGATTTGAACTGTTGACATTCTTGTCAGTAGTAGAGCACAAACTTGTCCACCACCCAGGGGCTTCTGCGTAGGCGGCAGAGTGCATATTCCAGGATATTCTGGAAGTTTTGCAATCATCTTCTTTGAACCCTAATCCCAGCACTAGTCCTAACCTTATGTGGTGGTTAACGTTATGTGTCAGCTTGGTTAGGCCATGATTCTCATGGTTTGGCAGAAGTTATGTAATCATCCTCCATTTTGTTATCTGATGTGAGCAGCCAATCAGGTGGGAGGACAATTTCCTTGGAGGTGTGACCCGCATCCAATGTATGTGGTTATTGTGACAAAGCTCCTACTCTCTCTCGATCCGGCGCTCATCTCATGGTTGACCTCCAGTTCCTGGAGAAAACTTCAGCCTGCCACATGACCTGCAGATTTTGGATTCACCAGTTCCTGCAACCACGTGAGTCAGGAGAAGCCTCTAGCCTGACACCTGACCCGTGGATTTGGGACTTGCCAGGCTCTGCAATTGTGTTAGCCATTTTCTTGAAATAAATCTTTCCATATGTCTTATATATACCCATCACTGGTTTTGTTCATCCAGAGAGCGAGCCTAAAACACCCAAACTCTATTCCTTCGAGTTACTATGTTTACTATCCCAAGCTCATTCTACTTAACTCCTGTGGCATATCTGACTGTTAACAACTAACTGGGATTTTCTCCCTTACAACCACATTCTGAAAGGGAGAAAAATAGAATGAGGGATAGAAGGAAATAATCACTTTGTCTAAAATAGGAAGAAAAACCCAGCGCTTGAGGTAGAAGGAAGTCCTTTTGTCTCCTTTACCGAAGATATACAAAAAATCCCTGTCGTCTGCCACACACAGGAGATCATCAAAGTAACCCCAGTAAACACAAATCAGCAGAGGGTTGAGCAGATATTTCTGTCACCTTCTAATGATTTCCATCCACCCACCTACAGCCAAAGAGCTTCAGGAGTTCTCTTGTGGTATGGCCTCCTCCTACAGAAAGGTCAGCTGATATCCTAGTCTACTTCTTTCCCTGGGGAGTGGAGGACAGAGGAAGGCTCTGCTCAGGCTTCTAGGAGAAGCAAGGGTAGAGGAGGAGTATGTGGTTTGTGCACAGGAAGGAGGTGGCCATGCCACGCTGTGTCTAAGCTGCTGGCACAGAGGTACACGGCCGAGTCCCCTGGCTCCACAGGCTGGATCCTCAGCGTGGAAGACGCCCCCTTAGGCCTTTCCGCAGAGAACCGATCGTCAGGCATCCCCGATTTGTCTGCTTCATTTTCATCCTGGAAATAAGTCAGGAGCACCAGGCTCTGTCCCCGGGTCTGCCGGTACCAGTAAAGGCCAGCATGACCAGAAACTGGATCACACCTGAGGGCTACTGCCTGGCCCTTCTTTGTGACCCTGTGCTTGGGACCTGGGAGACTCCAGCACCTGTTTGACCTGAGGAGACAGACGCTGGGAACAGAATGGGAACAATGATGAGAATCAGCACACAGACAGACACACACACATCACACACACCACACAAACACTCACCACATACAGCCAGATACAAACCACACATGCATGCACACATACGCACCATATAGGGACTACACCACACACACACACATACACACAACACACACACCACATAGACACTCACCACATACACTACACAAACACACTCCCCACAGACATCACACACAACACTCATATGTACCACACACATATATCACGCACTCACACCACATGAAAGCACTCACCATATATACCACACACTCGCGCACTCACACATGCCCCCACGTGTACACACACACACAGTGGAACTTCTTGGTGTCCAGGGACTCACCTGCCACCAAGAGGCAGATGGCTGCCCAGCAGAGGAGCCTGGACTCCATGGTGGGTCAGGCAGGACTGGAGAGTTTGCTGGGCCAGGGATTTTGTGCGCATGAGCAGAGAAGGGGGTGTCCCTTTGCCCACAAAGCAGGTGATATCACTGTCTCATCAGACCCCATGGCCTCGGGATCATGTGACCATATTATAACACACTTAGATGAATGATTTGAATATGTAACACCGCACTCTCCTGAGAGGCTCCCCGAGCAGAATGGCACAGGCGCAGTGCACGTGCTGAGTCTGTGGGTCCGTGGAATGCAGGGTGAGGATGTTGAGCTGGAAAGCTGACAGGATGTTCTGCAGATCAGAGATCTGAACGGAAGTACGCAATCGAAAATCACCCTTACATAGGTAATAGCTGAAGACTGAGAAAAAAACAAAAATTCATGCACGACATTGAAAGTGAAAAGACAAATGAATTGAGTAGGCATCTCTAATTTAAAAAAAAAAAAAAATCTGTTGCTGTTGATTCAATGCCGACTCATAGCTACCCCACAGGACAGGGCAGAATTCCCCCATAGGATTTCCAAGGCTGTAATCTTTGAGGAAGTAAATTGTTATATCTTTCTCCTGTGAAGCAGCTGGTAGGTTCCAATAGTTAAGCTTTTGGTTAGCAGCCGAGCGCTTAATCACTGTACCACCAGGGCTCCTCAACATTCCTAATAAAAACCCACGTTGAAGGACAGCGCAAGACCAGGCAAAGTTTCGTTCTGTTGCACGGAAGGTTAGTCCTAAGTCAGAGCCGACTCCATCACCACTCGCAACAACAGGACTAAAGCGGTCCTCAAAGGACACTAAAAAGAGCCAAGTCAGAGATGCAAGAGCCTAACCAGAATCAACTCATCATTGGAGTTGGGGAAGAAAGGAGTTTCCAGGAGGGGGGTGAGATTAACGTGTTAATTCACAACCTCGTGTGGAAGACAAGTGAGAAGGCAGGCAGGACCTGCAACAAGGCTCCTAGGAGTCGGATTGGGAGAAAAATGGATGTGTGTGCCTAGAAAAGAGGTGAACACAGCACTCTACCTCTGTTACTGCACAGAAGAGAAGGGCGGACCCCCCAAGCTAATGGAGTAGAAACTATCAGAGGCATTTTTAGCGTGTGGACCTTACTTTATAGCAGAGAAGCAGCGTTTGTGCCTCCTGTAGGTCTTGGGATGCAGCCACCTACCTGTGTCTCAGGCCCAGGGCACGTGCTAATGGCATCGCTTCTGCTTTTGCTAGCAGCTTTTGCTGTCCTAGGATCTTGGTGATAACAGTGTGATGCCGACTGTGAGGGAAAACTCAGAAGCTGGAGTCAGAAGCCAACTCTTTGCTTTAAAATCCCTCGTAGCACACGAAATAAACCAAAGCTATGCCACTGGTATTCAGATATCAGCAGGGTCACCCATGGTGGACAGGTTTCAGCTGAGCTTCCAGGTTAAGACAAACTAGGAAGAAGCTGTCTATTCTGACAAGAATCCCCCAGTGAAAGCCTTTGGAATAGCCATGGAACACTGTCTGATATACTGCCAGAAGATGAGCCTCTCAAGTTAGATGGCACTCAAAAGACTAGAGGGGAAGAGCTGCCCCCTCAAAGTAGAGTTGACCTTAATGACGTGAGTGGAGTGAAACTTTCGGGACTTTCATTTGCTAATATGGCACTACTCAAAATAAGAAGAAACAGCCTCAAACATCCATTAATAATTGGAACCTGGAATGTACAAAGTATGAATCTAGGAAAACTGGAAATGGTCATTCAAAAATGAAATAGTAGGCATAAACATCAACACCCTAGGCATTAGTGAGCTGAAATGGACTGATTTTGGCCAATGTGAATCAGACAATCATACGGTCTACTAAATGTCGGGAATCACAACTTGAAGAGGGGTGCTGTTGCATTCATTGTCAAAAAGAACGTCTCGAGATCTATCCTGAAGGACAACACTGTCAATGATAGGAACATATCTATGCGCCTACAAGGAAGAGCGGTTAATACAATTATTGAAATTTACACACCAACCACTAAGGCCAAAGATGAAGAAATTGAAGATTTTTACCAGCTTCTGCAGTCTGAAATTGATCGAACATGCAACCACGTTGCATTGATACTTGCCGGTGATTGGAATATGAATGTTGGAAACAAAGAAGAAGGATTGGAGCTGGAAAATATGGGCTTGGTGATAGAAATGATGCCAGAGATTGCATGATAGAATTTTGGAAGACCAATGACTTCTTCATGCCAAATACTTTTTTTCTTCTACATAAGCAGCAACTATACACATGGACTTCGCCAGATGGAATACACAGGAATCAAACTCAGTACATCTGTGGAAAGAGATGATGGAAAAGCCCAGTACCATCAGTCAGAACACGGCCAGGAGCCGACTGTGGAAGAGCCTATCAACTGCTCTTATACAAATTCAAATTGAAACTGAAGAAAATTAGAACAAGTCGACAAGAGCCAAAGTACGACCTTGAGTATATCCCACCTGCATTTAGAGACCATATCAAGAATAGATTTGATGAGTCAAACACTAATGACCAAAGACCAGAAGAGTTGTGGAATGAAACAAAGACATCATACATGAAGAAAGCAAGAGGTCATTAAAGAAGGAAAAGACCAAAACAGATGTCAGCAGAGACTCTGAAACTTGCTCTTGAATGTCGAGCAGCTAGAGTAAAAGGAAGAATTGCTGAAGTAAAAAGAACTGAGGAGAAGATTTCAAAGGGTGGCTTGAGAAGACAAACTAAGGTATTATAATGACATGTGTGAAGAGCTGGAAATTGTAAACCAAAGGGAAGAACACGCTTGGCATTTCTCAAGCTGAAAGAACTGAAGAAAAACTCAAGCCTCAAGTTGCAATAGTGAAGGATTCTATGGGAAAAATATGAAATGACACAGGAAGCATCAAAAACAGATGGAAGGAATATACAGAGTCACTACATGAAAAATAATTTGTCAAGATTCAACCATTTTAGGTGCTTGGTAGAGACTTAGCTGACAGTCTCTGGGTGATAATTCTCCTAGCTGATTATTTCTAGGTCAAGGCTGCTGTCTGCTCCATCTATTAACATTTCTCCTGGGTGGTTTGCATCCTTGTAGGTGTTATAGTTTGCAACTGACATTTGTTTTCCCTCCAGAGAATTTTTGTCTGATAGGGGACAGTGGTGGTCCTTCCTCCTCTATTTCTTCTCCTCTTTCTCTCCTTCCTCCTCCTCTTCTTCCTTAGAGCCGCACCTCCAATGGAGAGTTGGATTAACCTTCACCCAGGGTATCAGGCCCAGGCCCCTGTGACTGCAGCAGTGACAGGGTGAGGCCCAGTGCACCGAGTTCAGGGTAGACCCAACCTATGGTTCCTCATCTTCCTCTCTTTGTACCTCCCCCTGGCATCAAGGCTGTGGGCCCACAGTTCTCCCCCTGTGGTTCTCGTTAGCAATTTGAGGGACCTCCCACTTCCCACAGTGCTGTAGGTTGCCTGGCATTAACTGAGAGCCTCAAACACCTGCCTAATATTGGATCAGTGAAGTTTTTCTTAACTCTTCCCCTCTTGGGCAGCACATCTGGACCCACCCAGGACCCCGAGATTTCAGTGGTTCCACAGCACCATCTTTTGTCTAAAAAGGGAAGCATCATCATAGTTTATCCCTTCTGCTCTGGCCCAAGGGATGCTGGGAAGTACCTGCATATCCAAAACCAAACACCAAACCGTTGCCTTTGATTCCACCTTGTGAAGAACTCATGTGTTACTGTGTAGAACTGAGCTCCACAGGGTTTTCTTGACTGCGATCTCTATGGAAGCAGATTTTCAGCCCTTTCTTCTGTGGTTCTATTGGATGGATTTGAACCGCCAACCTTTCAGTTAGTAGTTGAGCATAAACTTGTGTGCCACCCAGGGACCTCTGCATAGTTGACAGGGTGCATATTTCAGAACATTCTGCAAGCTTTACAATCAGCATCCTCTAACCTCTATCCCAACACTAGTCTTAACCCGATGTGGTGGTTTATGTTTTGTGTCCACTTAGCTAGACCATGGTTCTCAGTGGTTTTGCAGCAGTTATGTAATTATCCTCCATGTTATGATCTGATGGGAGCAGCCAATCAGTTGGAAGGGCAGTTTCCCTGGGGTTGTGGCCTGCATCCAATGTATGTGGATGTTCTGGAAAAGCACATTCTCTCTCTCTCGATCCTGCACTCATCTCATGATTGACCTCTGGTTCGTGGAGAAGCCTTCAGCCTGACACTTGACCAGTGGATTTGGGAGTTGCCAGCCTCCACAATTGTGTGAGCCATTTCCTCGAAATAAATCTTTCTATATATATTTATACATACACTTCACTGGTTTTGCTCCTCTAGAGAACCCAGCCTAAACTCCCTAACTCTATTCCTTCAACTTACCATGTTTAACATCCCTAATCTACTCATTCTACTTAAATCCTATGACATATCTGACAGTTATCATCTAACTGGGATTTTCTTCCCTTAAAACCATGTCCTGAAAGGGAGAGGGATAGACCTGGGGATAGAAGGAAATAATACCTAGTCTAAAATAGGGGAAAAAAAAAAAAAACCAGCACTTGAGAGTAAGGTTTCTTTTTCTCTCCATTACTGAAGATATACCTAGATGCCCTTACGACCACCACACACAGGAGACCACCAAGGTAACTCGAGTAAACACATATACCTAGATGCCCTTATGACCACCACACACAGGAGACAACCAAGGTAACTCGAGTAAACACAGATCAGCTGAGGTCTGAGCAGGCATTTCTGTTACTGTCTAATGATTTCTATCCTCCAGCCAATAGCCACAGCACTTCAGGAGTTCTCCTTTGGTCTAGTCTCCTCCTACAAAAAAGTCAGCTGCTGTCCTAGTCTACTGCTTTCCCTGGGGAGTGGAGGACAGAGGAAGGCTCTGCTCAGGCTTCTAGGAGCAGCAAGGAGAGAGGAGATGTACGTGGTTTGTGCACAGGAAGGAGGTGGCCATGCCACGCTGTGGCTAAGCTGCTGGCACAGAGGTACACGGTCAAGTCCCCGGCTCCACAGACTGGGTCCTCAGCGTGGAAGACGTCCTGTCAGACTTCTCCACTGAGAACCGAGCCTCAGGCATCCCTGACGTGTCTGCTCCCTCCTTGTTTTGGAACTACATCAAAAACGCCAGATTCTGTCAGTAGCAGTAAAGGCAGTTGTGTCCCTGAGGGCTATGGCCTTGCCTCTCTTTGTGACACTGTGCCAGGGGCCTTGAAGACTCTGGTATCTATGTGACCTGAGGAGACAGACTCTGGGAACAGAATGGGGACAATGATGGGAATCGCCACACAGACAGACACACACACCAAATATACACACCGTACATACCACTCACACACACACTCATGCATGCCCCCCATGCATAGCCACACATGCACACATATACACACAGGAAATACTTGGCGTCCAGGGACTCACCTGCCCCCAGGAGCCAGAGGGCCACCCAGTAGGTGACCCGGGAGCCCATGGTGGGTCCTGTATACCTGGAGGGTTTGCTGGGTCAGAGTCTTTGTCCTCATGAGCAGAGGAGGGAGACATCCTTCCCCACAGAAGGCAGATCATGTCACTGTCTCATCAGTCTCCAAGGCCTCCAGAAATGAGATCAGATTACAACACACTTTGACAACTGATTTGAATATGTACAAGCTCCTTTTTGAAAACATCACCTCATGGGTGCTGGCCCAGAGCCCCCGGACTGTCTGGACAGGAGACACACACAGCTCTAAGCGCATCTTTTCCCTCACCCCTCTCCTCGTCTGCCAGGCATGTTCACTGTGACCCACCTCCAGCACCTCAAATGCCTGACTGAGGACGATCCCATGGTCCATGTGTTCCTGTCTGCCATGGCCCCTCCACATTCCTGGCCACACTGCTCAGCATCCCCAACCTTAGGCAGGGTGGGCACTGGGGGCTGACTCGGCTGGGCATGGATGAGCTTGAAGTCACTGGGGTATCCAGGGACACAGGAGACGAAGTGATGCCTGGGTCAGTGTCTGAGTCCGGAGCTCTTATTCCTTTTGCCTGTCAGAGACCAATGTCCCCTGGGTTCTCTCATCTCCATGAAGGACTCTCCCCAGGACCCACGGCAAAGCCCTTCTGTTCCAGTCTCCATGCCACAGAAAAGTTTCCTCTCCTCTTCTTTGTGGAAGGAGACTCAGGCTTCTCGTCCAGAAACAGTGGTGTGTAACATGCTCTAGAGAGTCTCCTGATGCTTCCAGAATCCACAAGGCTGTTACAGGGGTTTCAGCTCCTGATTTCACTGCTAGAAGAACCCCCAGGTGTTCCATGGTCACTAAAATAAGTCTACTTTCATTAACTGGAAACTGTAGTTTCAAACTCCCTTTCTTTTGGGGGGAGCATGCGTGTCAGGTAAGGGGACCCAGGGCAGGACACATTGCAGCTCTGTGTGATTGCTGCTAGCCCAGAGACACGTGACTGAGTCCCATCCCCAGGTCTAGGCTGGCTGAGAGTGGCCCAGAGCTGCACCTAGCAGGAACAGTGGGCCCTGCAACTTTCACTCCAGCTCTGAGGCCCCGGGTCTGAGCCGGCTAAGGGGGCCTCGTGAGCCCTTTTTGTGAGGGGCTGATGTGACCCTGCAGCACTGTGGAGTAACTGCTGGCGCAGAAGTACACAGCTGTCTGCGAGGGGGAGGCCGACCCCAGCGTGAGGTGGAAGTGCTCCTTTTTTGATCTGGAGACGCTGTAACCCTCGGGGATCTCACCATTTTTAGTATCACCAACACCAAGAGAGTAGTGGATCAGCCTCAGCCCCAGTCCCGGGTCTTGTCGGTACCAGTACATGTACTCATGGTCCATGTTCTGGGTACATTGCAGGGTCAAGTTCTCTCCTGTCCTCGTGATTTTGTGCCTCGAGTTCTGGGTGATGCCAGCATTCGTGTGCCCTGTGGGGACAAAGACCAAAGCTGGTGCCAAAGGGAAAGGCTGGGGAAGGATCCGGAAATCATAGGAGAGGGGAAGGTCCTGCCCAGGACGCACCTGCCCCCAGGACAGCCAGGACCATAGCGCAAAGGACGCGCATGGCAGGGACAAGCTCTGGAGGGGTCCTTCTGAGATGTCACCCTCCTGCCCCAGCCTGGCCCCAGAGCAGCCTGTCCCAGTGGCCACGCCCCTTTTCCCTGCAACCTCCAGTCAAAATAAACACTCAGGCCAACAGCCCAGACTGGGAGGAGTGCACTGCTCTGAATTTGCACAAGTCCTGTGTGTAGATGAGTCTTTCCTGCCTTTGTGCAGAACAGTTTGTAACTCTGTATAAATTTCTACCTGAGGATGGAATTCCTCCTTGACTCACTGGCTTTTATTTACCTAACTATCCCTGTAGTCCAGAATGTCAGGGGAGATCCTTGTGGCTTCCTCGTGCAATTTAAGACTCCTGTGTTCTGGAACTCTTTCAAGAGTCCTTTTCTCATTTGCTCGGTCATCCACCCTCCTGTTAACCCCCTTCCGACTGCAAAGACTCTCTCTGGAGTCAGGGCTCTAGATCCGAGGGCACCTCTTCAACCAGCACTCGGGAAGGTTTCACTCAATTCCTTATCAATTCACTGACTGGTGGGACTCCTGCCCACACCTAGCTAGATTCATCAGGGCACCTGCTTCCTGAGTGGTCGGCAGGAGAACGATCCCCAAAGATGTCCACATCCCAAGCCCTGGACCCTGTGAGTGTATTAGACTTCATGGTGGGGGGTTAAGGCTTCAGACTAAATTAACGTTGCTAATCAGTGGACTGAGTTCCTGGTGGTGCAAAGGCTTAACACACTCAGCTGCTAATCAAAAGGTTGGAGGTTTGAGTGCTCCCAGAGGTGCCTCCAAAGTAAGGCCTGGAGATCTGCTTATGAAAAGTCAGGGACTGAAAACCCCGCGAAGACGTTCTACTCTGACTCAGATGGGGTTGCTGTGAGTCACAGTCTACTCGGATGCAGCCAGATACTAATAAAATTGTCCATGTGTGTTTCCTTCTGGAATCTTCTCCAGGGAGCAGAGCTGGACCCTGCATGCACAGTAGTGCCCTGACCCCCTGCATTCTGTAATTCCCTGTGACTCGTGAGACAGAAGTTTCCACAGAAACAGGTAGGTGTTTAGGATCGATATTGGACATTTAGGATTGTAGACCCTGGAGCTCCCGAGGCAAGATACAGAGTTACTTTCATTTTAAGTTTCTTATTTCATGTGATCCCAAATCTTGTACAAAGTAGAGGGCACAAAAATGTGGGTTAAATAAAGGAAATGAACTAACAAATTCCAACGCTTTACGTCCTTTCTCTCCTGGTAGGCTGCACCATGAACAGGAAGACTCCTTAGCAAACCCCCCTTCCTCTCTGTGTGCAACAGGGAAGACTCCACTGGAACCCCCCACTCACACAAACCCAACAAAACCAGCTGCCACTGAGTCAACTCCAACTCACGGTGACTCCGTGTGTGTCAGAGTATAACTGTGCTCCATAGGGTTTTCAGTAGATGTTTTTGCAGAAGTAGATTGCCAGGCCTTTGTTTTGACGTAGCTCTGAGTGGACTGGAACCTCCAACCTTTCAGTTAGCAGCTGAGCGTGGTCACCTTTTGCATCCCCCAGGGACACCTTTCATGAAATATGGCACACCCCCTATTCAGAACAACAGCTCCAGTGCAGAAAGGTGTACCTTTGCTCTTGTCACCTGTAGGATCCATGCAGGGTCTCTGCCCTGAAGTTGTCAGGGAGGCAGCATGATAATCCCACATGGTGCATGACCTATGACCTTCCTGCTCCTGCACAGCTGGGCCTGAAAAGGAGAAGCTGAAGCAGGGATAGTTCTGCAGGGGGGTCGGAAGGCCCA
Source organism: Elephas maximus indicus (assembly GCF_024166365.1). Lineage (NCBI taxonomy): Eukaryota > Metazoa > Chordata > Mammalia > Proboscidea > Elephantidae > Elephas > Elephas maximus. The sequence continues at coordinate 8,027,617 of NC_064826.1, forward strand.
CAGTGCCAGAGGAATGGAGCCCAGTGTGCCTCCTCGCTTTGCTGTTTGTGACCTCTGCCTGCAGGACAGTGGCTTCACCTCTGTCAGTAGTGGTTCTGCATCTGAACAAACCGTCACACAGTCCTTCCTCAGCACACTTCTGTCAGCACTGACACAGGTCACAGGGATGAGCAAATAGAGTCTGGGGAGCCCTCCGCTCAGCGGGCCTGAGCTCAACCTGGAGGCCGCCCTCGTTCTCACCATCACTTCCTAAGCTGGGCAGAGGGCTTGGTGTAAAGGGCGGCCAGTGCTCTGCAGGGCTGTGCAAGTTGCTGACACAGAGGAACACAGCCAAGTCCCCCACGCTCCAGGGCACTCACATTCAGCTCTAAGTGGTAGTCAGGTAGTAAGTTGGCCTGAGAACTGATGCCGGATGTCACCTTTGTCTCTCTCTTTCCTCTCATAATATTCTAGGAAGCACTGAGGGCCCTTGCCCTGGGTCTGCTGGTACCAGTACACAGAAAGGTCTCCAGAGAGGAGGGAACAGCTCAGCATCACCTGCTGTCCTTATGCTTTGCTCAGGTGTCTCAGGCACTGGGTGACTCCAGAACCCATTAGGCCTGTATAAGGGGGGACAGGGAAGAAGCTGAGGACAGAGTGCAAGGGGCCTGGCTGCAGCCATTCTTATGATTGGTCTTGAACTTCGGGGATGGTAAAGGCAGGTTGATGCCTTCCCACCTGTGGCCAGCACTCACCTGCCCCAGGAGGCAGAGGGTCGCTCAGCAGAGGAGCCTAGAGCTTATGACGGGCCAGGAAGAGTGGGCAGTGTTTCCCACTCAGGGTGGGGTGTCCTAGGCCTAGCACTCTAATGCTCTGCACCCCTTTTCCCTGATAGGATCATTCTGTGATGTTGAAGCTGCCGCAGAGACATCACCCACTCCTCCAAAGTTTCCCCATCCCTTGTAGCCTGCCAAGCCGTGGTTTCTAACTGAGGCTTGGCCTGACCGCACCTGAATTTGGTACTGAATCCTACACGTGTGCAAACCAAGATCTTGGTCCACGTGCAGAACCTGAAGAACCTTGGCCCCAAACTTGACTCTGGACCTAAACTTCACCGGAGGGGAAGATGCTCTCTGGCACAGAGCTGCATCCAAGCCCATTCACAAAGCAAAAGTTCCTTCATTTACCGATGCCTCAGTACCTGGATCTCCAACTATGTACATGGGAGGGACCGGGGTATCGGATCTTTGGCACACACCACACGCATGCACACATCACACTCATGCATACAACACCCACATGCACACACCACACTCCATATGGGACACACAGGCACACACATACACCACATACTGCACACATACACACATGTTCATAGGTCACACACATGCACACACCATATACCACACATCACAAACATTTATCCACATACATACAACACACTCCCGCACACAAACACACCCACATCCACACACAAACAGTGGGATTACTTGGTGGTCTGAAGACTCAGCTTCACCCAGGAGGCTTAGGCCGTGCAGCAGAGGAGCCTGGAGCCCATGGTTTAGGGGCCCAGGGAGGGGAGAAGAGGGTCTTCTCAGGCAGTGTGTTGGGAAAATGGGACCTGGGCTCTCTTGGAATCGCTCAAGGATTCCATTGTCCCAGCCGGGTTCTTGGCTCAGGGCCCCCTCAGTGTACACAAGGGCACATCCCAGAATAAGTGAAATTTGGACATTTCTCCCAAGAGGGTGTGCTGTCTTTGACCTCCTCCCAAGACAGTTTGGACCTTTGAGCTCATGATTACTTCCAGTATGAAACAACTTTCCTGTGTTTTCAACTCTCCAAGTATTTCTGTCATTTAGATGCTCAGGTTAAATCATTAGGGTACTTTCGGTGATTTGGGTGAATATTTAAAATAAAATACTCCCCAAACCTCCAAAGTACTATCACCCAGCGAGGTTGAAATAGGATGAACGATTTTTATATAGAAATAGTGTACAACCACAGATGAGGCCCTCTTTTAATGTACATGTCTTATGATGTGGCGTTTGACAAGGAAGAAGCACTGGGAGCAGAGTGCATCCTTTGTACCTGGGGTTCCTGCACAGAGAAGCTCCTCGTCCAGGCAGATTGACCAAAGGGACCTTCCTCCAGAGACTACAGACAGAGGGCCTTTCCCTGGAGCTGATGCCCTGAATTTGGACTTCTAGCCTACTAGACTGTGAGAAAATGAATTTCTCTATGTTAAAGCAAAAAATGAAAGATGTGGTGCTTGAGAAAGTAGGCTTAATATCCGACAGCCCTGGGCTAAGGGGGCATCCTGCCCCATGTGGATGCCAGGGATTCAGCTCAACAAACCAGTGTTCTCACTGGAAGATGAGGCAACAACAGTGCCCTCTTCAGGGTCAGTGTGAGCTTTATTAGTAATTGTTCAGGAAGGTCCTGCAGACAAAGCCCAGTGATGCCCAGCACACTGCAGCCAAGATGACTGCTTGAGTCCTAAGTGGAGTAGAGTTGATAAAGTGCGTGTTTGCTAATGAACTGCATATTAACAGTTATATAAATATCGTACGCTCGTAATCAGCTGCGTGGGGAAGTCTGCCTCCTCTCTTATGGTCACTTCCTGAGCTGGCAGAGGGCTTTGTGCACAGAGCAGCTGAGGCTCTGCAGGGCTGTGCAAGCTGCTGGCAGAGGAACATGACCAAGTCCCACCTATCAAGGGCACTCAGATTCAGCTCTGAGAAGAAGTCAGGGAACTGTTGGCCTGAGAACTGGTCTGAGGTGTTACTTTTCTTTCTCTCTTTCTTGCTGTAATGCTAAAAAGTCGAAACTGGGAGCCCTGCCCCTGCACTTGCTGGTACCAGGATATAGAGAGGTACCCAGAGAGCGGGGAACAGCTCAGCATCACCTGCTGTGCTGGTGCTTTGATCAGATATCTCAGGGACTGGGGGAGGGTGTGACTCCAGAACTCACTGGGCCTGTGAGGGAAGTGGCAGAGGTGAGCACAGGAGGGGCTATGGTGCACACCCGGGGGGCCCAGCTCTGAGTGGAGGGACCCACTGTTCACAAGGCTTATCTGCGCCCAGAAGGCAAAACAGCTCTGAGCACTGAGCAGCAGAGTCAGGAGCCCTGGGCCAGCCAGGCATGGGAAACATCACTGCTCGATGGGGCCTTGGACCTCTGGGGTGAGAGCTGGTGTCCTCAGCCTCTTTTTCCTGATTGGAGGACGCCCTGTGACACTCCTGTCTGATGCCATTGTCCCTGCAGGCTGAGGCTTCCAGTGCCTCGCCATCCCACAGACTCCTGCCCCATCTGAATAGTTTTTTATAGCGGGGGCCAGGTACCCACACAGCATCTCTGGTGTGTCTCTGAGGCTTTGCTTCTCCGACTGCCCCTGTCCCACCTTCCACTCCTCCTCCCATGAAAGCCTGAAATCCTCCATTCTAGAGTCAGAGGCCTGTGCCCTGCTCTGAGGGAGGATCCCTGACTAAACTCCTCCCCCAGTGCTGGTCTCAACCAGGTTTGTGTTTAGACTGTCTGTCCCAGGCAGCATTCCAGCCCTGCACGGTGGACTAGGATGTGGACCACGTAATTAAGTCCAAAGAAGTCTAAATAAAAAAACCAAACCCATAGCCACTGAATGTATTCCGACTATGGATACCCTAGGCATGCAGACTAGAACTGCTCCAGAGGGTTTTCGTGGCTGTGGTCTTTACAGAAGGAGTCCCTTGGTCGCACAAACACCTAAGGGCTTGATTACCAGCCAAAATGATGTCAATTCAAATCCAACCAGAGAGGCCTTCGAGACAGGCTTGGCGATCTGCTTGCAAAAGGTCACAGCCTTGAAAACCCTATGAAGCAGTTCTACTTTGCACACATGGGGTCACCATGAGTCAGAATCCACTCAACTACAGCTATCTACGTATCTGTGTATCTGTGTATCTATCTGTCTGTCTGTTATCTCTCTCTCTTTTCTATCTACGTACCTCTCGACCTACTCACCCAGCCACCTAGCCAACCATCCATCCACACAGCCCTCCATCCATCCATCCATTCACACAGCCATCCATCCATCCATCCATCATTCTGTCTGTCCGTCCATCCATCCATCCATCTGTATATCTGTACATACATCCACTCATCCATCCACTCACCCACCCATCCTTTTGTTTTGGGAAAGTTATCACTGAAAGCTCAGCTGCTCTGTCCTGCCTGGATGAGTGTTGCTAACCCATGCTGGTTAAGTATCGCTAACTCATGCTGATAAGGAAAACTTCCTAAGTTTGATCCTGGGTAAAGTTGCTGTTTCAGATAAATGGCATTATGACTAATTCTTGTTTAGCTCTTGGCCCAAGAAACCCATTTTAAATCTTGCCTCTACAAAAAATTTTTAACTCAAAAACTTCGAAACAGACAAAAAATGACTTCAAAGGCTGTTGAAATCATTGCATGCACCATGGACTTCATGATTTGGCCAAATGGTCAGCAGTTTCTCCACATTGTCTCTGGCTTTTAGCGGAGTGGCCATATGCTGACTGGATTTGCTCCCCAATCTGTGACCTCGGGTGCTGGGTATGGGCACCTACAATCTTGCTGCACATGGCTTTGCACCCTGGGAAGCCCACCTCTGGACCTCCCAGTCTTGAAGCTCCTTCATCCACGTAAGAAAACTGGCTCTTGGGTGTGGGCGTCCACCTGCAAGATGTGAAGGAGGGATGTGGGTTAGAGTAGAAGAAAGTTAATTCTCAATATTGCTTTGTCAACTTTTATAAGAAGAAATTGGAGGATCTCATGGGTTTTAATGCAAACCAAAGCAATGGTTATTTCAGTTCCTTTTTAGTGTACCCTTGAGACAGCCTCAGAACCCTCCAAAACCCACCCTATGCCCACAGGTACTTGGTAGAGACTTAGCTTACAGTCTCTGGCTGATAATTCTACTAGCAGATTATCTCCAGGTCCAAGGCTGCTGTCGGGGGCGTCTATTAACATTTCCCCTGAGTGGTTTGTTTCCTTGTGTGTTTTAGAGTTTGTGATTGACATTTTTTTTCTTTCAGAGAGTTTTTGTTTGCTAGGGGGCGGTGATGGTCCAGTGATAGAATTCTTATCTTCTATGTAGGGAAAAAAAAAAAAAAAATTTTTTTTTTTATCTAGGAGACCCAGCTTCGATTCCCTGCCAGTCCACCCTGTGCTCAACCACCACACATCTGTCCTTGGAGACCTGTGCATTGCTGTAATGCTGAGCAGATTTTAGATGAGTCCAGACTAAGATGGAATAAGAAGAAAGGGCTGGTGATCTGCTTCTGAAAATCAGACAATGAAAATCCTAGCAATCATGATGTTCCAATCCACATCCCATCAGGTGGATGGCGCAAGACCGGGAAGAGTTTCATTCTGCTCTTCATTGGGTCTCCAAGTATCAGGGTGAATATCACAGAAGTTAAAACAAAGACAACAAGAGCCACCCAATAATACTAAAGTGACTTATGTAATTATTTAAGAGGTGTAAAATCCCAAATCACCCGGAGAGTTTAAAGCTGCTCAATGGCATCCTACTTTGCTCCTATCCCTTGGAAAGAAAATGAGTCATAAATTTCAGGTTGGGAGTGACTGCTCTCTGCTTTACTCAGGTACCCAGAATATTTGAAATTGATGACGTAGCATGAAGTGCAATCTGCATTCTCTCTCTCTATCACATTCACACATGCAAAGTCACAGGCACACATACATATACACACAGACATGCACATACCCACACATGCACACGCACACACACACCACCCAGACCTATGCTCTCCCCTTCCGCCTCTATGGAGCCCCTTGTCCTCTTTCTGCTCTTCTTTCTTCCTCCTCTTCCTTCTCACCCCTCTCTTCCTCCTTTTTCTTCCTTCTCCTTCTTATCCTCCTCTGTTTCTTCTCCTCTCCTTTGGCCTCCTTCTCTCCTTTTTTCACCTCCTTCTCCTCCTCTCCTTCCTAAAACTCCTCTTCCTCAGAGCCCCTTCTCCAATGGACATTTGGGTCAGCCGTCCTCCAGGTTCTCAGGCCCACGGCGCTCTGACTGCAGGAAGGACAGGGTGAGGCTCAGTGCACTGAGTTCAGGGTAGACCCCACCCCAAGGTTTTTATCTTCCTCTCTTTGCACTTGCCCCTGGCATCAAGGCTGGGGGCCCACAGATCTCCCACTGTGGGTCTCATTAGTAATCAGAGGGACCTCCCACCTCTCTCAGAGCTATAGCTAGCCTAGCAATAACTGAGAGCTTCAAACACCTGCCTAATATTGGATGCCCTAAAGTTTTTCTTAACCTTTCTGGTGCTGGGTATCTCCCCCAGAACCTCCCAGAGCCCCCTACACCTCAGTGGTGCCACAGTGCCATCTTGTAGCCACAAAAGGGAAGAGTCATCAAGCTTTATCCCTTCTGCCCTGGCCCAGAGGATTCCAGGAAGTTTCTGCATATTCAAAACCAAACACCATACCATTGACAATAGATTCTGACTTATGACAACCTCATGTGTTACAGAGTAAAACTGAGCTCCATAGAGTTTTCTTGACTGAAATTTCTATGGAACCAAATATCCAGCCCTTTCTTCCCTGGTGGCGGTGGGTGGGTTTGAACTGCTGACCTCCTGGTTAGTAGTTGAGCACAAACTTGTCCGCCACCCAGGGGCTTTGCGTAGGCCACAGAGTGCATATTCCAGGATATTCTGGAAGTTTTGCAGTCAACTTCCTTGAATCGTAATCCCAGCACTGGTCCTAACCCTATGTGGTGGTTAATGTTATGTGTCAGCTTGGCTAGGCCATGGTTCTTATGGTTTGACAGAAGTTATGTAATCATCCTCCATTTTGTGATCTGATGTGAGCAGCCAATCAGTTGGGAGGACAATTTCCATGGAGGTGTGGCCTGCATCCAATGTATGTGGTTGTTCTGGAAAAGCTCACACTCTCTCTCTTGATCCTGCGCTCGTTTCATGGTTGACCTCCGGTTCCTGGAGAAACCTTCAGCCTGCCGCATGACCTGCAGATTTTGGATTCACCAGCTCTTGCAACCATGTGAGTCAGGAGAAGCCTCTAGCCTGACACCTGACCCGTGGATTTGGGACTTGCCAGCCTCCACAATTGTGTGAGCCATTTTCTTGAAATAAATCTTTCCATGTGTCTTTATATATGTCCTACACTGGTTTTGCTCCTCTAGAGAACAAGCCTAAAACACTCAAACTCTCTCTCTTCGAGTTACTATGTTTACTATTCCAAGCTCATTCTCCTTAACTCCTGTGGCATATCTCACAGTTATCATCTAACTGGGATTTTCTCCCCTAAAATCATGTTCTGAAATGGAGAGAAATAGAGTGAGGGATAGAAGGAAATAATATCTACTCTAAAATAACAAGAAAAACCCAGCATTTGAAGTCGGAGGTCTTTTTGTCTCTTTTACTGAGGATCTACAAAAAAGCCCTACCCCCCGCAACACACGGAGGATCATTAAGGTAACCCCAGTACATACAGATCAGTATAGCACTGGGCAGACATTCCTGTGTCTTCCAATGATTTCCGTCCACCCGCCTACAACCACAGCACTTCAGGAGTTCTCCTGAGGCCTGGCCTCCTCCTACACAAACGTGGGCTGATGTCCTGTTCTACTGCTTTCCCTGGGGAGTGGAGGACAGAGGAAGGCTCTGCTCAGGCTTCTAGGAGAGGCAAGGACAGAGGAGGAGTATGTGGTTTGTGCATAGGAAGGAGGTGGCCATGCCACACTGTGGCTAAGCTGCGGGTACAGGGGTACACGGCCAAGTCCTCCAGCTCTACGGACTGGGTCCTCAGCACTGAGGACGACCTGTCAGGTCTCTCCGTGGAGAACCGGTTCTCAGGCATTACCAATTTGTCTGATGCATCTTTATTCTGGAAATAAGTCAGGAGCACCAGGCTCTGCCAGTACCAGTAAAGGCCAGCATGACCAGAAATTGGATCCCACCTGAGGGCTACAGCCTGGCCCCTCTTTGCGACCCTGTGCTTGGAGGCCTAGGAGACTCCAGTACATCTGTGACCTGAGGAGACAGATGCTGGGAACAGAATGGGAACAATGATGGGAATCACCACACAGACAGACACACACACACAACACACACACCACACATATGCTCACCACGTACAGCCACACACAAACCACACATGCACACACACATACACACCACATATATTGCGCATACACACATACCATACAGGCACATACACACATACACAAAACACACACACCCTAGATATGGACATAACACACATACCATATGCACGCTCAACACTTATACCACATAAACACAGACATCACTCACAACACACACACCACACACATACCACACACTCATACCACATACACACACCACATTCAGGCACACAACATACATACCATATACCCGCACACTCACACATGCCCCCATGTGTGCACACACACACACACCACACTGGAACTACTTGGTGTCCAGGGACTCACCTGCCCCCAGGAAGCAGAGGGCCACCCAGCAGTGGAACCTGGAGCCCACGGTGGGTCGGGCAGGACTGGAGGATTTGCTGGGGCAGGGTCTTTGTGTGCGTTAGCAGAAGAAGGGATGTCCGTTTCCCACAAAGCAGGTGATGTCACAGTCTCATCAGTTCCCATGGCCTCAGGAACATCTGACCATATTATTACACACTTGGATGAATGATTTGAATATGTATAACCAAACAAACCAAACCCAGTGCCGTCGAGTCGATTCCAAGTCATAGCGGCCCTATAGGACAGAGTAGAACTGCCCCATAGTTTCCAAAGAGCGCCTGGGAGATTCGAGCTACCGACCCTTTAGTTAGCAGCCACAGCACTTAACCAGTATGCCACCAGGGCTCCCTTTAAAAAAATCACCACAGGGGTCCTGGTGCACAGCCCCAGTCAAAGACCCATGTCTCCTGCATTCTCTCATCTCCATGAAGGACTCTGTCCCCATGCCCCACAGCAAAGCCATGCCACTCAACTCTCCAAGCCACAGAAAAGATTCCTCTCATCTTTTTTATGGAAGGAGACTCAGCCTCCTCGTCCAGAAACACCAGTGTGTAATACGCTCTAGAGCATCTCCCCGTGCTTCCAGAACCCACGAGACTGTTATGGGGGTTCGGCTCCTCATTTCACTGCTTGGAGAATGCCCAGGTGTTCCATGGTGACTAAAATATGTCCACTTTCATTAACTGGAGACTGTAGTTACAAACTCCCTTTCCTTCAGGGCAAGCGTGAGAGCAGGGTTGGAGAAGGCCTAGCATTTGGGAGCCAGGCATGGGGCTCAGGGGCAGGACACACTGCAGCTCTGTGTGATTGATGCTAGCCCAGAGACACATGGCTGAGTCCCATCACTAGGTCCTGGCTGGCTAAGAGTGGCCTGGACCTGTACCTCAGCAAGAACAGAGGTTCCTGCCCCTGCCACCTCATCTCCAAGGTCCCCAGGCTGAGCGGGCTGCGTGGGTTTCCTGAACCCTGTTTGTGAGGGGCTGAGGTGGCCATGCAGCACTGTGGAGTAACTGCTGGCACAGAAGTATACACTTCTGTCTGCGAGGGGGCAGCCGACCCCACCATGAGGGGAAAGTGCTCCTTGTTTGATCTGGAGACACTGTACCCATCTGGGATGTCACCTTTGTAGGTATCAGGAACACTGTTAGAGTAGTGGATCAGCCACAGGCCCAGTCGCGGGTCTTGTTGGTGCCAGTACATGGAGTTGTGGTTCATGCCCTGGGTGCCTTGCAGGGTCATGTTCCCTCCTGTCCTTGTGATCTTGTGCCTTGAGGTCTGCGTGATGCCAGCATCCCTGTGCCCTGTGGGGACAGAGACCAAAGCTGGTGCCGAGGCCACAGGGAAAAGCTGGGGTAGAATCGGTAAATCCCAGTAGAGGGGAGGCTCCTGCCCAGGACACACCTGCCCCCAGGACAGCCAGGACCAGGGTGCACAGGAGGCGCATGGCAGGAACCGGCTCTGGAGGGGCCCTTCTGAGATGTCACCCTCCTGTCCCAGCCTGGCCCCAGAGCAGCCTGCCCCAGTGGCCACGCCCACTCCCCCCACCCCCTGGGAAACCTCAGGTAAAAAACAAACATGCAGCCAGCAGCTCAGAGTGGGAGGAATGCAGTCCCCCTGATTTGCACAATTCTAAGGAGGAGATGAGTCTTTCCTGGCTTCCCACAAAACAGTTTGTGGAATTCCTCCTTGACTCACTGGCTTTTATTTACCTAACTACCCCTGCAGTCCAGAATGACAGGGGAGATCTTTGGGGCTTCTTGGTGTCATTTATGATTCATGTGCCCCACATATTCCTTCAAGAGTCCTTTTCTCATTTGCTTGGTTGCCCACCCTCCTGTTAACCTCCTTCCACCTGCAAAGACACCCTCTGGAGTGAGGGCTCCAGATCCCAGGGCACCTCTTCAACCAGCACTCAGGAACGTTTCTCAGTTCCTTATCCATTCACTGACTGGTGGGACACCTGCCCACACCTAGCTAGATACACCCGGGCACCCGCTTCCTGGGTGTGGTCGGCAGGAGAATTGTCCCCAAACATGTGCACGTCCCAGTCCCTGGAGCCAGTGAGTTTATTAACTTTCATGGTGGGGGGATTAAGGCTGTAGAGGGAATTAAGGTTGCTAATCAGTGGACAGAGTCCCTGGGGGTACAAATGGTTAACACCCTGAGCTGCTAACCAAAGGTTGGAGGTTTGAGTGCACCCAGAGGTGCCCCACAAGTAAGGCCTGGCGATCTGCTTCTGGAAAGTCAGCCTTTGAAAAGCCCATAGAGCAGTTCTACTCTGACACACATGGGGTCGCTATGAGTCAGAGTCAACTTGAAAACAGCTGGTAACTGGAGAAATTGCCCATGAGTGTTTTCTTCTGGAACCTTCTCCAGGGAGCAGAGCTGGACCCTGCATGCACAGTAGTGCCCTGACCACCCGCATTCCGTAATTGGCCTGTGACTCATGAGACAGAAGTTTCCACAGAAACAGGCAGATGTTTAAGGTCAATATTGTACATTTAGCATTGCAGACCCTGGAACCCCAAACAAGAAAGAGACTTTATGTCATTTTAAGTTCCCTTTCCTATTTCATGTGATCCCATAGCTTGTATAAAGTAGGGGGCATGTGCAAATGTGGGTTAAATAAGAGGAACTGACTAGTGAATGCCAACTCTTCATGCCCTTTCTCTCCTGGTAGGCCGCACCATGCATAGGAAGCCTCCCTAGCAAATCCCCCCCTCCTCTCTGTGTGCAGCCGAGAAGACGCTGCTGGAAACCTCGCTCATACAGAACCCAACAAAACCAGGAACAGCTGAGTCACCTCTGACTCATGACGACTCCAAGTGCGTCAGAGTGGAACTGTGCTCCGTAGGAGTTTTAGCAGACGGTTTTTCAGAAGGAGATGGCCAGGCCTTTCTTTTGAGGCACCTCTGAATGGACTGGAACCTCCAACTTTTCAGGTAGCAGTGGAGCATGTTCACTGTTTGGACCACCCAGGGACAGCCTTCATAAAAGACCTCACACACCCGGAATCCCTGTGAGGGCTCCAGTGCCGAAAACCTGGCCTTTAACTCTTGGCATCTGTAGGACCCACGGGGGATCTCTGCCCTGAAGTCGTCAGGGAAGCGGCATGACAATTCCACGTGGTGCATGACCTATGACCTTCCTGCTCCTGCACAGTTGGGCCTGGAAAGGGGAAGCTGATGCAGGGATGGTTCTGCAGAGTGGGGTGGGGGGCCCACAGGTACCGGAGGAACGGAGCCCACGGTGCCTCCTCGCTCTGTGTTTGCGACCTCTGCCAGCAGGAGAGTGGCTTCACCTCTGTCAGTTGTGGTTCTGCATCTGAACAAACTGTCACTCAGTCCTTCCTCAGCACACTTCTGTCAGCAGTGACACAGGTTACAGGGATGAGCAGAGCAAAGAGCACCTGGGGAGCTCTCCCTCAACAGGCCTGAGCTCAACCTGGGGGCTGCCCTCACTCTCATTGTCACTTCCTGAGCCGGGCAGAGGGCTTTGTGAACAGGGTGGAGGGGGCTCTGCAGGGCTGTGCAAGCTGCTGGCACAGAGGAACATGGCTGTGTCCCCCACTCCAGGGTGTTCAGTTTCAACTCCAAGTGGAAGTCAGAGAATTGTTGGCCTGAGAAACGGTCATGGGTGTCACCTTTCTCTTGATGTTTCCCCCTCTAATAGTGAAACGAACCTTGGGCCCTGGCCCAGCGTCTGCAGAGAGGTGTCCAGGATGGGGGTAACAGCTCAGCATCACCTGCTGTCCTGGTACTTTGATCAGATGTCTTGGTGTCTGGGTGACTCCGGAACACACTGGGCCCATGGCAGGAGGGGGAGGGCGAGGAGGAGATGAGCACGGTGGTGCAGATGGTGCCCCCAAGGGAGGCCCAACTCCGAGTGCAGGGTCTCACTGTCCACAGGACTCCTCTGTCCCCAGGAGGCAAAACAGCACCCAGCAGGAGCTCCGGGAGCTCAGGGTCCCTGGGCAGGGTAGCATCATTGCTTACTCGGGGTTTGGGCATCTGGAGTGAGAGAGCTGGAGTCCTCGGCCTCATTTCCCTAATTGGGGGATGCCCTGTGACGTCACTGTCTGATGTCATTGTCACTTCAGCCTGAGGCTTCCAGTGTCCTCTCCCCACCCCACAGGCTCCTGCCCTGTCTGCAAAGCCTTTTACAGCAAGGCTTGGGTCCCCACACGGCATCTCTTCTGTGTCTCTGAGGCCTGGCTCCTCTGCCTGCCCCTGTCCTGCCTCCCCCTCCTCTTTCTAGGGAGGTGAGGGACCTCTGCTGCCTGCAGGGCTCCATTTTAGACTCAGAGGCCTGAGCCTTGCTGTGGGGGAGGGGTCCCTGACTAAACTAGTCCCAGTGCTTCCTTGGGCACCATAATATCCCCCAATGCCAGGCTCAGCTAGGTTTGCCTATAAATTTCATGTCCCAGGCAGCATTCCGGCCCTCCAAAATCGGCCAGGATCTGCTCCATGTGACCAGGTCCAAAGGAGTCTAAACCAAAAAACCAAACCCAAAGTTGCTGAGTCAATTCCAACACTCAGCAACCCTATGTGTGCAGAGTAGAACAGCTCCAGAGGGTTTTCTTGGCTGTTATCTTCATGGAAGGAGGCCCTGGATGGCTCAACAGTTAGCTCTTAACTACCAGCTGAAAGGATGCCAGTTAAAACCCACCCAGAGATGCCTGGCAGGCAGTCCTGGTGACCTCCTTCTGGAAGGTCACAACCTAGAAAACTGAATGGAGCAGTTCTACCCTGATTACTTGGGGTTGTCACGAGTTGAAATCCACTCAATCACAGTTATCTATGTATGCACCTCTGTATCCATCTCTGTATCTATAAATCTGTCTATGTAGCTATGCCTCCGTCTATCCACCCATCCACCCGCCCGTCCGTCCGTCCATCCATCCATCCATCCATCCGTCCACTCATCCAACCACCCACCCATCCATCCATCTAGAAAAGGTCCCTGAGTGACACAGTTTGCTCATACCTACTAACTGAGAGGTCGGTGATTCTAACCCACCTACAGATACCTCAGAAGACAGGCCTGGTGATTTGCTTCTGAAAGGTCATGTCACTGTCTTGAAAATCCTCTGGAGCTGTTCTACCTGTAGACTTGGGGTCACCATGATTTGGAACCCACCCAACCACAAATAACAGGAACAATCTTTACACAGGTTGATTGACAGATCTTTCTTTGGCGGCACCCTGGGTAGGTTCATACCACCAAACTTTAGGTTAGTAATCAAGTGCAAACCAGGGGCCAGGGTGTCTGAGCTTGAGGGTGCAGATTCCCCACAAAGGCCTCTCCGACTCTACCATCCAGCACAGACTAGGCCCTTGGGGCTTGCTTCCCTCAGCCCCGCATGCAGTGGGCTCTAGGTGATTTGTGCTGGCTCCCCCATACCCACGCAATTGGGGCCATGGGAGGCTGGCCCCCTGGTCCTTTATCCTCTTCCTCATGGCTGAGCGAGGCTGAAGGGAGATAATGGCAGGAAAAGAGAAGGTGGCAGGATGTCCAAGAAACGTGGGTTACGGACTAAGGGGTTTCTTGGGATAGGGGACTTTCAATGCTAAAACCAGGCCTGTTCAGAACAAACGAAGACATATGGTCACCTTAATTAGAAGTGGGGATGATTATACCATCTGTTTCCCTGGCTGGCTCACTTCTTGTGGAGCTTCATTTTATACTGGTTACTTTTCTCCTCTAAGGCCATCTTTCCTAACAGGCAGCCTTCTCCCAAAGCCACAATGCTCAGCTGCCAGGGAAACCACACCATCTTCTCCTTCCTTCAGACCAACACAGGTAGGAACCACCCACCTGTGCTGGTCCTCTAGGGTACTTCTTGTTCCCCTGTTTAACCCGAACACAACTTTTCAAATAGTCCCTTCATTGCTTTTCGTCAATCCTGCCAGGATCCTGACTGATAGACCTGAGCAAACAAGCAAATAAATGAAAACAACCAAACTCGTTGCCAGTGAGTCCATTATGACACATGGTGACTTCACGTGTTACACAGTAGGACTGCTCCATAGGGTTTTCTTGGAAGTAATCTTTACACAAGCAGATCACCAGATCATCACCATATCACTGGGTGGGTTCAAACCAACAACCTTCAGGTTAGTAGCTGAATGAAAACCACTTGAACCACCAAGGTCCCTACTCATACAGGTGAGAATGAGGCTTGGAGAACATATTTTGTCTTTAAAAAAGGAGCAACATTTTTTTTTTATAAAACAAAACAAAAACAACAACAAAAAGAAGTTATAATATTTTTAACAAAATTTGTAACATTCTGCTGAATGTGGTATTGACGGAGATTATTGAATATACCCTGCACTGCCAAAAGAACAAGCAAATCTGTCTTGGAAGAATTACAAACAGAATGCTCCTTAGAAGAAAGGATGGAGAGACTATGGCACACATAATTTGGACATGTTATCAAGATTGATCAGTCCTTGGAGGAGGACATCATGCTCGGTATAGCAGGTGGTCAGTGAAAAAGAGGAAGTCCCTCAGCCAGATGAATTGACACCGTGGTTACAACAATGAGCTCAAGCATAGCAACAATTGTGAGGATGGCACAGGACTGGGCAGTGTTTCATTTCATTGTGCATAGGGTCACTGTGAGTCAGAACCGGCTCGATCGCACCTAACAACAACAATGTGCAGAAACACAAGTTCGCACCTTCTACAATCAGCACTGCAGGAGAGTCAACAGAAGCATGAGAAATGTGCTGTGTGCATATAAACTGTGTGCCTTGGGAGGCTAGAATCCTAAGAAAATCCAACAAAGAATCACTCTCTGCCCTTCCCTACCTGGGGACGTTGGCTGCGGTGGCATTTGCTTCATAGAAACATAAAGAGTGGCTCTTTTTTTTTTAACAGAAAAAAGACTGGGTTTGTGGAGCAAGGGGAACTCCCATGCCCTGGTACTCCAAATTTATACAACTTTGGAAAACTGCTCCAATGATCTTGGTAAAGTTAAGCATATGCCTACCCTAAGACCAGCTGCCCTGTTGCTGTCCAGTCAACTCCGACTCATGGTGGCCCCACGTGTGTCACCCAGAACAGTGCTCCAAACAGTTTTCAATGACTTCTTTCTTGGAAGTAGATCACCGGGCATTTCTTCCAATGCACCTGAGGGTGGACTCAAATATCCAAACTTTCACTTAGCAGCCTAGCACGTTATCCATTTGCACCACCCGGGGATTCCATGTCTATCCTTTGAGTAACTAATTCCACTCTTGTTTATATCTAAGGGAATGAATGCATTTACCCACAAAGGCTTGTGTAAGGATGTTTGGAGAAGCACTCTTCACAATAATTGAGGACTGGAAGCAACCCAGATATCCATCCAGAGAGAATGAGTAAAGACACTGTGGAATACTTAAACAATGGCGTACTTCTCCAAAATGAGAAAGAATAAACAACTGATACACACAACACGTTGATAAATTAAAAAAAAAAATTATTGTGCTTTAAGTGCAAGTTTACAAATCAAGTCACTCTCTCATAAAAAAATTTATATACACCTTGCTATATACTCCTAATTGCTCTCCCCCTAATGAGACAGCCTGCTCCTTCCCAACACTCTCTCTTTTTATGGCCGTTCCAACAGTTCTAACCCCTCTTCCTTCTCATCTCCACTCCAGATAGGAGATACCAACATAGTCTCAAGTGTCTACTTGATCCAATAAGCTCGTTCTTCACCAGCATCTTTTTCTACCCCATTGTCCAGTCCAATCCCTGTCTGAAGAGTTGGCTTTGGGAAAGGTTCCTGTCCGGGGCAAACAGAAGATCTGGGGGTCATGACCAACAGGGTCCTTCTAGTCTCAGTCAGACCATTAAGTCCGGTCTTTTTTTTACAAGAATGTGAGTTCTGCATCCACTGCTCTCCTGTTCCCTCAGGGGTTCTCTGCTGTGTTCCCTGTCAGGGCTGTCATTTGTTGTAACCGGGCACCATCTAGTTCTGGTCTCAGGCTGACATAGTCTCTGGTTTATGCTGCCCTTTCTGTCTCTTGGGCTCCTAAATACCTTGTGTCCTTAATGTTCTTCATTCTCCTTTGTTCCAGGTGGGTTGAGACCAACTGATGTATCTTAGATGGCCGCTTCTTAGCTTTTAAGACCCCAGATGCCACTCTCCAAAGAAGAATGCAGAATGTTTTCTTAATAGATTTGATTATGCCAATTCACCTAGATGTCCCCTGAAACCGTGTTCCCGAAACCCCCACCCCTGCTACGCTGGCCTTCAAAGCACTCAGTTGATTCTAGAAACTTCTTTGCTTTTGGTTTAGTCCAGTTGTGCTGACCTCGACTGTATTGTATGTTGTCTTTCCCTTCACCTAAATACTTCTTATCTACTACCTAATTAGTGAGTGCCTCTCTCCCTCCCTCTCTCCCTCCCCACTCTCAGAACCATCAAAAAATACATTCTTCTCTGTTTCAACTCTTTCTCGAGTTCTTATAATAGTGGTCTTATACAATATTTGTCCTTTTGCAACTGACTAATTTCACCCAGCATGCCTTCCGGATTCCTCCGTGTTATGAAATCTTTCACAGATTCATCACTGTTCTTTATCGATGCATACTATTCCATTGTGTGAATATACCATAAATTATTTATGCATTCATCCATTGATGGGCACCTTGGTTGCTTCCATCCTTTTGCTATTGTAAACAGTGCTGCAATGAACATCGGTGTGCATACATCTGTTTGTGCAAAGGCTCTTATTTCTCTAGGATCTATTCCAAGGAGTAGGATTGTTGGATGATATGGTAGTCCTATTTAGCTTTTTTAGGAAGTGCCACTCTAAATTGATTTCCAGAGTGGTTGTACCATTTTACATTCCCACCAGCAGTGTATAAGTGTTCTAGTCTCTCCACAAGCTCTCCAACATTTATTATTTTGTGTTTTTTGGATTAATACCAGGCCTGTTGGAGTGAGATGGAATCTCATTGCAGTTTTGATTTGCATTTCTCTAATCGCTACCGAATAAATCTATCTTGGAAGAAGTACAACCAGAATGCTCCTTAGAAGCAAAGAAGATGAGACTGCATCTTACATACCTTGGACATGTCAAGAGGGATAAGTCTGGAGAAGGACATCATGCTTGGCAAAGTACAGGGTCAGTGGAAAAGAGGAAGACACTCAACGAGGTGGATTGACACAGTGGCTACAACAATGGACTCAAGCATAACAACAATTGTAAGGATGGCGCAGGACCCAGCAGTGTTTCATTCTGTTGTGCATAGGGTCGCTGTGAGTCAGAGTCAACTCGACGGCACCTAACAACAACAACAACAACGACAACGGCTAGTGATCGTGAGCATTTCCTCATGTATCTGTTAGCTACCTGAATGTCTTCTTTAGTGAAGTGTCTGTTCATATCTTTTGCCCATTTTTTGATTGGCTTATATATCTTTTTGTAGTTGAGTTTTTGCGGTGTCATGCAGATTTTAGAGATCAAGAGCTCATCGAAAATGTCATAGCTAAAACCTTTTTCTCAGGCTGTAGGTAATCTCTTCACTCTTTTGGTGAAGTCTTTGGATGAGCATAGGTGTTTGATTTTTAGGAGCTCCCAGTTACCTAGTTTTTCTTCTGCATTGTTAGTAATGTTTTGTATACTGTTTATGCCATGTATTAGGGCTCCTAACATTGTGCCTATTTTTTCTTTCATGATCTTTATTGTTTTAGATTTTATATTTAGGTCTTTGATCCATTTTGACTTCGTTTTTGTGCATGGAATGAAGTATGGGTCTTGTTTCATTTTTTTGCAGATGGATATCCAGTTACGCCAGCACCATTTGTTAAAAAGACTGTCTTTTCCCCAATCTAACTGATTTGGGTCCTTTGTCAAATATCAACCGCTCATATGTGGATTTATTTACATCTGGATTCTCAATTCTGTTCCATTGGTCTATGTATCTGTTGTTGTACCAGTACAAGGCTGTTTTGGCTACTGTGGTGGTATGACAGG
Source organism: Elephas maximus indicus (assembly GCF_024166365.1). Lineage (NCBI taxonomy): Eukaryota > Metazoa > Chordata > Mammalia > Proboscidea > Elephantidae > Elephas > Elephas maximus. The sequence continues at coordinate 8,046,088 of NC_064826.1, forward strand.
TTCTAAAATCAGGTAGAGGCCTCCCACTTTGTTCTTGTTTTTCAGTAATGCTTTCCTTATCTGGGGCCTCTTTACCTTCCGTATGAAGTTGGTGATTTGGTTCTCAAACTCATTAAAAAACGTTGATGGAATTTGGATTGGAATTGCGTTAATCTATAGATCGCTTTTGGTAGAATAGACACTTTTATAATGAAAAGTCTTCCTATGCAGGAGGAAAGTATGTTTTTCCACTTATGTAGGTGTCTTTTGGTTTCTTGCAGAAGTGTTTTGTAGTTTTCTTTGTATAAGTCTTTTCCATCTCTGGTAAGTACCTTATCTTCTTGGGGGCTCCTGTAAATGGTGTTGATTTTGTTATTTCCTCTTCCATGTTCTTTTTGTTGGTGTAGAGGAATCCAACTGATTTTTGTGTGTTTATCTCATATCCTGATGCTCTGCTGAACTCTTCTATTAGTTTCAGTAGTTTTCTTGAGGCTTCCTTAGTTTTTCTGTGTATGAGATCATGTCATCTGCAAATAGAGATACTTTTACTTTTTTTCTTTGCCAATCTGGAAGCCCATTATTTCTTTCTCTAACCTAATTGCTCTGGCTAGGACCTCCAGCACAATGTTGAATAAGAGTGGAGATAAAGGGCATCCTTGTCTGGTTCTCCATCTCAAGGGGAATGCTGTCAGGCTCTCTCCATTTACGATGATGTTGGCTACTGGCTTTGTTTAAATGCCCTTTATTTTTTTGAGGAATTTTCCCTCTATTCCTATTTTGCTGGGAGTTTTTGTCATGAATTGGTGTTGAACTTTGTCAAATGCCTTTTCTTCATCAATTGATAAAATCATGTTATTCTTGTCTTTTGTTTTATATGATGGATTACATTAATTTTTTTCCAATGTTGAACCATCCCTGCATACCTGGTATGAATCCCACTTGGTCACGGTGAATTATTTTTTTGATATGTTGTTGAATTCTGTTAGCTAGAATTTTGTCGAGGATTTTTGCATCTAAGTTCATGAGAGTTACAGGCCTCTAATTTTCTTTCTTCGTGGTGTCTTTACCTGGTTTTGGTATCAGGAATATGCTGGCTTCATAGAATGAGTTTGGAAGTATTCTGTCCTTTTCTATGCTCTGAAATACCTTTAGTAGTAGTGGTGTTAACCCTTCTCTGAAAATTTGGTAGAACTCTGCAGTGAAGCCATCCAGATCAGGGCTTTTTTTTGGTTGGGAGTTTTTTGATTACCTTTTCAATCTCTTCTTTTGTTATGGTCTTTTGAATTGTTCTACCTCTGTGTGTGTTAGTTTAGGATAGGTAGTGTGTTTCTAGGAATTCATCCATTTCTTCTAGGTTTTCAAATTTTTTAGAGTATAATTTTTCATAGTAATCTGATACGATTCTTTTAATTTCAGGTGGGTTTGTTGTAATATCGTCCATCTCATTTCTTATCGGGTTATTTGCTTCCTCTCCTGTTTTTCCTTTGTCATTTTAGCCAATGGTTTATCAATTTTGTTGATTTTTTCAAAGAACCAGCTTTTGGTCTTGTTAATTCTTCCAGTTGTTTTTCTGTTTTCCATTTCGTTTTGTTCTGCTCTAATTTTTTTTATTTGTTTTCTTTTGGTGACTGAGGGTTTCTTTTGTTGCTCTTTTTCACTTTGTTCACGTTGTAGGGATAATTCTTTGATTTTGGCCCTTTCCTCTTTTTGTATGTGTGCATTTGTTGCTATAAATTGACCTCTGAGCATTGCTTTCTCTGTGTCCCAAAGGTTCTGATAGGAAATGTTTTCATTCCCACTGGATTCTATGAACTTCTTTATTCCATCCTTAATGTCTTCTATAATCCAGTCTTTTTGAGCAGGGCATTGTTCAGTTTCCAAGTGTTTGATTTCTTTGCTTTTTCTGTTATTGATTTTTACTTTTACGGCCTTATGGGTCAGAGAAGTTGTTTTGTAATATATCAATGTTTTGGATAATCTAAGGCTTGCTTTATGACCTAATATGTGGTCTATTCTAGAGAAAGTTCCATGTGCACTAGAAAAGAAAGTATACTTGGCTACTGTTGTGTGGAGTGTTCTGTATATGCCTATGAGGTCAAGTTGGTTGACTGAAGCATTTAGATCTTGCCTGTCTTTACTGAGCTTCTTTCTGGATGTCCTGTCCTTCACCAAAAGTGATGCGTTGAAGTCTCCTATTATTGTGGAGCTCTCTATCTCTGTTTTCAATGCTGTTAGACTTTGTTTTATGTATCTTGCAGCCCTGTCGTTGGGTGCATAAATATTTAATATGGTCATATCCTCCTGGTATATTGTCCCTTTAATTATTATATAGTGTCCTTCCTTATCCTTTAAGATGGATTTAACTTTCAAGTCTATTTTGTCAGAAATTAATATTGCCATACCTGCTCTTTTTTGATTGTTGTTTGTTTGATATATATTTTTGTCCATCCTTTGAGTTTTAGTTTGTTTGTATCTGTAAGTCTAAGGCGTGTCTCTTGTACTCAGCATATAGACAGATCATGTTTTTTAATCCATTCTGCCACTCTCTGCCTCTTTACTGGTGCATTTAACCATTTACATTCATTGTAATTATGGATAGCTCTGAATTGAATGCTATCATTTTGATGTCTTTTTTTGTGTGTTGTTGGCAGTTTCTTTTTCCCACTTAACCTTTTGTGCTGGGTAGATTATCTTTCTGTATTGTCTTTTCCTCATATTTGTTGTTGTTGATTTTGTTTCTGCTGAGTCTCTATCATTTCTTGAATTTTATTTTGACATGTGGGATAGTTTGTCTCCTTTGTGGTTACCTTATTATTTACCCCTATTACTGTAAATTTAAACCCAACTTTTATTTCTTTGTATAGCCTTGTCTTCCTCTCCATATGAAAGATCTATGACTATATTTCTTAGTCTACCTGGATTGTTTTAATGGTGTCTTCTTTTACATAATAATATCACTCTTTCCCTGTTTTGAGCATTTTATTATCTTGATTTATTTTTGGGATTTCCCTGCCTGGGTTAACATCTGATTGCTCTGCCCAGTGTTCTAGTCTTGGGTCGATACCTGAAATTATTGATTTTCTAACCAAACAACTCCCTTTAGTATTTCTTGTAGCTTTGGTTTGGTTTTTATGAATTCCCTAAACTTCTATTTATCTGGAAATGTCCTAATTTCACATTCATATTTGAGAGACAGTTTTAGCGGGTATATGCTTCTTGGCTGGCAATTTTTTTTTCTTCATTTTTTTATACACGTTATCCCATTGCCTTTTTGCCTGCATAGTTTCTACCAAGTAGTCCGAGCTTATTCTTACGGACTCTCCTTTGTAGGCGACTTTGTGTTTATTTCTAGCTGCTCTTAAAATTTTCTTTTATCTTTGGTTTTGGCAAGTTTGTATTATAATATGTTTTGGTGACTTTCTTTTAAAATCTACCTTATGTGGAGTTCAATGAGCATCTTGGTTAGATATCTTCTCATCTTTCATGATATCAGGGAAGTTTTCTGCCACCAAATCTTCAACAATTCTCTCTGTATTTCCTGTTATTACTCCCCATTCTGGAACTCAATCACTTGTAGGTTATTTCTCTTGATAGAGTCCCACGAGATTCTTATGGTTTCTTCATTTTTTTTTAATTCTTAATCTGATTTTTCCTCAAATATATTGGTGCCAAGTGCTTTATTTTAAAGTGCACAAATTCTGCCTTCCACTTGCTCAATTCTACTCCTCTGACTTTCTGTTGAGTTGTCTAATTCTGTAATTTCATTATTAATCTTCTAAATTTCTGATCTCTGTCTGTCAATGGATTTTCCAGCTTCTTAAATTTTTCATTATATTCCTGAATAACCTTTTTAATATCTTCCACTGCTTTATCTGTCTGTTCCTTGGCTTGTCCTGCGTATTGCCTGATTTCCTTTCTGATGTCTTGAAGGGTTCTATATATTAATCTTTTGTATTCTGCTTCCAGTAATTTCAGGCAGGCGCTTTCATCTAGAAGATCCCTTGATTCTTTGTTTTGATAGCTTGTTGAGGTGATTATGGTCTGTTTCTCTATGTGCCTTGATATCGACTGTTGTCTCCAAGCCATCTGTTATTTTTTGTATTAATTTATTTTATGTTTGCTTGTTGTGTCCTAGCTTCTTGCTTTGTTTTGTTTTAATATGGCCAAATGGGTTGCTTGAGTAAGCTAGCTTGATTATTTTCTCCTTTGGAGCTCTGACATCCTGTCCTCAGATGTCTACACCTGTTATCAGGTATATCAGTCTAGAAGTCCATTCACTTTTCTTGTATGAATTCAGCTCAGGTGGCCAGGTAGCTGATCATCAAGTGTGTGGTACAGGCTCTATCCTACACTCTAGGAGGGGCAGGGGTGATTGGTGTGGGTACTAGTATCTGGTTACCGCAGGGTGTCATGCTCTGAAAAAGGTAGATGGCTGAGAATCGTCCCCCTCATGTCTCTGAGGAAAGCATGTCCCTGTTCCCTAGAGTGTACAGATGGTTACAGATGGGTGGGTTCTACAGATGGACCATGGAAACCCTATGTTTTTGGTTGTAAGGACTGGGAGGTACGAGTTATCCTCGGACGTCTTTCGCAGGTGGCTGGGTGAACTGAGCAAAGCCACCACTCCTTAGGACCCTGATGTGGATAGGTGAGGACCCTGTATAATAGGTAAAGCAGTGTCAACCATCAAATATCCACCTGTCCACTGCACAGCTGAAACAGTTGTAGTCTGCCAACAAGGGCCTATTCTCCTCAAATAGGCCCACACAGATCCATGCAGGGTGGAAAGGTATTCAAAGTCCATAGATTGCTCATGCCTGAACTGGAGCCGCTTCTGTCCTAAGGTCACCAGTTTAGTGGAGCTGGCAAATTATCTTTTCTCCCAGTTGCAAATTTATTCCTTCTCCAGGGCCTGGAGGATGGCTCTAGGCACTCAACAGGGCCTAGGGAAATGAACAGGCACTGAAGCATGCTTGGGAGCAGGAGGTACACTAAAATATACACGATTACTTAGCTTTAGCTGAGAGCACTGTGTCTCTCTGGTTCCGGAGGTGCAAGTAGGCTGTGTGGCTGGTTGCTTCTCCCTGAGGAAACTGAAGCCGAACGCTAGTACCAGCCTACCACCTCAGCTCCCGGGAATGGTACCCGAGGGCTCTGGGGGATTCAGGTTTGGCAAATTCTCTCAGCTTCTAAACCTCCTCTTCCTCCCTCTGACGCTCAGTTCATTTTCTACCATTGCCTTTGATGTTCAGGGCTCCTAGCTTGTCATAAATACATTCGTTTCACTTGTTTTTTCGGGTCTTTATTGTAAGAGAGCTCACCAGAAGTGTCTGTCTATTCTGCCATCGTCGCCCCGCCTCCTAAAAATATTTCTTAGGAAAAGAATTCAGTAAAAAATAAATATTTACTACATGATTCCATTAACGCAAATTTCAAGAACAGACAAAACTAAACTATGGTGATAAAAGAAAAAAAATTTTTTTTGATAGAAAACTGAAAAGTGGTCACCTGTGCAAGATTGATGGGAAAGGAGACAAGAAATCTTTCTTACTGGATGGAAATCTGCTTTATCTTGATCCGTGTTCTGTTTGCACAGGGGTCTACATTTATCAAGTTAACCAAGCTGTACCCATGTTTTGAGCATTTGGCCCTCTATTAATTATAAAAAAATAAATAAACGAAGTGAATATGCAAACACATACTTGTATTCCATTAGTCCATTTTAAAAAGTATTTAAACACACACAAAAAGAGAAGACGAGAAAGCTCAAGTAGTCACATGAACTACTGAGAATTTGAGAAGTGTCTGTGACAGAAGTATAACATCCAAATTCAAGGCTGAAATAAGCTGCACTGCAAGGAGACACTGAGGTGCAATGGAGGAAGCAAAGCTGTAGCCAATGTCAAAGGAAAACAACTATACAAACAAGTCAGAGTTAACAGGGTCTATTGAGTGAGAAAATGTGTGTGAACAGAGAGCACCCCAAACCAAGGATGGTGAGGGGAACTTTGGCCTAGGAAAGCCACTTTAACTTGTAGCTCTATAAAAAGAACTTTAACACAAAACTTCAAAAAATAAAAACATACTTCAAAGGCTGTTGAATTAATTTCATGTACCCTGGACTTCATAATTTGGCCTAGTGGTCAGCAGTTTCTCCCCGTAGCCATTGGCGTTTAGCCAAGTGTTCATTTGGTGACTGGATTTGCTCCCCTCTCTGGGACCTGGGGTGCTGGGTGTGGGCATCCACAATCTTGTTGCAAGTGGCTTTTCACCCTGGGAAGTCCACCCCTGGAACTCCCAGGCTTGGAGCTCATTCATCCGTGTTAAGAACTGGCTTTCAGTTGTGGGCATTCACCTGCAAAGTGCCAAGGAGGGATGTGGGCTGGAGGAGAAGTAACTTAATGCCCAATATTACTCTGTCATCTTTTAAAAGAAAAAAATGGAGGAGTTCATGGTCTTAATGCAATCCAAAGCAATGGTTATTTCAGTTCCTTCCTTAATCTACCCTTGAGACAGCCTCAGAACCCTCCAAAACCTCCCCTATGCCCACAGGTGCTTGGTAGAGACTTAGCTTGCAGTCTCTGGCTGATAATTCTACTAGCTGATTATCTCCGGGTCCGATGCTGCTGTCGGGGGCATCTGTTAACTTTTCCCCTGAGTGGTTTGCTTCCTTGTGGGTTTCATAGTCTGTGAGTGACTTTTTTTTCTCCAGAGAATTGTTATTTGATAGAGGCAGTAGTGGTTCAGAGGTAGAATTTTCACCTTCCATGTGGGAGAACTGGGTTCGATTCCCAGCCAATGCACCTCAAGCGCAGAAACCACCCATCCGTGAGTGGAGACTTGTGTGCTGCCATGATGCTAAACAGACTTCAGCAGAGTTTCCAGACTAAGACAGACTGGGAAGAAAGATCTGATGATCTACTTCTGAAAATCAGCCGAGGAAAGCCCTACTGATCACAGTGGTCCAAATCCATGGCCCATCATGGGGATGGCACAGGTCTGGGCAGCTTTTTGTTCCATTGTTCATGGGGTCGCCATGAGTCAGGGTGAACTCGAGAGCAGCTGAAAGCAACAACAAACACCACCACCCAGTAGTACTAAGATTCAGGTGACGTGATGTAATCGTTTTAGAGTTGGAAAATGCCAGATCACCTGGGGGGGTTTAAAGCTGCTCAGTGTCCTCCTCCTTTGCTCATCTCCCTTAAGAAGAAAATGAACCATAAATGTCAGATTGGGGGTGACTGCCATCTGCCTAACTCAGATACCCACAGTATTAAAGACTGATGACATAGAATGAAGTGTTAATAGTATTCTCTCTCTCACACACACACACGCACACACTCATGCACACACACACACTCACAGGCACAAGCACACACACTAACATACACACTCACACATGCACAAAAACATACTTGCACACACTCAGACAATGCACACTCACACACAGACACACACACATGCATACACACAAACACACTTCCGTGTTCACACACACTCCAACCGACACTGAGGTTCCCATAGCCCCACAGACTGAGCTTCCACTGCAGGGAGATCACGAGGAGCTCTGGTGCCTCTTTAGGGTGGTTTCCTCCTGATTGAGATGGGGCCCCCTGAGGGATGTCCACGTGCGCAGCGAGTGCCCTCTGTGCATAGGGAGTGGCTGGCTGTGTGGCTCTGAGGCTGAGCTACTGGCACAGAGGAACCCCATCTGGTTGGGGCCCGCTGACCCAGGGTCACGGGGAAATGCTGTCTCTTCCTGAGGAGACCTGGTACCCAGCTGGGATGTCTCCTTTGCAGTGCTGCCAACATTCCCTGAGTAGTGGTCATCGCAGGCCCTGTCTTGGGTCTTGTTCTCACAGAACATTGCAAAATGACCACGTCCTGAGAACTCCTCAGGTCGCCTTCCTCCCTGCCTGTGTAATGTGGTATGTTGGCATCTGGGGGATTCCCTCATCCTTGGGACTGTTGGAAAGGTGGACATAGTGAAGACAAGGTTAGGAAGGTTGCTTGACCTTGTGCAGATGGGGAGGGCTGGGAGCCAGGGCTTTGCATGCCCAGGAGAGTGGTTTCCACCAGGCCTGTGGTCACCTGCTCTCAGCAGACAAAGGGTTACCCAGAGGAGCTCGGGGCCCATGCCAGGACAGGTTGAGGGGGAACCTCCAGCCCAATGCTCTCCTCTTGCTCCTTCTTGGAGATCCTTCTACTCCTCTTCCTTCTATTCCTCCTCCTACACTTCCTTTCCTTAGTTACTCTTCCTCCTCCTCTTTTTCTCTGTTCCTCCTTTTCTTCCTCCTTCTCTTCTTCCTCCTCCCCCTTTCTTCCCTTCCTCCTCTATTTCTCTCTCCATGTTCCTCCTCCTTCTCCTTCTCATCTGTTCCTTTTCCTTCTCCTCTCCTTCCTAACCCTCCTCTTCCTTGCAGCCCCTTCTCCAGTGGACATTTGGGTCAGCCTTCCCCCAGGTTCTCAGGACCAGGTCCAACTGACTGTAGGAAGGACAGGGTGAGGCTCAGTGCACTGAGTTCAGGGTAGACCCCACCCCAAAGTATTTAACTTCCTCTCGTTGCACTTGCCCATGGCATCAAGGCTGGGGGCCCACAGATCTCCAACTGTAGGTCTCATTAGCTATCAGAGGGACCTCCCACCTCTCTCAGAGCTATAGCTAGCCTAGCAATAACTGAGAGCTTCAAACACCTGCCTAATATTGGATGCCTTAAAGTTTTCCTTATCCCTTCCAGTGCTGGTTAGCTCCTCCAGAACCTCCCAGCACCCCCTACACCTCAGTGGTACCACAGTGCCATCTTGTAGCCACAAAAGGGAAGAGTCATCAAGCTTTATCCCTTCTGCCCTGGCCCAAGGGATTCCAGGAACTTTCTGCATATTCAAAACCAAACACCAAACCATTGACATACACTCTGACTTATGACAACCTCACGTGTTACTGAGTAAAACTGAGCTCCATAGAGTTTTCTTGACTGAAATTTCTATGGAACCACATATCCAGCCCTTTCTTCCCTGGTTGCAGTGGGTGGATTTGAACTGCTGACATTCCGGTTAGTAGTGGAGCACAAACTTGTCTGCCACCCGGGGACTTCTGCGTCGGCGGCAGAGTGCATATTCCAGGATATTCTGGAAGTTTTGCAATCAATTTTCTTGAACCCTAATCCCAGCACTAGTCCTAACCCTATGCGGTGGTTAACATTATGTGTCAGCTTGGCTCAGCCGTGGTTCTCATGGTTTGGCAGAAGTTATGTAATCATCCTCCATTTTGTGATCTGATTTGAGCAGCCAATCACGTGGGAGGAGAATTTCCTTGGGGGTATGGCCTGCATAAATGTATGTGGTTGTTCTGGCAAAGCTCACACTCTCTCTCTCGACCCTGCACTCATCTCATGGTTGACATCTGGTTCCTGGAGAAACCTTCAGCCTGCCACATAACCTGCAGATTTTGGATTCACCAGCTCTTGCAACCACGTGAGTCAGGAGAAGCCTCCAGCCTGACACCTGACCCGTGGATTTGGGACTTGCCAGCCTCCACAATTGTGTTAGCCATCTTCTTGAAATAAATCTTTCCATATGTCTTTATATATACCCATCACTGGTTCTGCTCATCCAGAGAACGAGCCTAAAACACCGAAACTCTATTTCTTCGAGTTACTATGTTTACTATCCCAAGCTGATTCTACGTAACTCCTGTGGCATATCTGACACTTATCAACTACCTGGGATTTTCTCCCTTACAACCACATTCTGAAAGGGAGAAAAATAGAATGAGGGATAGAAGGAAATAATTATCTAGTCTAAAATAGGAAGAAAAACCCAGCACTTGAAGTAGAAGGAAATCCTTTTGTCTCCTTTAAAGAAGATATATAAAAAGTCCCTGTTCTTTCGACACACAGGAGACCATCAAAGTAACCCCAGTAAACACAAATCAGCAGAGGGTTGGGCAGATATTTCTGTCACCTTCTAATGAATTCCATCCACTGGCCAACAGGCACAGAACTTCAGGAGTTCTCCTGTGGTCTGGTCTCCTCCTACACAAAGGTCAGCTGATGTCCTAGTCTCCTGCTTTCTCTGGGGAGTGGAGGATAGAGGAAGGCTCTGCTCAGGCTTCTAGGAGAAGCAAGGAGAGAGGAGGAGTATGTGGTTTGTGCACAGGAAGGAGGTGGCCATGCCATGCTGTGTCTAAGCTGCTGGCACAGAGGTACACGGCCGAGTCCCCCGGCTCCACAGGCTGTATCCTCAGTGTGGAAGACGATCCCTCAGGCCTCCCCGCAGAGAACCGATCGTCAGGCATCCCCGAATTGTCTGCTTCAATTTTATTCTGGAAATAAGTCAGGAGCACCAGGCCTTGCCCCAGGGTCTGCCGGTACCAGTAAAGGACAGCATGACCAGAAATTGGATCACACGTGAGAGCTACAGCCTGGCCCTTCTTTGTGACCCTGTGCTTGGGGGCCTGGGAGACTCCAGCACCTGTTTGACCTGAGGTGACAGACGCTGGGAACAGAATGGGAACAATGATGAGAATCAGCACATGGACAGACCGACACACACATCACACACACCACACAAACACTCACCACATGCAAACCACACATGCATGCACAAATACGCACCATATAGGGACAAACACCACACACACACACATACACACAACACACACACCACATAGACACTCACCACATACGCTACACAAACACACTCCCCACAGACATCACACACAACACTCACATGCACCACACACATATATCACACACTCACACCACATGAAAGCATGCACCATATATACCACACACACAAGCACACTCACACATGCCCCCACGTGCACACACACACACACACACACTGGAACTACTTGGTGTCCAGGGACTCACCTGCCACCAGGAGGCAGATGGCTGCCCAGCAGAGGAGCCTGGACTCCATGGTGGGTCAGGCAGGATTGGAAAGTTTGTTGGGCCAGGGGTTTTGTGCACATGAGCAGAGAAGGGGGTGTCCCTTTCCCCACAAAACAGGTGATATCACTGTCTCATCAGTCCCCATGGCCTCGGGATCATGTGACCATATTATAACACACTTAGATGAATGATTTGAATATGTAACACCGCACTTCCTGAGAGGCTCCCCGAGCAGAATGGTGCAGGTTCAGTGCACCTGCTGAGTCTGTGGGTCCGTGGAATGCAGGGTGAGGATGTTCAGCTGGAAAGCTGACACGATGTTCTGCAGATCAGAGATCTGAATGGAAGTACGCAACCGAAAATCACCCTTGCATAGGTAATAGCTGAAGACTGAGAAAAAAACAATAATTCATGCATGGCATTGAAAGTGAAAAGACAAATGAATTGAGTAGGAATCCCTAATTAAAAAATAAAACAAAAAAAAACCTGTTGCTGTTGATTCAATGCCGACTCATAGCTACCCCACAGGACAGGTCAGAATTCCTCCATAGGATTTCCAAGGCTGTAATCTTTGAGGAAGTAAATTGTTACATCTTTCTCTTGTGAAGCAGCTGGTAGGTTCCAATAGTTAGTTAAGCTTTTGGTTACCAGCCGAGTGCTTAATCACTGTACCACCAGGGCTCCTCAACATTCCTAATAAAAACCCACTTTGAAGGACAGCACAAGACCAGGCAAAGTTTCGATCTGTTGGACGTAAGGTTAGTCCTAAGTCAGAGCCAACTCAATGACCACTCACAACAACAGGACTAAAGCGGTCCTCAAAGGACACTGAAAACAACCAAGTAAGAGATGCAAGAGCCTAACCAGAATCAACTCATCATTGGAGTTGGGGAAGAAAGGAGTTTCCAGGAGGGGAGTGAGATTAACGTGTTAATTCACAACCTAGTGTGGAAGACAAGTGAGAACGCAGGCAGGACCTGCAACAAGGCTCCTAGGAGTCGGATTGGGAGAAAAATGGATGTGTGTGCCTAGAAAAGAGGTGAACACAGCACTCTACCTCTGTTACTGCACAGAAGAGAAGGGTGAACCCCCAAGCTAATGGAGTAGAAACTATCAGAGGCATTTTTAGCGTGTGGACCTCACTGCAGAGCAGAGAAGCAGCGTTTGTGCCTCCTGTAGGTCTTGGGATGCAGCCACCTACCTGTGTCTCAGGCCCAGGGCACGTGCTAAGGGCATCGCTTCTGCTTTTGCTAGCACCTTTTGCTGTCCTAGGATCTTGGTGATGACAGTGTGATGCGGACTGTGAGGGAAAACTCAGAAGCTAGAGTCAGAAGCCAACTCTTTGCTTTAACATCCCTTGTAGCATACAAAATAAACCTAATCTATGCCACTGGTATTCAGATATCAGCAGGGTCACCCATGGTGGACAGATTTCAGCTGAGCTTACAGACTAAGACAAACTAGGAAGAAGCGGTCTATTCTGACAAGACTCCGCCAGTGAAAGCCTTTGGAATAGCCATGGAACACTGTCTGATATAGTGCCAGAAGATGAGCCTCTCAAGTTAGATGGCACTCAAAAGACTAGTGGGGAAGAGCTGCCTCCTCAAAGTCGAGTTGATCTTAATAACATGGATGGAGTCAAACTTTCGGGACTTTCATTTGCTAATATGGCACTACTCAAAATGAGAAGAAACAGCTGCAAACATCCATTAATAATCAGAACCTGGAATGTACAAAGTATGAATCTAGGAAAATTGGAAATGGTCAGTCAAAAATGAAATGGTAGGCATAAACATCAACATCCTAGGCATTAGTGAGTTGAAATGGACTGATATTCGCCAATGTGAATCAGACAATCTTAAAGTCCACTATGTCCGGAATGACAATTTGAAGAGGGGCACTGTTGCATTCATTGTCAAAAAGAACATTTCGAGATCTATCCTGTAGGACAACGCTGCCAATGATAGGAAAATATCCATGCGCCTACAAGGAAGACCAGTTAATACAATTATTGAAATTTACGCACCAACCACTAAGGCCAAAGATGAAGAAATTGAAGACTTTTACCAGCTTCTGCAGTCTGAAATTGTTCAAACATGCAACCACGATGCATTGATACTTACCGGTGATTGGAATGTGAAAGTTGGAAACAAAGAAGAAGGATTGGAGTTGGAAAATATGGGCTTGGTGATAGAAATGATACCAGAGATTGCATGATAGAATTTTGGAAGACCAATGACTTCTTCATGGCGAATCCCTTTTTTCTTCTACATAAATGGCAACTATGCACATGGACTTCGTCAGATGGAATACACAGGAATCAAATTGAATACATCTGAGGAAAGAGATGATGGAAAAGCCCAATATCATCAGTCAGAACAAGGCTAGGACCCGACTGTGGAAGAGGCTATCAACTGCTCTTATACAAATTAAATTGAAACTGAAGAAAATTAGAACAAGTCGACAAGAGCCAAAGTATGACCTTGAGTATATCCCACCTGCATTTAGAGACCATCTCAAAAATAGATTTGATGAGTCAAACACTAATGACCAAAGACCAGAGGAGTTGTGGAATGAAACAAAGACATCATACATGAAGAAAGCAAGAGATCATTAAAAAGACAGGAAAGAAGGAAAAGACCAAAACAGATGTCAGCAGAGACTCCGAAAAGTGCTCTTGAATGTCGAGCAGCTAGAGTAAAAGGAAGAATTGCTGAAGTAAAAAGAAGAGAACAGAAGATTTCAAAGGGTGGCTTCAGAAGACAAACTAAGGTATTATGATGACATGTGTGAAGAGCTAGAAATCGTAAACCAAAGGGAAGAACACGCCTGGCATTTCTCAAGCTGAAAGAACTGAAGAAAAACTCAAGCCTCAAGTTGCAATAGTGAAGGATTCTATGGGACAAATACAAAATGACACAGGAAGCATCAAAAACAGATGGAAGGAATATACAGAGTCACTATATCAAAAATAATTTGTCAACATTGAACCATTTTAGGTGCTTGATAGAGACTTCGCTGACAGTCTCTGGGTGATAATTCTCCTAACTGATTATTTCCAGGTCAAGGCTGCTGTCTGCTCCATCTATTAACATTTCTCCTGGGCAGTTTGCATCCTTGTAAGTGTTAGAGTTTGCAACTGACATTTGTTTTCCCTCCAGAGAATTTTTGTCTGATAGGGGACAGTGGTGGTTCTTCCTCCTCTATTTCTTCTCCTCTTTCTCTCCTTCCTCCTCCTCTTCTTCCTTAGAGCCCCTCCTCCAATGGAGAGTTGGATTAACCTTCACCCAGGGTATCAGGCCCAGGCCCTGGTGACTGCAGCAGTGACAGTGTGAGGCCCAGTGCACCGAGTTCAGGGTAGACCCCAACCTATGTTTTCTCATCTTCCTCTCTTTGTACCTCCCCCGGCATCAAGACTGTGGGCCCACAGTTCTTCCACTGTGGTTCTCATTAGCAATTTGAGGGACCTCCCACCTCCCACAGGGCTGTAGGTAGCCTAGCAGTAACTGAGAGCCTGAAACACCTGCATAGTATTGGATCAGTTAAGTTCTTCTTAACCCTTCTGCTCTTGGGCAGCACATCTGGACCCACCCAGGACCCCGAGATTTCAGTGATACCACAGCACCATCTTTTGTCCAAAAAGGGAAGCAGCATCATAGTTTATCCCTTCTGCTCTGGCCCAAAGGATGCTGGGAAGTATCTGCATATTCAAAACCAAACCCCAAACCATTGCCTTTGATTCCAACTTGTGAAGAACTCATGCGTGACTGTGTAGAACTGAGCTCCACAGGGTTTTCTTGACTGCGATCTCTATGGAAGCAGATTTTCAGCGCTTTCTTCTGTGGTTCTATTAGATGGATATCAACCGCCAACCTTTCAGTTAGTAGTTGAGCACAAACTTGTGTGCCACCCAGGGACCTCTGCATAGTTGGCAGGGTGCATATTTCAGAACATTCTGTAAGCTTTACAATCAGCATCCTCTAATCCCCATCCCAACACTAGTCCTAACCCGATGTGGTGGTTGATGTTATATGTCAACTTGGCTAGACCATGGTTCTCAGTGGTTTGGCAGAAGTTATGTAATTATCCTCCATTTTGTGATCTGATGGGAGCAGCCAGTCAGTTGGAAGGGCAGTCTCCCTGGGTGTGTGGCCTGCATCCAATATATATGGATGTTCTGGCAAAGCTCCTACTCTCTCTCCATCCTGCACTTATCTCATGATTGACCTCCACTTCCTGTAGAAGCCTACAACCTGCCACCTACCCTGCAGATTTTGGATTCACCAGCTCCTGCAACCACGTGAGTCAGGGGAAGCCTCCTGCTTCACACCTGACTGGTGGATTTGGGTCTTGCCAGCCTCCACAATTCTGTGAGACCTTTCCTCAAAATAAACCTTTCTATATAAATTTATACACACACTTCACTGGTTTTGCTCCTCTAGAAAACCCAGCCTAAAGCACCCTAACTCTATTCCTTCCAGTTACCATGTTTAACATCCCTACTCTACCTATTCTACTTAAATCCTTTGGCATATCTGACAGTTATCATCTAACTGGGATTTTCTCCCCTTAAAACCATGTTCTGAAAGGGAGAGGGATAGACCTGGGGATAGAAGGAAATAACATCTACTTTAAAACAGGAAGAAAAACACAGAACTTGAGAGTAGGATTTCTTTCTACATCCATTACTGAAGACACACAAAAATGCCCTACCCTGGCCACACGTGAGACATCAAGGTAACTCGACTAAACCAGCTCAGCAGAGGACTGAGCAGACAATTCTGTTACCATCTAATGATTTCCATCCACCCACCTACAGCCACAGCACTTCAGGAGTTCACCTGTGGTCGGGCCTCCTCCTACACAAAGGTCAGCCAATGTCCTAGTCTACTGCTTTTCCTGGGTAGTGGAAGACAGAGGAAGGCTCTGCTCAGTCTTCTAGGAGCGGAAAGGAGAGAGGAGGAATATGTGGTTTGTGCACAGGAAGGAGGTGGCCATGCCATGCTATGGCTAAGCTGCTGGCACAGAGGTACACGTTCAAGTCCCCTGGCTCTACAGGCTGTATCCTCAGTGTGGAGGACGACCCATCAATCCTCTCCAGGGAGAACTGAGCCTCAGGCATCCCCACATGTCTACTGCATCACTGTTTCAGCCATTGTTTCAAAACACCAGGCTCTGCCCCAGGGCCTGTTGGCTCCGGTAGAGGCGGTTGTGTCCCACAACTGGATCACTTCTGAGGGCTATGGCCTGGTCTCTCTTTATGACTGTGTGCCTGGGGGCCTGAGAAACTGCAGCAAAATGTGACCTGAGGAGACAGACGCTGGGAAAAGGATGGGGACAACGATGGGAATCATCAGACAGACACACACACCATATATGTTCACATACACACACTCACACATACTCCATCCACACTCTAGAACTACCTGGCATGCAAGGGCTCACCTGCCCCCAGGAGGCAGAGGGCCACCCAACAGGGGAGCCTGGAGGACATGGTGGGTCAGACAAGACCGTGGGATTTCCTGGTTCAGGGTCTTTGTGCACATGAGCAGAGGAGGGTGTGTCCTTTTCCCCAAAAGGCAGATGAAGTCACTGTCTCATCACTCCCTGCAGCCTCGGGATCATGTGATCATATTATAACACATATGGATGGATGACCGATTTGAATATGTATAAGCTCCTTTTTAAAAACATGGCCCCATGGGTGCTGAACCAGGGCTCCAGGGCTGTCTGGACAGGGAGACCTCACACCATGTCTATAAGCTTATGTTCTCTCTTACCACTCGCCCGTCTGCCAGGCACATTCATTGTGACGCACTTCCAGCACCTCAAATGCCCGACCAAGGATGATCCATTGGGCCAGGTGTCCATGTCTGCCACAGTACATCCGGCCTCCTTGCCACACTGCTCAGAATCTCCATCCTCAGGTAAAGCGGGCACTGGGAGCTGACTTGGCTGGGCCAGGACAAGCTTGAAGTCACTGGCGTATCCAGAGACACATTGAGGAAGGGATGCCTGGGCCAGTGTCTGAGTCTGGAGCTCCTATTCCTTCTTCTGGTCAAAGACCTACATCACCTGTGTTCTCTCATCTCTATGAAGGACTCTGTCCCTAAGGCCCACAGCAAAACCCTGCCACTCAAGTCTCCGTGCCACAGAAAGGGCTCCTCTCATCCTCTTTATGGAAGGAGACTCAGCCTCATCATCCAGAAACACCAGTGTGTAATATGCTCTAGAGTGTCTCCCTGTGCTTCCAGAACTCGTGGGGCTGTTACAGGGGGTTCGACGACTCATTTCACTGGTAGGAGAACACCCAGGCGTTCCATGGTGAGTAAAATATGTCCACTTTCATTAAATGGATAGTATAGTTACAAACTCCCTTTCCTCCAGGGGAAGCGTGGGAGCAGGGTTGGAGAAGGCCTAGCATTTGGGAGCCAGGTGAGAGGCTCGGGGCGGGATACACTGCAGCTCTGTGCTTTTCCCATCACTAGGTCCTGGCTGGCTGAGAGGGACGTGGAGGTATACCTCAGCAGGTACAGATGTCTCTGCACCAGACACCCCAACTCTGAGGTCCCCAGGCTGAGTACTGTGGAGGCACTGCTGGCACAGAAGTACACAGCTGTCTGTGAGGGGACTGCCGACTTCACCGTGAGGGGGAAGTGCTCCTCGTTTCATCTGGAGACACTGTACCCATCTGGGATGTCACCTTTGTTGGTATCATCAACATCAGTAGAGTAGTGGATCAGCCGCAAGCCCAGTCCTGGGTCTTCTCGGTACCAGTACATGGAGTAGTGCTTCATGTCCTGGGCACACTGCAGAGTCACATTCCCTCCTGTCCTTGTGATCTGGTGCCTCGGGGTCTGGGTGACAGCAGCATCCATGTGCCCTGTAGGGATAGAGACCAAAGCTGGTGCTGAGGCCACAGGAAAAGCCTGGGGCAGGATTGGGAAATTCCAGGATAAGGGAGGCTCCTGCCCAGGACCCACCTGCCCCCAGGACAGACAGGACCACAGTGCACAGGAGGCGCATATCAGGAACAGACTCTGGAGGGGTCCTCTGAGATGTCACCCTCCTGTCCCAGCCTGGCCCCAGAGCAGCCTGCCCCAGTAGCCATGCCCGTTTCCCCTCAAACCTCAAGTCAAAAACAAACATGCATCCAGTAACTCGGAGTGGGAGGAATGCAGTCCTCTGATTTGTACAAGTCTTTTTTTTATGATGAGTCTTTCCTGGCTTCCCACAAACAGTTTGTGGAATTCCTCCTTGACTCACTGGCGTCTATTTACCTAACTATCCCTGCAGTCCAGAGGTCAGGGGAGATCTTTGGGGCTTCCTGGTGCCATTTATGACTCATGTGTCCAGATATTCCTTCAAGAGTCCTTTCCTCATTTGCTTGTTTGCCCACCCTCCTGCTATCCTCCTTCCACCTGCAAAGACCCTCTCTGGAGTCAGGGCTCCAGATCCCAGGGCACCTCTTCAACCAGCACTCAGAAAGGTTTCACTCAGTTCCTTATCCATTTACTGACTGGTGGGACACCTGCCAACACCTAGCTAGAAACACCCAGGTACCTGCTTCCTGGGTGTGGCTGGCAGGAGAATGCTCCCAACATGTACACGTCCCGAACCCTGGAGCCTGTGAGTTTAGAATTCATGGCAGGGGATTAAGGCTGTAGAGGGAATTAAGGTTGCTAATCAGTGGACAGAGTTTCTGGTGGTGCAAACGGTTAACACCCTCAGCTGCTAACCAAAAGGTTGGAGGTTTGAGTGCACCCAGAGGTGCCCCACAAGTAAGGCCTGGCCATCTGCTTCTGGAAAGTCAGCCTTTGAAAACCCCATAGAGCAGTTCTGCTCTGGCACACATGGGGTCGCTATGAGTCAGAGTCAACTTGAAAACAGCTGGTAACTGGAGAAATCGCCCATGAGTGTTTTCTTCTGGAACCTTCTCCAGGGAGCAGAGCTGGACCCTGCATGCACAGTAGTGTCCTGACCACCTACATCCCGTAATTGGCCTGTGACTCATGAGACAGAAGGTTCCACAGAAACAGGCAGATGTTTAAGGTCAATATTGTACGTTTAGCACTGCAGACCCTGGAACCCCAAACAAGAAAGAGGCTTATGTCATTTTAAGTTCCCTTTCCTATCTCATGTGATCCCAAAATAATTGGCCTGTGACTCATGAGACAGAAGGTTCCACAGAAACAGGCAGATGTTTAAGGTCAATATTGTACGTTTAGCACTGCAGACCCTGGAACCCCAAACAAGAAAGAGGCTTATGTCATTTTAAGTTCCCTTTCCTATCTCATGTGATCCCAAATCTTGTACAAAGTAAAGGGCACAAAAATGTGGGATAAACAACGTAAAATGACTAACGAATGCCAACCCTTTACGTCCTTTCTCTCCTGGTAGGCTGCACCATGAACAGGAAGATTCTTTAGCAAATCTGCCCCCCCGCCCCCCACATGTGCATCCAGGAAGGCACTGCTGGAACACCCCCACTCACACAAACCCAACAAAACCAAGTACCGTTGAGTCATCTCCAACTCGTGCGGACTCCATGTGTGTCAGAGTGTAACTGTGCTCCTTACGGTTTTCAGTGGATGATTTTTCTGAAGGAGATGGCCAGGCCTTTCTTTTGAGGAAACTCTGAATGGACTGGAACCTCCAAACTTTCTGTTAGCAGCTGAGCTCTGTCATTGTTTGTACCACCCAGGGACAGGCTTCATGAAAGATGGCACAAGCCTGGGACTGAACGATGGCTCCAGGGCAGAAAAGTGTATCTTTCTCTCTTGTCACCTGTAGGAATCATGGGGGATCTCTGCCCTGAAGTTGTCAGGGGAGAGGCATGACAATTCCACGTGATGCATGACCTGTGACCTTCCTGCTCGTGCACAGCTGGGCCTGGAAAGGAGAAATGGAGGCAGGAACAGTTCTGCAGAGTGGGGTCGGGGGGCCCACAGGTGCCGGAGGAACAGAGCCCAGTGTGCCTCCTTGTTCTGCTGTTTGTGATCTCTGCCAGCAGGAGAGTGGCCTCACCTCTGTCAGTTGTGGTTCTGCAGCTGAACAAACCATCACACAGTCCTTCTTCAGCACACTGCTGTCAGCAGTGACACAGGTTACAGGGATGAGCAGAGCAAAGAGCGCCTGGGGGCTCCCAGCTTCGCAGCCCTGAGCTCAGCCTGAGGGCTGCCCTTGCTCTCATTGTCACTTCCTGAGCCAGGCAGAGGGCTTTGTGAACAGGGCAGCAGGGGCTCTGCAGGGCTGTGCATGCTGCTGGCACAGAGGAACATGGCTGAGTCCCCTACGTCCAGCTCACTCAGGTTTAGCTGTGAGTGGTAGTCAGGGAACTGTTGGCCTGAGAATCGATGGGGAATATTGCCTTTCCTGCTCTCTTTCCCGTCATAATATTGAAGGAGGAACTGGGGGCCCTGGCCCCAGGCCTGTTTGTACCAGTACACAGAGAGGTGTCCAGAATGGGGGGAACAGCTCAGCGTCACCTGCTGTCCTGGTGCTTTGATCAGGTGTCTTGGGGTCTGGGTGACTCCGGAACCCACTGGGCCTGTGTGGGTAGGGGGAAAGAAGCTGAAGACAGAGTGCAGGGGGCCCGGCTGCAGCCTCCTTGTGTTCTTGAACTTCAGGGATGATAAAGGCAGATGGGCACCTTCCCACCTGTACCCTGCACTCACCTGACCCCAGTAGACAGATGGTCACCCAGCAGAGGAGCCTGGAGCCCATGGCAGGTCCGGTAGGACAGGTGGTGTCTCCCTTCCAGGGTTTTGGCCCCCTTCCTGGAGCTAGTACCCCTCTTGTGATTGGAGATGCAGCTGTGACGTCACCTCCCTGACACCACTGTCCCAACTGTCTAGGGCACCCATCCTCCCTGCCAGCCCTCGCCCAGTTGTCCTAGGGCCCCAGCCCCTATCCCTGGCCTCTCATAGCAGATGGACTGCAGGGTGGGTCCAGGCCTGAGGCTCCAGGCCACCTGTCTGTCCCCAGGGCCTCTCTGCTCTTCTTCCTCTGCCGGTCCCCAACAGAGCATCCAAGCAGCCTGCCACAGCCCTGCTGTTTCCCCTTCTGGGAGTTCAGAGTCTCCCTAAGGCTGACATTCACGGCTTCCCACTGGGACAGAACACGTGCACCTTAGCCTCTCTGTGTCTCTGCCATCCATCCTCTAGCTGATGAAAGGACCACAGAAGATTCTCCTTAACCCTCCCTTGACAGGCAGCCCTCTGTCAGCCCCACTGCCAACATTGGGGATCAGTGGTCCCACAGCACCCCCATAGCACTCCCATGTGGACTTCTGGACACAGCTAAGACTCTGCCTTTCTGCTGACATAGCCAAAAAAAAAAAAAAAAAAAATCGCCATTGAGCCTGTTCTGACTCATACCAATTGTACATAACCGAGTAGAACAGCCCTTAGGTTTCCAAGGCTGCAATCTTTACAGAAGGAATAGCTTATATGTTCAAATCACAGACCTTTGGGTTAGCAGCCAAGCAATATAACCACTACTCCACCAAAACTCCTTGTAAGGGCCTTGGGGCATGTTTAGTACCATGCTCATTTTCTAGTCAGTGAGTAAACACGTTGATGAAATGAATGAGCACATTACTGTGCTCTGCTGAGAGGCTCTCTGTGCAGAATGGAGAGGGTGCGGTGCCTGTGCTGACTCAGTGGGTCCGTGGAACGCAGGGTGAGGATGTTCGGGTGGAAAGTTCACATGATGCTCTGCAGATCAGAGATCTGAACGGAAGTACGCAACTGAAAACCACCCTCACATAGGTAATACCTGAAGACAGAGAAAAAAAAAAAAACCAATTCATGCATGACATTTAAAGTGAGAAGATAAATGGAGTAGGCATAAATACCAATATTGTTGCTGTTGACCCAATTCCGACTCATAGCTACTGTATACGACAGGGCAGAATTGCCCCCATAGGATTTCAAAGTCTACAATCTTTGAGGAAGCAGTTTGCTACATCTTTCTCCCATGGAGTAGCTGGTGGGTTTGAACAGTCAAGCTTTTGGTTAGCAGCTGAGCAGTTAACCACTGTGCCACCAGGGCTCCTCGGCATCCCTCATAGAAAGCCACATTGAAGGCAGCACAGGACCAGGCAATGTTTTGTTCTGTTGCACCTAAGGTTGTCCTGAGTCAGAGCTGGATGAATGACCACTCACAACAACAGGACTAAACCCCACTCCCAAGGAGTCCTCAAAAGATGTTAAAAAAAGCAGAGTCAAGGATGCAAGAGCTGAATCAGAATCAATCCATCATTGGAGTTGGGGAAGAAAAGACTTTCTGGAAGGGGAGTGAGATTAACATTTTAATTCACAACCTCATGTGGAGGACAAGTGAGATCCCAGTCAGGATCTGCAACAGGGCTCCTAGAAGAGTCAGTTTTGGATAAAGAGGTACGCCCCTGCCTAGAAAAGGGGTGCCCATAGTGCCTACCTCTGTTACTGCACAGAAGAGAAGGGTAAACCCCCAACCCAATGGAGTAGAAACTATCGAAAGCATTTTTAGAGTGCGGACCTCACTTTATAGCAGAGAAGCAGAGTTTGTGTCTCCTGTAGCTCTTGGGATGCAGCCACCTACCTATGTCTCAGGCCCAGGGCACATGCTAATGGTGTCATTTCTCCTTTTGCTACTAGGTCTACTAGGATCTTGGTGATAACAGCATGCTGCAGTCTGTCAGAGAAGACTCAGAAGCTGGAGTCAGAGGCCAACTCTTTGCTTTCAAACCCCTTGTAGCATAAACAATAAACCCAAGTTATGCCACTGGTATTCAGATACCAGCGGGGTCACCTGTGGTGGACAGGTTTCAGCTGAGCATCCAGAAAAGGAAGCAGCAGTCTACTTCTGAAAAGAATCAGCCTGTGAAAACCTCATGAATAGCAGCGGAACATTGTCTGATATAGTGACGGAAGATGAACTCCTCAGGCTGAAAGGCACTAAGAAGACTACTGCGGAAGAGCCAACTCCTTAAAGTAGAGTCGCAGGAGGCGGAGCCAAGATGGCAGACTAGGAAGACGCTACCTCGGATCCCTCTTACAACAAAGACACGGAAAAACAAGTGAATCGATTACATACATAACAATCTATGAACCCTGAACAACAAACACAGATTTAGAGACGGAGAAAGAACTAATACAGGGAAGCAGCGATTGTGTTCAGAGCCTGGAGCCAGCGCACCAGTCAGGTACGGCACAAGCACAGAGAGCTGCTCCACCCCCCTGAACTAACCCCGGGAGGGGGACCAGCCGGTTCCGCGGGCGGCGCGGGACGCAGCCGGTAGGAAAAATCCCCGGGAGGCACTGCCCGGTCTTGCAACGGGGAGAGCAGCATCCCAGCCGGGGAACCGTCCTGCCGGGATTTGGACTGGACGCAGGTACGGCACGAGCAAGGGGAGCTTGCACAATCACGGGGAGCTGCCCCACCCATCTGAACTAACCCCGGGAGGGGTCCCAACTGGTTCGGGGGGGCGGCACGGCCACGCGGCTGGAGGGACGAGAAGTCCCCAGGACACAGCGACTGATTTTGGAGTCGAGAGTGCACCCTCCCAGTAGGGGAGCCTTGACACTGGGCGTGGGGCTGGAAGCGGAGGATCTGACCGTGACTCCAGCGGGCCAGACCCGCCGGGGACAATCTCCACACAGCCAGCACACGTAGGCGACGCGCCCCGCGGGAATCTCAGATATAATAGTCATTCCAAGCAAGACAAGCAACTCTGGCTATATTCTGAGGTGCTACTCTCCTATCTCTCTGTTCCCTCCCCCACCCTCCCCAGGCGGCTTCATTAACATCCGAATAGCCTGAGCCAGAGGGAGAACTCTGATAGGGATCTGACTGCATTTTTTTTTTAGCGGATTTTCTGGAAAAACTAGTTTCCCAGTGATGGCTCGGAGACAACAATCCATATCAAACCACTTAAAGAAGCAGACCATGACAGCTTCTCCAACCCCCCGAACAAAAGAATCAAAATCTTTCCCTAATGAAGATACAATCCTGGAATTATCAGATACAGAATATAAAAAACTAATTTACAGAATGCTTAAAGATATCACAAATGAAATTAGGATAACTGCAGAAAAAGCCAAGGAACACACCGATAAAACTGTTGAAGAACTCAAAAAGATTATTCAAGAACATAGTGGAAAAATTAATAAGTTGCAAGAATCCATAGAGAGACAGCATGTAGAAATCCAAAAGATTAACAATAAAATAACAGAATTAGACAACGCAACAGGAAGTCAGAGGAGCAGACTCGAGCAATTAGAATGCAGACTGGGACATCTGGAGGACCAGGGAATCAACACCAACATAGCTGAAAAAAAATCAGATAAAAGAATTTAAAAAAATGAAGAAACCCTAAGAATCATGTGGGACTCTATCAAGAAGGATACCTTGCGAGTGATTGGAGTCCCAGAACAGGGAGGGGGGACAGAAAACACAGAGAAAATAGTTGAAGAACTCCTGACAGAAAACTTCCCTGACATCATGAAAGACGAAAGGATATCTATCCAAGATGCTCATCGAACCCCATTTAAGATTGATCCAAAAAGAAAAACACCAAGACATATTATCATCAAACTCACCAAAACCAAAGATAAACAGAAAATTTTAAAAGCAGCCAGGAAGAAAAGAAAGGTTTCCTTCAAGGGAGAATCAATAAGAATAAGTTCAGACTACTCAGCAGAAACCATGCAGGCAAGAAGGGAATGGGACAACATATACAGAACACTGAAGGAGAAAAACTGCCAGCCAAGGATCACATATCCAGCAAAACTCTCTCTCAAATATGAAGGCGAAATTAAGATATTTACAGATAAACACAAGTTTAGAGAATTTGCAAAAACCAAACCAAAGCTACAAGAAATACTAAAGGATATTGTTTGGTCAGAGAACCAATAATATCAGATATCAGCACAACACAAGGTCACAAAACAGAACGTCCTGATATCAACTCAAATAGAGAAATCACAAAAACAAACAAATTAAGATTAATTCAAAAAAAAATACACATAACAGGGAATCATGGAAGTCAATAGGTAAAAGATCACAATAATCAAAAAGAGGGACTAAATACAGGAGGCATTGAACGGCCATATGAAGAGTGATACAAGGCGCTATAGAACAATACAAGTTAGGTTTTTACTTAGAAAAATAGGGGTAAATAATAAGGTAACCACAAAAAGGTATAACAACTCTATAACTCAAGATAAAAACCAAGAAAAACATAACGACTCAACTAACATAAAGTCAAGCACTACGAAAATGAGGATCTCACAATTGACTAAGAAAAACGCCTCAGCACAAAAAAGTATGTGGAAAAATGAAATTGTCAACAACACACATAAAAAGGCATCAAAATGACAGCACTAAAAACTTATTTATCTATAATTACCCTGAATGTAAATGGACTAGATGCACCAATAAAGAGACAGAGAGTCACAGAGTGGATAAAGAAACACGATCCATCTATATGCTGCCTACAAGAGACACACCTTAGACTTAGAGACACAAACAAACTAAAATTCAAAGGATGGAAAAAAGTATATCAAGCAAACAATAAGCAAAAAAGAAGAGGAGTAGCAATATTAATTTCTGACAAAATAGACTTTAGACTTAAATCCACCACAAAGGATAAAGAAGGACACTATATAATGATAAAAGGGACAATTGATCAGGAAGACATAACCATATTAAATATCTATGCACCCAATGACAGGGCTGCGAGATACATAAATCAAATTTTAACAGAATTGAAAAGTGAGATAGATACCTCCACAATTATAGTAGGAGACTTCAACACACCACTTTCGGAGAAGGACAGGACATCCAGTAAGAAGCTCAATAGAGACACGGAAGATCTAATTACAACAATCAACCAACTTGACCTCATTGACTTATACAGAACTCTCCACCCAACTGCTGCAAAATATACTTTTTTTTCTAGTGCACATGGAACATTCTCTAGAATAGACCACATATTAGGTCATAAAACAAACCTTTGCAGAATCCAAAACATCGAAATATTACAAAGCATCTTCTCAGACCACAAGGCAATAAAACTAGAGATCAATAACAGAAAAACTAGGGAAAAGAAATCAAATACTTGGAAAATGAAAAATACCCTCCTGAAAAAAGACTGGGTTATAGAAGACATCAAGGAGGGAATAAGGAAATTCATAGAAAGCAACGAGAATGAAAATACTTCCTATCAAAACCTCTGGGACACAGCAAAAGCAGTGCTCAGGGGCCAATTTATATCGATAAATGCACACATACAAAAAGAAGAACGAGCCAAAATCAGAGAACCGTCCCTACAACTTGAACAAATAGAAACTGAGCAATAAAAGAATCCATCAGGCACCAGAAGAAAGCAAATAATAAAAATTAGAGCTGAACTAAATGAATTAGAGAACAGAAAAACAATTGAAAGAATTAACAAAGCCAAAAGCTGGTTCTTCGAAAAAATTAACAAAATTGATAAATCATTGGCTAGACTGACTAAAGAAATACAGGAAAGGAAACAAATAACCCGAATAAGAAACGAGAAGGACCACATCACAACAGAACCAAATGAAATTAAAAGAATCATTTTAGATTATTATGAAAAATTGTACTCTAACAAATTTGAAAACCTAGAAGAAATGGATGAATTCCTGGAAAAAACACTACCTACCTAAACTAACACATTCAGAAGTAGAACAACTAAATAGACCCATAACAAAAAATGAGATTGAAACGGTAATCAAAAAACTCCCAACAAAAAAAGCCCTGGCCCGGACGGCTTCACCGCAGAGTTCTACCAAACTTTCAGAGAAGAGTTAACACCACTACTTCTGAAGGTATTCCAAAGCATAGAAAAAGATGGAATACTACCCAACTCATTCTATGAGGCCACCATCTCCCTGATACCAAAACCAGGTAAAGACATTACAAAAAAGGAAAATTATAGACCTATATCCCTCATGAACATTGATGCAAAAATCCTCAACAAAATTCTAGCCAATAGAGTCCAACAACACATCAAAAAAATAATTCACCCTGATCAAGTGGGATTTATACCAGGTATGCAAGGCTGGTTTAATATCAGAAAAACCATTAATGTAATCCATCACATAAATAAAACAAAAGACAAAAACCACATGATCTTATCAATAGATGCAGAAAAGGCATTTGACAAAGTCGAACACCCATTTATGATAAAAACTCTTACCAAAATAGGAATTGAAGGAAAATTCCTCAACATAATAAAGGGCATCTATGCAAAGCCAACAGCCAATATCACTCTAAATGGAGAGAACCTGAAAGCATTTCCCTTGAGAACGGGAGCCAGACAAGGATGCCCTTTATCACCGCTCTTATTCAACATCGTACTTGAAGTCCTAGCCAGGGCAATTAGGCTAGACAAAGAAATAAAAGGTATCCGGATTGGCAAGGGAGAAGTAAAGTTATCACTATTTGCAGATGACATGATTATATACACAGAAAATCCTAAGGAATCCTCCAGAAAACTACTGAAACTAATAGAAGAGTTTGGCAGAGTCTCAGGTTATAAAATAAACATACAAAAATCACTTGGATTCCTCTACATCAACAAAAAGAACACCGAAGAGGAAATAACCAAATCAATACCATTCACAGTAGCCCCCAAGAAGATAAGATACTTAGGAATAAATCTTACCAAGGATGTAAAAGACCTATACAAAGAAAACTACAAAGCTCTACTACAAGAAATTCAAAAGACATACTTAAGTGGAAAAACATACCTTGCTCATGGATAGGAAGACTTAACAGAGTAAAAATTTCTATTCTACCAAAAGCCATCTATACATTTAACGCACTTCCGATCCAAATTCCAATGTCATATTTTAAGGGGATAGAGAAACAAATAACCAATTTCATATGGAAGGGAAAGAACCCCCAGATAAGCAAAGCACTACTGAAAAAGAAGAAGAAAGTGGGAGGCCTCACTCTACCTGATTTCAGAACCTATTATACAGCCACAGTAGTCAAAACAGCCTGGTACTGGTACAACAACAGGCACATAGACCAATGGAACAGAATTGAGAACCCAGACATAGATCCATCCACGTATGAGCAGCTGATATTTGACAAAGGACCAGTGTCAATTAATTGGGGAAAAAATAGCCTTTTTAACAAATGGTGCTGGCATAACTGGATATCCATTTGCAAAAAAATGAAACAGGACCCATACCTTACACCATGCACAAAAACTAACTCCAAGTGGATCAAAGACCTAAACATAAAGACTAAAACGATAAAGATCATGGAAGAAAAAATTGGGACAACCCTAGGAGCCCTAATACAAGGCATAAACAGAATACAAAACATTACCAAAAATGATGAAGAGAAACCCGATAACTGGGAGCTCCTAAAAATCAAACACCTATGCTCATCTAAAGACTTCACCAAAAGAGTAAAAAGACCACCTACAGACTGGGAAAGAATTTTCAGCTATGACATCTCCGACCAGCACCTGATCTCTAAAATCTACATGATTCTGTCAAAACTCAACCACAAAAAGACAAACAACCCAATCAAAAAGTGGGCAAAGGATATGAACACACATTTCACTAAAGAAGATATTCAGGCAGCCAACAGATACATGAGAAAATGCTCTCGATCATTAGCCATTAGAGAAATGCAAATTAAAACTACGATGAGATTCCATCTCACACCAGCAAGGCTGGCATTAATCCAAAAAACACAAAATAATAAATGTTGGAGAGGCTGCGGAGAGATTGGAACTCTTATACACTGCTGGTGGGAATGTAAAATGGTACAACCACTTTGGAAATCCATCTGGCGTTATCTTAAACAGTTAGAAATAGAACTACCATACAACCCAGAAATCCCACTCCTAGGAATATACCCTAGAGATACAAGAGCCTTCATACAAACAGATATATGCACACCCATGTTTATTGCAGCTCTGTTTACAATAGCAAAAAGCTGGAAGCAACCAAGGTGTCCATCAACGGATGAATGGGTAAATAAATTGTGGAATATTCGCACAATGGAATACTACGCATCGATAAAGAACAGTGACGAATCTGTGAAACATTTCATAACGTGGAGGAACCTGGAAGGCATTATGCTGAGGGAAATGAGTCAGAGGCAAAAGGACAAATATTGTATAAGACCACTATTATAAGATCTTGAGAAATAGTAAACCTGAGAAGAACACATACTTTTGTGGTTACGAGGGCGGGAGGGAGTGAGGGTGGGAGAGGGTTTTTTATTGATTAATCAGTAGATAAGAACTGCTTTAGGTGAAGGGAAAGACAACACTCAATACATGGAAGGTCAGCTCAATTGGACTGGACCAAAAGCAGTTTCCGGGATAAAATGAATGCTTCAAAGGTCAGCGGAGCAAGGGCGGGGGTCTGGGGAACATGGTTTGCGGGGACTTCTAAGGCAATTGGCAATATAATTCTATTATGAAATCATTCTGCATCCCACTTTGAAATGTGGCGTCTGGGGTCTTAAATGCTAACAAGCGGCCATCTAAGATGCATCAATTGGTCTCAACCCACCTGGATCAAAGGAGAATGAAGAACACCAAGGTCACACGATAACTAAGAGCCCAAGAGACAGAAAGGGCCACATGAACCAGAGACCTACATCATCCTGAGACCAGAAGAACTAGTTGGTGCCCGGCCACAATCGATGACTGCCCTGACAGGGAGCACAGCAGAGGACCCCTGAGGGAGCAGGAGATCAGTGGGATACAGACCCCAAATTCTCATAAAAAGACCAAACTTAATGGTCTGGCTGAGACTAGAGGAATCCCGGTGGCCATGCTCCCCAGACCTTCTGTTGGCCCAGGACAGGAACCATCCCCGAAGACAACTCATCAGACATGAAAGGGACTGGTCAGCGGGTGGGTGAGAGACGCTGATGAAGAGTGAGCTAATTATATCAGGTGGACACTTGAGATTGTGTTGGCAACTCTTGTCTGGAGGGGGGATGGGAGGATAGAGAGAGCGGGAAGCTGGCAAAATTGTCACGAAAGGAGAGACTGGAAGGGCTGACTCAAGAGGGGGAGAGCAAGTGGGAGTAGGGAGTGAGATGTGTGTAAACGTATATGTGACAGACTGATTGGATTTGTAAACGTTCACTTGAAGCTTAATAAAAGTTAATAAAAAAAAAAAGTAGAGTCGGCTTTAAGAACATGGATGGAGTCAAGCTTTCAGGACCTTCGTTTGTTGACTCGGCACAACTTAAAAAGAGAAGAAAGAGCTGCAAACATCCATAAATAATCAGAAAGTGGAATGTAAGAATTATGAATCTTGGAAAGTTGGAAATGGTCAAAAATGAAATGGAAGGCATAAACACCAATATCCCAGGTATTAGTGAGCCTAAATGGACTGGTATTGGCCATTTTGAACCAGACAATCCTACGGTCTACTATGCAGGGAACGACAACTTGAAGAGAAATGCTGCTGCATTCATTGTCAAAAAGAATGTTTCAAGATCTACCCTTAAGTACAAGGCTGTCAGTGATAGGATAATATCCATATTTCTACAAAGGAGCCTAGTTATTAGGACTATTATTCAAATAGAGGCATCACCCACTAAGTACAAAACTGAAGAAATTGAAGATTTTTACCAGTTTCTGGAGTCTGTATTTGATCATACAGGCAATCAAGATGCATTGACAATTATTGATGATTGCAATGGGAAAGTTGGCAACAAAGAAGATGGATCGGTAGTTGGAAAATATGGCCTTGGGTATAGAAATGATGCCGAAGATCACATGATGTCATTTTGCAAGACTGACGACTTCTTCAATGTAAATAACTTTTTTCATCACCTAAACGGCAACGATACACATGAACTTTGCCAGATGGAATACACAGGAGTCAAATCAACTACATCTGTGGAAAGAGATGATGGAAAAAAGCTCAATATCATCAGTCAGAAAAAGGCCAGGGCCCGAGGTGCAATAAGCTATCAATTTCTCTTATGCAAGTTCAAGTTGAAAGTGAAGAAATTTAGAACAAGTAGACAAGAGCCAAAGTATGACTTTGAGTATATCCCTCCTGAATTTAGGGACCATCTCAAGAATAGATTTGAAGCATTGAACGCTAATGACCAAAGACCAGAGGAGCTGTGGAATGACATCAAAGATATCATACATGAAGAAAGCAAGAGGTCATTAAAAAGACAGGAAAGAAGGAAAAGACCAGAATGGATGTCAGAGAAACTCGGAAACTTGCTTTTGAAATTTGAGCAGCTAAAGCAAAAGGAAGAATTGATGTAGGTAAAGAACTGAACAGACTTCAAAGGGTGCCTGAAGAAGAAAACGTAAAATATTATAATGACATGTGCAAAGAGCTGAGATAGAAAACTAAAAGGGAAGAACACGCTCAGCATTTCTCAAGCTGAAAGAACTAAAGAAAAAATTCAAGGCTCAAGTTGCAATAGTGAAGGATTCTATGGAGAAAATATTAAATGACACAGGAAGCTTCAAAAGAAGATGGAAGTGATACACAGAGTCATATAGCAAAAAGAATTTGTCTGCATTCAACCATTTTAGGAGGTCCCACATGATCAGGAACCGATGGTACTGAAGGACGGAGTCCAAGCCACACTAAAGGTATTGGCAAAAAAAAGGCTCCGGTAATTGACAGAATATCAACTGACATGTTTCCACGAATGGATGCAGCTCTGGAATTGCTTACTCGTCTCTGCCAAGAAATGTGGAAGACAGCTACCTGGCCAACTGACCAGAACAGATCCATATTTATTCCTATTCTCAAGAAAAGTGATCCAATCGAATGTGGAAATTATTGAACAACATCATTAATACCACAAGCAAGCAAAATTTTGCTGAAGATCATTCCAAGCGGATGCAGCAGTGTATCTACAGCGAAATGTCAGAAATACAAGCCGGATCCAGAAGAGGACATGGAGCCAGGGTTATCATTGCTGATTGCAGATGGATACCAGGAGGATGTTTATCTGTGTTTTACTGACTAGGTAAAGGCATTTGAGTGTGTGGGTCATGACAAATTGCGGTTAACTTTGTGAAGAATGGGAATTCCAGAACACTTAATTGTGCTAATGAGGAAACTGAACACAGATCAAGAGGCAGTTTTCCAGACAGAACAAGGGGACACTGTGGGGTTTCAGTTCGGAAAGGTGCTTGTCAGGGTTGTACCCTTTCACCATACCTATTCAATCTGAGCAAATAATCCAAGAAACTGGACTATATGAAGAAGAACGGGGCATCCGGATTGGAGGAAGACTCATTAACAACGTGCATTACGCAGATGTCACAACCTTGCTTGCTGAAAGTGAAGAAGACTTGAAGCACTTACTGATGAAGATCAAAGACCACAGCCTTCAGAATGGATTACATCTCAACATAAAGTAAACAAAGATCCTCACAACTGGACCGATGAAGAACATCATGACAAAGGGAGAAAAGATTGAAGTTGTCAAGGATTTTATTTTACTTGGATCCACAATGAACAGCCATGGAAGCAGCAGTCGAGAAATCAAAAGACACATTGCACTGGGCAAATCTGCTGCAAAAGACCTCTTTAAAGTGTTGAAAAGCAAAGATACCACCTTGAAGACTAAGGTGGACCTGTCCCAAGCCAAGGTATTTTCAATTACATGATGCTCATGAGAAAGTTGAACAATTGATAGGGAAGACTGAAGAAGAATGATGCCTTTGAATTGTGGTGCTGGCAAAGAATATTGACTATACCATGGACTGCCTAAAGAATGAACAAATGTATCTGAGAAGTACAACCAGAATGCTCCTTAGAAGCAAGAATGGTGAGACTGCATCTTACATGCTTTGGACATGTTGCCAGGAAGGGTCAGTCCCTGGAGAAGGATATTATGCTTGGTAAAGTACAGGGTCAGTGGAAAAGAAGAAGACCCTCAATGAGATGGACTGACACAGTGGTTGCAACAATGTGCTCAAGCATAACAATTGGGAGCATGGTGCAGGACCAGGCAGTGCTTCCTTCTGTGGTATATAGGGTTGGTATGAGTTAGAGGTGACTTGAAGGCACCTAAAAACAACTGTGACCTGGGGAGCTGCGTACAGACACCCACAATCTTCCTGCATGTGCCTTTGTACACTGGGAAGCCCACCTCTGGACCTCCTAGTCCTGGAGTTCATTCATCCATGTTAAGAAAACTGGCTCTGGGGTGTGGGTGTCCACCTGTAAAGTGCCAGGAACGGATGTGTGCTGGAGGAGAAGAAACTTAATGCCCGATATTACTTTGTTACCTTTTATAAGAAAAAATTGGAAGAGCTCATGGGTTTTAGCGCAAGCCAAAGCAATGGTTATTTCAGTTCCTTCCTTAATCGACCCTTGAGATACTTTCAGAACCCTTCAAAACCTGCCCTATGCCCACAGGCGCTTGGTAGAGACTTAGCTTACAGTCTCTGGCTGATAATTCTACCAGCTGGTGGCTGTGAGTCGGAATCAACTCAAGGGCAACGGGTTTGGGTTTTTTCTTTTGGATTATCTCCAGGTCCAGTGCTGCCGTGTGCTCCATGTATTAACATTTCCCCTGGGTAGTTTGCTCCCTTGTAGCTGTTAGAGTTTCCAATTGACATGTGTTTTCTCACCAGAGCATTTTTGTCTGATAGGGGACAGAGGTGGTTCTTCCTCCTGTGTTTCTTCTCCTCTCTTCCCTCCTTCCTCCTCCTCCTCTTCCTTAGAGCCCCTCCTCCAGTAGACAGTTGGATCAGCCTTCCTCCAGGATATCAGGCTTAGGCCCCTCTGACTGCAGGAAGGACAAGCTGAGGGGCAGAGCTCTAATTTCAGGGTAGACCCCACCCTAGGGTTTCTCATCTTCCTCTCTTTGCACCTCCCTCTGGCATCAAGGCTGTGGGTCCACAGTTCTCCCACTGTGGTTCTCATTAGCAATTAGGGGGGCCTAACACCTCCCCACAGAGCTGTAGGTATCCTGGCAGTGACTGAAAGCCTCAAAACAAGATGAAAACCAAACCCATTGCTCTCCAGTCCTTTTGGACACTTAGGGACCCTATAGGCCAGAGTAGAACCGCCCCGCAGGGTTTCCAAAGAGCACCTGGTAGATTCGAACTGCCAAACATTTGGTTTGCAGCCAGAGCTCTTAACCACCATGCAACCAGCGTTTCCAAAAGCCTCAAACACCTGCCTAATATTGGATCAATGAAGTTTTTCTTAACCCTTCACCTCCAGGGCAGCTTATCTGCACCACCCAGGACTCTGAATTCTCAGTAGCGCCACAGTGCCATCTTGTGGCCAAAAAAGGGAAGCATCATCATTGTTTATCCCTTCTGCATTGGTGGTCTAGTGGTTAAGTGCTACAGCTGCTAACCAAAGAGTTGGCAGTTCAAATCCGCCAGGCGCTCCTTGGAAACTCTATGGGGCAGTTCTACTCTGGCCTATAGGGTCGCTGTGAGTCGGAATCAGCTCGATGGCATTGGGTTTTGGTTATTGGGCACTGGCCCCAAAATTACTGGAAAGTGTTTGCATATTGAAAACCAGACATCTAACCATTGTCGTTGATTTCAGCTTCTGAAGACCTCATGTGTTACTGAATAGAACTGAGCTCCACAGGGTGTAACCTCTATGGAAGCAGATCTGCAAACCTTTCTTCTGTGGTTCTATTGGATGGATTACAACCATCAAAGTTTCAATTAGTAGTTGAGCATAAACTTGTGCCCCATTCAGGGACCTCTGCATAGATGGCAGGGTGCATATTCCAGAAGATTCTTCAAGCTTTGCAATCAACATCCTCTAACCCCAATCCCAACACTAGTCCTAGACCTACGTGACGCTTAATGTTATCTGTCAACTTGGCTAGGCCATGGTTCTCATGGTTTGGCAGATGTTATTTAATCATCCTCTGTTTTGTGGGCAACCAATGAGTTGGAAGGGCAGTTTCCTGGGGGTGTGGCCTGCATCCAATGTATATGGGTGTTCTGGAAAAGCATGTTCTCTCTCTGGATCCTGCACTCGTCTCATGATTGACCTCCAGTTCCTGGAGAAGCCTTCAGCCTGACACCTGACCAACGGATTTGGGACTTGCCAGCCTCCACAATTGTGTGAGCCATTTCCTCGAAATAAATCCTTCTATATATATTTATACATACACTTCACTGGTTTTGCTCCTCTAGAGAACCCAGCCTAAACTCCCTAACTCTATTCCTTCAACTTACCATGTTTAACATCCCTATTCTACTCCTTCTACTTAAATCCTATGGCATATCCGACAGTTATCATCTAACTGGGATTTTCTTCCCTTAAAACCATGTCCTGAAAGGGAGAGGGATAGACCTGGGGATAGAAGGAAATAATATCTAGTCTAAAATAGGAAGAAAAACCCAGCACTTGAGAGTAGGTTTCTTCATCCATTACTGAAGATATACCTAGATGCCCTTACCACCACCACGCACAGGAGACCATCAAGGTAACTAGAATAAACACAGATCAGCTAAGGGCTGGGTAGGCATTTCTTTTACCATTTAATGATTTCCATCCACTGGCCAAAAGCCACAGCCCTTCAGGAGTTCTCCTTTGGTCTAGCCTCCTCCTACAAAAAAGTCAACTGCTGTCCTAGTCTACTGCTTTCCCTGGGGAGTGGAGGACAGAGGAAGGCTCTGCTCAGGCTTCTAGGAGTGGCAAGGAGAGAGGAGATGTACGTGGTTTGTGCACAGGAAGGAGGTGGCCATGCCACACTGTGGCTAAGCTGCTGGCACAGAGGTACATGGTCGAGTCCCCTGGCTCCATAGCCTGGGTCCTCAGCATCGAAGACATCCCATCAGATTTCTCCACTGAGAACCGAGCCTCAGGCATCCCTGACGTGTCTGCTCCCTCCTTGTTTTGGAACTACATCAAAAACACCAGGTTCTGTCAGTACCAGTAAAGGCAGTTTTGTCCCTGAGGGCTATGGCCTTGCCTCTCTTTGTGACACTGTGCCAGGGGCCTTGGAGACTCCGGCATCTATGTGACCTGAGGAGACAGATGCTGGGAACAGAATGGGGACAATGACGGGAATCACCGCACAGACACACACACACACCAAATATACACACTGTACTTACCACTCACACACACACTCATGCATGCCCCCCATGCATAGACACACATGCACACATACACACACTGGAAATACTTGGTGTCCAGGAACTCACCTGCCCCCTGGAGCCAGAGGGCCACCCAGTAGATGACCCAGGAGCCCATGGTGGGTCCTGTATACCTGGAGAGTTTGTTGGTTCAGGGTCTTTGGGCTCATGAGCAGAGGAGGGAGACATCCCTCCCCACACAAGACAGGTCATGTCACTGTCTCATCAGTCTCCAAGCTCTCCGGAAATGAGATCATATTATAACACACTTTGATGACTGATTTGAATATGTACAAGCTCCTTTTTGAAAACATCACCTCATGGGTGCTAGCCCAGAGCCCCCGGACTGTCTGGACAGGAGACTCACACCACAGCTCTAAGTGCACCTTCTCCCTCACCACTCTCCTCATCTGCCAGGCTTGTTCACTGTGACCCACCTCCAGCACCTCAAATGCCTGACTGAGGACAATCCCATGGTCCATGTGTTCCTGTCTGCCATGGCCCCTCCACCCTCCTGGCCACACTGCTCAGCATCCCCAACCTTAGGCAGGGTGGGCACTGGGGGCTGACTCGGCTAGGCATGGATAAGCTTGAAGTCACTGTGGTATCCAGGGACACAGGAGACGAAGTGATGCCTGGGTCAGTGTCTGAGTCCGGAGCTCCTATTCCTTTTGCCTGTCAGGGACCAATGTCCCCTGGGTTCTCTCATCTCCATGAAGGACTCTACCCACGACCCATGGCAAAGCCCTGCTGTTCAAGTCTCCATGCCACAGAAAAGGTTCCTCTCCTCTTCCTTGTGAAAGGAGACTGAGGCTCCTCATCCAGAAATAGTGGTGTGTAACATGCTCTAGAGTGTCTCCCGATGCTTCCAGAAACCACGAGGCTGTTACAGGGGGCTCAGCTACTCATTTCACTGCTAGAAGAATCCCCAGGTGTTCCATGGTCACTAAAGTATGTCTGCTTTCATTAACTGGACACTGTAGTTTCAAACTCCCTTTCCTTCGTGGGGAGCATGGGTGCCAGGTGAGGGGCCCCGGGGCAGGACACACTGCAGCTCTGTGTGATTGCTGCTAACCCAGAGACACATGACTGAGTCCCATCCCCAGGTCTAGGCTGGCTGAGAGTGGCCTGGAGCTGGACCTCAGCAGGAATGGAGGGCCCTGCACCTTCCACCCCAGCTCCGAGGCCCTGGGTCTGAGCAGGCTATGGGGGCCTCCTGAGCCCTTTTTGTGAGGGGCTGATGTGACCCTGCAGCACTGTGGAGTAACTGCTGGCGCAGAAGTACACAGCTGTCTGCGAGGGGGCGGCCGACCCCAGGGTGAGGTGGAAGTGCTCCTTTTTTGATCTGGAGACGCTATAACCCTCGGGGATGTCACCATTTTCAGCCTCACCAACACGGACAGAGTAGTGGATCAGCCGCAGCCCCAGTCCCGGGTCTTGTCGGTACCAGTACATGTACTCATGGTTCATGTTTTGGGTACATTCCAGGGTCACGTTCCCTCCTGTCCTCGAGATTTTGTGCCTCGGGTTCTGGGTGACGCCAGCATTCGTGTGCCCTGTGGGGACAGAGACCAAAGCTGGTGCCAAAGGGAAAGGCTGGGGAAGGATCCGGAAGTCATAGGAGAGGAGAGGGTCCTGCCCAGGACGCACCTGCCCCCAGGACAGCCAGGACCACAGCGCACAGGAGGCGCATGGCAGGGACAAGCTCTGGAGGGGTCCTTCTGAGATGTCACCCTCCTGCCCCAGCCTGGCCCCAGAGCAGCCTGTCCCAGTGGCCACGCCCCTTTTCCCTGCAACCTCCAGTCAAAATAAACACTCAGGCCAACAGCCCAGACTGGGAGGAGTGCACTGCTCTGAATTTGCACAGGTCCTGTGTGTAGATGAGTCTTTCCTGCCTTTGTGCAGAATAGTTTGTAACTCTGTATAAATTTCTCCCTGAGGATGGGATTCCTCCTTGACTCACTGGCTTTTATTTACCTAACTGTCCCTGCAGTCCAGAATGTCAGGGGAGATCCTTGTGGCTTCCTGGTGCAATTAAAGACTCCTGTGTTCTGGAACTCCTTCAAGAGTCCTTTTCTCATTTGCTCGGTCACCCACCATCCTGTTAACCTCCTTCCACCTGCAAGGACTCGCTCTGGAGTCAGAGCTCTAGATCTGAGGGCGCCTCTTCATCCAGCACTCGGGAAGGTTTCACTCAATTCCTTATCAATTCCCTGACTGGGGGGACACCTGCCCACACCTAGCTAGATTCATCAGGGCACCTGCTTCCTGGGTGTGGTCGGCAGGAGAAGGATCCCCAAAGATGTCCACGTCCCAAGCTCTGGAGCCTGTGAGTGTATTAGACTTCATGGTGGGGGGTTAAGGCTGCAGGTTGAATTAAGGTTGCTAATCAGTGGACTGAGTTCCTGGTGGTGCAAAGGGTTAACACACTCAGCTGCTAACCAAAAGGTTGGAGGCTTGAGTGCACCCAGAGGTGCCTCCAAAGTAAGGCCTGGCCATCTGCTTATGAAAAGTCAGCGACTGGAAACCCCGCGGAGACGTTCTACGCTGACACACGTGCAGTTGCTCTGAGTCAGAATCTACTTGACTGCAGCTGGGGTGGTAACTGGTGAAATTTTCCGTGAGTTTTTCACCGGAACCTTCTCCAGGGAGCAGAGCTGGACCCTGCATGCACAGTAGTGCCCTGACCCCCTGCATTCTGTAATTCCCTGTGACTCATGAGACAGAAGGTTCCGCAGAAACAGGCAGATGTTTAAGGTCAATATTGTACGTTTAGCTTGGAGACCCTGGACCCCCAAACAAGAAACATACTTGTTTTCATTTTTAAGTTTCCTTTCCTATTTCATGTGATCCCAAATCTTGTACAAAGTAAAAAAATAAATCTTGTACAAAGTAGAGGGCACAAAACAATGGGTTAAATAAAGGAAATTGACTAACAAATTCCAACCCTTTATGTCCTTTCTCTCCTGGTAGGCTGCACGATGAACAGGAAGACTCCTTAGCAAACCCCCCTTCCTCTCTGTGTGCAACAGGGAAGACTCCACAGGAACCCTTCGCTCACACAAACCCAACAAAACCAGCTGCCACTGAGTCAGCTCCAACTCATGGTGACTCCATGTGTGTCAGAGTATAACCGTGCTCCATAGGGTTTTCAGTAGATGTTTTTGCAGAAGTAGATTGCCAGGCCTTTGTTTTGACGTAGCTCTGAGTGGACTGGAACCTCTAACCTTCTGGTTAGCAGCTGAGCGTGGTCACCGTTTGCACCTGCAGGAACAGCCTTCAAGAAAAATGGCACATGGTCTGGGTATGAACGACAGCTCCAGTGCAGAAAGGTGCGCCTTTTCTCTTGTCACCTGTAGGATCCATGCAGGTCTCTGCCCTGAAGTTGTCAGGGAGACAGCATGATAATCCCACGTGGTCCATGACTTATGACCTTCTTGCTCCTGCACATCTGGGCCTGAAAAGGAGAAGCTGAAGCAGGGATACTTCTGCAGAGGGGTCGGAGGGCCCACAGGTACCTGAGGAATGGAGCCCAGTGTGCCTCCTCGCTTTGCTGTTTGTGACCTCTGCCTACAGGATAGTGGCTTCACCTCTGTCAGTAGTGCTTCTGCAGTTGAACAAACCGTCACACAGTCCTTCCTCAGCATGCTTCTGTCAGCAGTGACACAGGTTACAGGGATGAGCAAAGAGAGTCTGGGGAGTCCTCGGCTCAGCTGGCCTGAGCTCAGCCTGGGGGCCGCCCCATTCTCACCATCACTTCCTAAGGTGGGCAGAGGGCTTTGTGTATAGGGCCATGTATCTGTCTATCTGTCTGTCTATTATCTCTCTCTCTCTGTCTTCTATCTACTTGACTACCCACCCATCCATCCATCCATCCATCCATCCATCCATCCATCCATCCATCCATCCATCCATCCATCCATCCACCCATCCATCCATCTTCCCACCTGCCCGCCCATCCCTCCCTCCCTCCCTCCCTCCCTCCCTCCCTCCCTCCCTCCCTCCCTCCATCCCTCCAACTTCCCACCTGCCCATCCATCCATCCATCCATACATACATACATCCACTCACCCACTCATCCTTTTGTTTTGGGAAAGTTATCACTGAATGCTCAGTTGTTTTGTCTTGACTAGATGAGTGTTGCTAACCCATGCTGGTTAAGTATTGCTAACTCATGCAGATAAGGAAAACTTCCTAAGTTTGATTCTGGATAAAGTTGCTGCTTCAGCTAAATGGCATTAAGACTAATTCTTGTTTAGCTCTTGGCCCAAGA
Source organism: Elephas maximus indicus (assembly GCF_024166365.1). NCBI lineage: Eukaryota > Metazoa > Chordata > Mammalia > Proboscidea > Elephantidae > Elephas > Elephas maximus. Next base: position 8,086,343 of record NC_064826.1, read on the forward strand.
AACCCATTTTAAATCTTGCATCTACAAAAAATTTTAACACAAAAGCTTCAAAACAGACAAAAAATGACTTCAAAGGCTGTTCAAATCATTGCATGCACCGTTGACTTCATAATTTGGCCAAGTGGTCAGCAGTTTCTCCACATTGTCATTGGCTTTTAGCAGAGTGGCCATATGCTGACTGGATTTCCTCCCCATTCTGTGACCTCGGATGCTGGGTACGGGCACCTACAATCTTGCTGCACATGGCTTTGCACCCTGGGAAGCCCACCTCTGGACCTCCCAGTCTTGAAGCTTGTTCATCCATGTAAGAAAACTGGCTCTTGGTTGTGGGCATCCACCTGCAAGGTGCAAAGGAGGGATGTGGGTTAGAGGAGAAGAAAGTTAATGCTCAGTATCACTTTGCCAACTTTTATAAGAAGAAATTGGAGGAGCTCATGGGTTTTAACCCATGATAAATACTGGCAATTGGAATGTGAAAGTTAGAAACAAAGAAGGATCAGTAGTTGGAAAATATGGCCTTGGTGATAGAAAAAATGCCAGAGAGCGAATGATAGAATTTTGCAAGACCAATGACTTCTTCATTGCAAATACCTTCTTTCACCAACATAAACAGCGACTATGCACATGGACCTCGCCAGCTGGAACACATAGTAATCAAGTTGACTACATCCGTGGAAAGAGACAATGGAAAAGCTTAATATCATCAGTCAGAACAAGGCCAGGGGCCTACTGTGGAACAGACCATCAATTGCTCACATGCAAGTTCAAGCTGAAACTGGAAAAAATCAGAGCAAGTCCACGAGAGCCAAAATATGACCTTGAGTATATCCCACCTGAATTTAGAGACCTTCTCAAGAATAGATTTGATGCACTGAACACTAGTGACCGAAGACGAGACGAGTTGTGGAATGACATCAAGGACATCACCTATGAAGAAAGCAAGAGGTCACTGAAAAGACAGGAAAGAAAGAAAAGACCAAGATGGATGTCAGAGGAGACTCTGAAACTTGCTCTTGAGAGTCGAGCAGCTAAAGCAAAAGGAAGAATTGATGAAGTAAAAGAACTGAACAGAAGATTTCAAAGGGCCTCTCGAGAAGACAAAGTAAAGTATTATAATGACATGTGCAAAGAGCTGGAGATGGAAAACTAAAATGGAAGAACACGCTTGGCGTTTCTCAAACTGAAAGAACTGAAGAAAAAACTCAAGCCTCGAGTTGCAATAGTGAAGGATTCCATGGGGAAAATATTAAACGATGCAGGAAGCATCAAAAAAAGATGGACAGAATACACAGAGTCATTATACCAAAAAGAATTGGTCGATATTCAACCATTTCAAGAGATGTCATATGATCAGGAACTGATGGTATTGAAGGAAGAAGTCCAAGCTGCTCTGAAGGCATTGGTGAAAAACAAGGCTCCAGGAATCGATGGAATGTCAATTGAGATGTTTCAACAAACAGATGCAGTGCTGGAGGTGCTCACTCGTTTATGCCAAGAAATATGGAATACAGCTTCCTGGCCAACTCACTGGAAGAAATCCATGTTTATGCCTATTCCCAAGAAAGGTGATCGAACCAAATGTGAAAATTATAGGACAATATCATTAATATCACACAAAAGCAAAATTTTGCTAAAGATCATTAAAAAATGGTTGCAGCAGTATCTCGACAGGGAACTGCCAGAAATACAGGCCAGTTTCAGAAGAGGACACAGAACCAGGGCTATCATTGCTGATGTCAGATGGATCCTGGCTGAAAGCAGAGAATACCATTATTGAGTATGCAAAGGCATTCGACTGTGTGGATCATAACAAACTATGGATAAAATTGGGAAGAATGAGAATTCCAGAACACTTAATTGTGCTCATGAGGAACCTTTACATAGATCAAGAGGCGGTTGTTCAGACAGAACAAGGGGATACTGATTGGTTTAAAGTCAGGAAAGGTCTGCATCAGGGTTGTATTCTTTCACCATACCTATTCAATCTGTATGCTGAACAAATAATCCGAGAAGCTGGACTATATGAAGAAGAACGGGACATCAGAATTGGAGGAAGATTTATTAACAACCTGCGCTATGCAGATAACACAACCTTCCTTGCTGAAAGTGAAGAGGACTTGAAGCACTTACTGATGAAGATCAAAGACCACAGCCTTCAGTATGGATTACACCTCAACATAAAGAAAACAAATCCTCACAACTGGACCAATGAGCAACATCATGATAAACAGAGAAAAGATAGAAGTTGTCAAGGATTTCATTTTACTTGGATCCACAATCAACAGCCACAGAAGCAACAGGGAAGAAATCAAAAGACACATTGCATTGGGTAAATCTGCTGCACAGGACCTCTTCAAAGCGTTGAAGAGCAAAGATGTCACCCTGAAGACTAAGGTGCACCTGACCCCAGCCATGGTATTTTCTATCACATCATACGCATGTAAAAGCTGGACAATGAATAAGGAAGACTGAAGAAGAGTTGACGTCTTTGAATTGTGGCATTGGCGAAGAATATTGAATATACCATGGACTGCCAAAACAACGAACAGATCTGTCTTGGAAGAAGTGCAGCCAGAATCCTCCTTAGAGACAAGGATGGTGAGACTGCGTCTTACATACTTTGGGCATGTTGTCAGGAGGGATCAGTCCCTGGAGAAGGACATCATGCTTGGCAGAGTACAGGGTCAGTGGGAAAGAGGAAGACCCTCAACGAGGTGGATTGACGCAGCGGCTGCAACAATGAGCTTAAGCATAACAACAATTGTAAGGATGGTGCAGGACTGGGCAGTGTTTCATTCTGTTTTGCATAGGGTCGGTATGAGTCGGAACCGACTCTACGGCACCTAACAACAACAACAACATGGGTTTTAATGCAAGCCAAAGCAATGGTTATTTCAGTTCCTTTCTTGATCTACCCTTGAGACAGCTTCAGAACCCTCCAAAACCCACCCTATGCCCACAGGTACTTGGTAGAGACTTAGCTTACAGTCTCTGGCTGATAATTCTACTAGCTGATTATCTCCAGGTCCAATGCTGCTGTCTGGGGCATCTATTAACATTTCCCCTGAGTGGTTTGTTTCCTTGTGGGTTTTATAGTTTGCAATTGACATTTTTTTTCTTTCAGAGAGTTTTTGTTTGCTAGGGGGTGGTGATGGTTCAGAGACAGAACTCTTACCTTCCATGTAGGAGACCCAGGTTTGATTCCCTGCCAGTTCACCTCATGCTCAACCACCACCCATCTGTCATTGGAGGCCTGTGTGTTGCTGTAAAGCTGAGCAGATTTTAGAGGAGTCCAGACTAAGATGGAATAAGAAGAAAGGGCTGGTGATCTGCTTCTGAAAATCAGACAATGAAAATCATGGCAATCATGACATTCCAATCCACACCCCATCAGGTGGATGGCGCAAGACCGGGAAGAGTTTCATTCTGCTCTTCATCGGGTCTCCGTGTATCAGGGGTGAATATCACAGAAGTTAAAACAAAGACAACAACAGCCACCCAATAATACTAAAGTGACTTATGTAATTATGTAAGAGTTGTAAAATCCTAAGTCACCCGGGGAGTTTAAAGCTGCTCAATGTCATCCTACTTTCCTCCTATCCCTTGCAAAGAAAATGAGCCATAAATTTCAGGTTTCTACTTTACTCAGATACCCAAAATATTTGAAATTGATAATGTAGCGTGAAGCGCTATCTGCATTCTCTCTATCACATGCAGACACATGCACACATGCAAAGTCACAGGCACACAAACATGTACACACAGACATGCACGTGCCCAAACATGCACAAGCACATACATACCACCCAGACCAATGCTATCCTCTTCCTCCTCTACGGAGCCCCATTCTCCTGTTCTTTCTTCCTCCCCCTCCTTCTCTTTTTTCTCCACTTTCTCTTCCTCCTCCTAACAGCTCTTCTTCTCATCCTTCTCTTGCTCCTTTTTCTTCCTTCTTCTCCTTCTCTTCCTCCACTTTCTTCTCATCTCCTTTTCCCTCCTTCTCCTCCTCCTCTCCTTCCTAATCCTCCTCTTCCTCAGAGCCCCTTCTCCAATGGACATTTGGGTAGCCTTCCCCCAGGGTCCCAGGCCCAGGGCGCTCTGACTGCAGGAACAATAGGGTAAGGCACAGTGCACTGAGTTCAGGGTAGACCCCACCCCAGGGCTTCTCATCTTCCTCTCTTTGCACTTGCCCCTGGGATGAAGGCTGTGGGCCCACAGATCTCCCACTGTGGGTCTCATTCGCAATTAGAGGGACCACCCACCTCCTGCAGAGCTATAGGTAGCCTGGCAGTGACTGAGAGCTCCAAAACCCTGCCTAATATGGGATGTGGTGAAGTTTTTCTTAACCCTTCCCCTCCTGGGCAGCTCCCCCAGACCCCCCCCGCCAGCCCCCTAGACCTCAGTGGTACCACAGTGCCATCTTGAGACCAAAAAGGGAAGCCCCATCAAGTTTTATCCCTTCTGCTCTGGCCCAAGAGACTCTAGGAACTGTCTGCATATTCAAAACCAAACTCCAAACCATTGACTTAGCTTCTGAATTACAAGGGACCCGTGTGTTACAGAGTAAAACTGAGCTCCACAAGGTTTTCTTGACTGTAATCTCTGTGGAAGCAGATATCCAGCCCTTTCTTCCCTGGTTGTGGTGGGTGGATTTGAACTGCCAACCTTCCGGTTAGTAGTGGGGCACAAACTCATCCGCCACCCAGGGGCTTCTGCGTAGGCAGCAGAGTGCATATTCCAGGATATTCTGGAAGTTTTGCAATCAATTTTCTTGAACCCAAATCCCAGCACTAGTCCTAACCCTATGTGATGGTTAACGTTCTGTGTCAGCTTGTCTAGACCATGGATCTTATGGTTTGGCAGATATTATGTAATCATCCTCCATTTTGTGATCTGATGTGAGCAGCCAATCAGGTGGGAGGAGAATTTCCTTAGGGGTGTGGCCTGCATCCAATGTATGTGGTTGTTCTGGCAAATCTCATACTCTCTCTCTCAATCCTGCACTCATCTCATGGTTGACCTCCAGTTCCTGGAGAAATTTCAGCCTGCCGCATGACCTGCAGATTTTGGATTCACCAGCTCCTGCAACCATGTGAGTCAGGAGAGGCCTCTAGCCTGACACCTGACCTGTGGATTTGGGACTTGCCAGCCTCCGCAGTTGTGTGAGCCACTTTCTTGAAATAAATCTTTCTTTATGTCTTTCAATATGCTCCTTAGAGGTAAGGATGGCGAGACTGCGTCTCACATACTTTAGACATGTTGTCCGGAGGGATCAGTCCCTAGAGAAGGACATCATGTTTGGCAGAGTACAGGTCAGCGGAAAAGAGGAAGACACTCAAAGAGGTGGATTGACACAGTGGATGCAACAATGAGCTCAAGTATAACAACAATTGTAAGGATGGCTCAGGACCTGGCAGTGTTCCGTTCTGTTGTGCATAGGGTCGCTAAGAGTCGGAACCAACTCGACGGCACCTAACAACAACAACATATGTCTTTATATATACCCCTCACTGGTCTTGCTCATCTAGAGGAGCCAGCGTGAAACACCCAAACTCTATTCCTTTGAGTTAATATGTTTACTATCCTAAGCTCATTCTACTTAACTCCTGTAGCATATCTGACAGTTGTCATCTAACTGGGACTTTCTCCCTTTCAACTATGTTCTGAAAGGGAGAGAAATAGAGTGAGGGATAGAAGGAAATAATATCTTCTCTAAAATGGGAAGAAAAACTCAGCACTTGAAGTAGGAGGTTTTTTCATCTCTGTTACTGAAGATATACAAAAAAGCCCTACCCCCGCCACACAAGGGAGACCATCAAGGTAACCCCAGTAAATACAGATCAGTATAGCACTGGGCAGACATTTCTGTCTCCTTCTAATGATTTCCTTCTCTCCACCTACAACCACAGTGCTTCAGGAGTTCTCCTGTGGTCCTGTCTCCTCCTACACAAAGGTCAGCTGATGTCCTTGTCTACTGCTTTCCCTGGGGAGTGGAGGACAGAGGAAGGCTCTGCTCAGGCTTCTAGGAGAGGCAAGGAGAGGAAGAGTATGTGGTTTGTGCACAGGAAGGAGGTGGCCATGCCACGCTGTGGCTAAGCTGCTGGCACAGAGGTACACGGCCAAGTCCCCTGGTTCCACAGCCTGGATCCTCAGCGTGGAAGATGATCCATCAGGCTTCTCCACTGAGAACCAATCCTTAGGCATCCCCGATTTGTCTGCTTCATCTTTATTCTGGAAATAAGTCAGGAGCACCAGGCCCTGCCCCCGGATCTGTCGGTACCAGAAAAGGCCAGCATGACCAGAAATTGGATCACACCTGAGGGCTACAGACTGGCCCCTCTTTGTGACCCTGTGCTTGGGGGCTGGGAGAGTCCAGCACCTCTGTGACCTGAGGAGACATGTGCTGGGAACAGAATGGGAACAATGATGGGAATCACCACACAGACAGACAGACAGACACACACATCACACATACCACACATACACTAACCACATACAGCCACACACAAACCACACATGCACACAGACATACACACCACATATATTGTGCATACACACATACCATACAGGCACACACACCACACACACACACACACACAACACATACACCATACACATGAACATAACACACATACCATATACACACTCAATGCATACACCACATAAACACAGACATCACTCACACCACACACACCACACACTCATACCACACACACGCACCACATACAAGCACACACGCACACGCACACACGCCCCCATGCATGCACACGCACACACCACACACTGGAACTACTTGGTGTCCAGGGACTCACCTGCCCCCAGGAAGCAGAGGGCCACCCAGCGGTGGAGCCTGGAGCCCATGGTGGGTTGGGCAGGACTGGAGGATTTGCTGGGGCAGGGTTTTGTGCACATGAGCAGAGGAGGAAGTGTCCCTTTCCCCACAGTCTCATCAGTTCCCATGGCCTCAGGAACATGTGCCCACATTATAACACACTTGCATCACTGATTTGAATATGTATAAGCTCCCTTTGGAAACCCTGGCAGCATAGTGGTTAAGAGCTATGGCTGCTAACCAAAAGGTCAGCAGCTCGAATCCACCAGGCGCTCCTTGCAAACCGTATGGGGCAGTTCTACTCTGTCTTACAGGGTCGCTATGAGTCGGAATCCACTCTACTGCAGCGGGTAAGCGCTCTTTAAAAAAATTACCACAGGGGTCCTGGCCCACTGCCCCAGTCAAAGACCCATGTCCCCTGCATTCTCTTCTCTCTGTGAGAGACTATGTCTCCACGTCCCATGGCAAAGCCCTGCCACTCAAGTCTCCGCGCCACAGAAAGAGTTCCTCTCCACTTCTTTATGGAAGGAGACTTAGCCTTTATGGAAGGAGACTTAGTCCAGAAACACCGGTGTGTGATATGCCCTAGAGCATCTCCCCATGCTTCCAGAACCCACGAGGCTGTTACAGGGGGTTCAACTCCTCACTCCACTGCTAGGGGAATGCCCAGGTGTTCCATAGTCACTAAAATACGTCCACTTTCATTAACTGGACACTGTAGTTACAAACTCACTTTCCTTCATGGGGAGCAGGGCTGGCAAAAGTCGAGCATTTGGGAGCCAGGCAAGGGTCTCAGGGACAGGACACACTGCAGCTCTGTGTGATTGCTGCTAGCCCAGAGACACACAGCTGAGTCCCATCACTAGGTCCTGGCTGGCTGAGAGTGCCTTAAGCTGGACCTCACCAGCAACAGAGGCCCCTGCGCCTGCCACCCCAGCTCCAAGGTCCCCAGGCTCAGCGGGCTGCGTAGGTTTCCTGAACCCTTTTTGTGAGGGGCTGAGGTGGCTGTGCAGCGCTGTGGAGACACTGCTGGCACAGAAGTACACAGCTGTCTGCGACGGGACGGCCGACCCCACCGTGAGGGGGAAGTCCTTCGTGTTTGATCTGGAGACACTGTACCCCTCGGGGACATCGCCTTTGTAGGTATCAGGAGCACCATTAGAGTAGTGGATCAGCCGCAGGCCCAGTCCCGGGTCTTGTCGGTACCAGTACATGGAGTTCTGGTTCATGTCCTGGGTGCATTGCAGGGTAACATTCCCTCCTGTCCTTGTGATCTTGTGCCTTGGGGTCTGCGTGATGCCAGCATCCGTGTGCCCTGTGGGGACAGAGACCAAAGCTGGTGCGCAGGCCACAGGGAAAAGCTGGGGCAGGATCGGAAAGTCCCGGGAGAGGGGAGGCTCCTGCCCAGGACACACCTGCCCCCAGGACAGCCAGGACCACAGTGCACAGGAGGCGCATGGCAGGAACCAACTCTGGAAGGGCCCTTCTGAGATGTCACCCTCCTTTCCAGCCTGGCCCCAGAGCAGCCTGCCCCAGTGGCCACGCCCCCTCCCCCACCCCCTGGAAACTTCAGGTAAAAAACAAACATGCAGCCAGCAGCTCAGTGTGGGAGGAATGCAGTCCTCTGATTTGCACAAATCTAGTCAGGAGATGAGTCTTTCCTGGCTTCCCACAAAACAGTTTGTGGATTTCCTCCTTGACTCACTGGCTTTTATTTACCTAACTAACCCTGCAGTCCAGAAAGCCAGGGGAGATCTTTGGGGCTTCCTGGTGCTATTTATGACTCATGTGTCCCAGATATTCCTTCAAGAGTCCTTTTCTCATTTGCTTGGTTGCCCACCCTCCTGTTAACCTCCTTCCACCTGCAAAGACGCCCTCTGGAGTCCGGGCTCCAGATCCCAGGGCACCTCTTCAACCAGCACTCAGGAAGGTTTCACTTAGTGTCTCATCAATTCACTGACTGGTGGGATACCTGCCCACATCTAGCTAGATACACCCAGGCACCTGCTTCCTGGGTGTGGCCGGCAGGAGAATGGTCCCCAAACATATGCAGGTACCAATCCCTGGAGCCTGTGAGTTTATTAGATTTCATGGCAGGGGATTAAGGCTGTAGAGGGAATTAAGGTTGCTAATCAGTGGACAGAGTCCCTGGGGGTACAAATGGTTAACACCGTAAGCTACGAACCAAAAGGTTGGAGGTTTGAGTGCACCCAGAGGTGCCCCACAAGTAAGGCCTGGCCATCTGCTTCTGGAAAGTCAGCCTTTGAAAACTCCATAGAGCAGTTCTACTCTGACACACATGGGGTCACTATGAGTCAGAGTCAAATTGAAAACAGCTGGTAACTGGTGAAATTGCCCATGAGTGTTTTCTTCTGGAACCTTCTCCAGGGAGCAGAGCTGGACCCTGCATGCACAGTAGTGCCCTGACCACCTACATTCCGTAATTGCCCTGTGACTCATTAGAAGGTTCCACAGGAACAGGCAGATGTTTAAGGTCAATATTGTACATTTAGCATTGCAGACCCTGGAACCCCCAAACAAGAAAGAGGCTTATGTCATTTTAAGTTCCCTTTCCTATTTCATGTGATCCCATATCTTGTATAAAGTAGGGGGCATGTGCAAATGTGGGTTAAATAAGAGGAACTAACTAAGGAATGCCAACTCTTCATGTCCTTTCTCTCCTGGTAGGCCCCACCATGCATAGGAAGCCTCCCTAGCAAATCCCCCCTCCTCTCTGTGTGCAGCTGAGAAGACACTGCTGGAAACCCCGCACATACAGAACCCAACAAAACCAGGAACAGCTGAGTCACCTCTGACTCATGACGACTCCATGTGCGTCAGAGTGGAACTGTGCTCCGTAGGAGTTTTAGCAGACGGTTTTTCAGAAGGAGATGGCCAGGCCTTTCTTTTGAGGCACCTCTGAAGGGACTGGAACCTCCAACCTTTCAGGTAGCAGTGGAGCATGTTCACTGTTTGGACCACCCAGGGACAGCCTTCATAAAAGACCTCACACACCCTGAATCCCTGTGAGGGCTACAGTGCCGAAAACCTGGCCTTTCTCTCTTGGCATCTGTAGGACCCACGGGGGATCTCTGCCCTGAAGTCGTCAGGGAAGCGGCATGACAATTCCACGTGGTGCATGACCTATGACCTTCCTGCTCCTGCACAGTTGGGCCTGGAAAGGGGAAGCTGATGCAGGGATAGTTCTGCAGAGTGGGGTGGGGGGCCCACAGGTACCGGAGGAATGGAGCCCAGGGTGCCTCTTCCCTCTGCTCCTTGTTACCTCTGCCGGCAGGAGAGTGGCTTCACTTCTGTCAGTTGTGGTTCTGCATCTGAACAAACTGTCACTCAGTCCTTCCTCAGCATAGTTGTGTCAGGAGTGACACATGTTACAGGGATGAGCAGAGCAAAGAGCACCTGGGAAGCTCTCTCTCAGCAGGCCTGAGCTCAACCTGGGGGCTGCCCTCACTCTCACTGTCACTTCCTGAGCCGGGCAGAGGGCTTTGTGAACAGGGTGGAGGGGGTTCTGCAGGGTTGTGCAAGATCCTGGCACAGAGGGACATGGCTGAGTCCCCCCACTCCAGGGTGATCCGGTTCAACTCCGAGTGGAAGTCAGAGAATTGCTGGCCTGAGAACCGGTCATTGGTGTCACCTTTGTCTTGATGTTTCCCCCTCTAACAGTGAAATGAACCTTGGGCCCTCGCCCAGCGTCTGCAGAGAGGTGCCCAGAATGGGGGGAACAGCTCAGCATCACCTGCTGTCCTGGTACTTTGATCAGGTGTCTTGGTGTCTGGGTGACTCCGGAACCCACTGGGCCCATGGCAGGAGGGGGAGGACAAGGAGGAGATGAGCACAGGGGCGCTGATGGTGCCCCCAGGGGAGGGCCAACTCTGAGTGCGGGGCTCGCTCTCCACAGGACTCACCTGTCCCCAGGAGGCGAAACAGCACCCAGCAGTAGCTCCGGGAGCTTAGGGCCCCTGGCAGGGCAGCATCACTGCTTACTCAGGGTTTGGGTATCTAAAGTGAGAGAACTGGAGTCCTCGGCCTCATTTCCCTGATTAGGGGATGCCCTGTGACATCACTGTCTGATGTCATTGTCACTTCAGGCTGAGGCTTCCAGTGTCCTCTCCTCACCCCACAGGATTCTGCCCTGTCTGCCAAGCCTTTTACAGCAAGGGTCGGGTCCCCACACAGCATCTCTTCTGTGTCTCTGAGGCCTGGCTCCTCTGCCTGCCCCTGTCCTGCCTACCCCTCCACATTCCGGGGAGGTGGGGAACCTCTGCTGCCTGCAGGGCTCCATTTTAGACTCAGAGGCCTGAGCCTTGGTGTGCGGGAGGGGTCCCTGACTAAACTAGTCCCAGTGCTTCCTTGGGCCCCATGATATCCCCCAATGCCAGGCTCAACTAGGTTTGCCTATAAATTTCATGTCCCGGGCAGCATTCCAGTCCTCCAAAATGGGCCGGAATCTGGTCCACGTGATCAGGTCCAAAGGAGTCTAAACGAAAAAACCAAACCCAAAGTTGCTGAGTCAATTCCAACTCTCAGCAACCCTATGCGTGCAGAGTAGAACAGCTCCAGAGGGTTTTCTTGGCTGTTATCTTCATGGAAGGGGGCCCTGGATTGTTCAACAGTTAGCACTTGACTACCAGCTGAAAGAATGCCAGTTAAAACCCACCCAGAGATGCCTGGCAGGCAGTCCTGGTGACCTCCTTCTGGAAGGTCACAACCTAGAAAACTGTATGAAGCAGTTCAACCCTGATTACTTGGGCTTGTCATGAGCTGAAATCCGCTCAATCACAGTTATCTATGTATCCACCTCTGTATCCATCTCTGTATCTATAAATCTGTCTAGGTAGCTATGTCTCGGTCTACCCACCCATTCATCCATGCACCCACCCACCCACACACCCATCCATCCATCCATCTGTCCGTCCGTCCATCCATCCATCCACTCATCCAACCACCCATTCATCCACCCAACCACACATCCATCCATCCATCTAGAAAAGGTCCCTGAGTGACACTGTTTGCTCATACCTGCTAACATAGAGGTGGGTGATTCTAACCCACCCACAGACACCTCAGAAGACAGGCCTGGTGATTTGCTTCTGAAAGGTCATGTCACTGTCTTGAAAACCCTCTGGAGCTGTTCTACTCTGCAGACTTGGGGTCACCATGATTTGGAACCCACCCAACCACAAACAACAGGAACAATCTTCACAGGGGTTGGTTGACAGACCTTTCTTCGTCAGTATCCTGGGTAGGTTCAAACCACCAAAATTTAGGTTAGTAATCAAGTGCAAACCAGGGGCCAGGGTGTCTGAGCCTGACGGGTGCAGATTCCTCAGAAAGGCCTCTGTGACTCTACCATCCAGCACAGACTAGGCCCTCGGGGCTTGCTTCCCTCAGCCCCCCATGCAGTGGGCTCTGGGTGGTTTGTGCTGGCTCCCCCACACCCATCTGGTTGGAGCCATGGGAGGCTGGCCCCTGGTCCATTCTCCTCTTCCTCATGGCTGAGTGAGGCTGAAGGGAGATAATGGCAGGAAAGGAGAAGGTGGCAGGATGACCAAGAAACCTGGGTTACGGACTAAGGGATTTCTTGGGATAGGGGACTTTTGATGCTAAAACCAGGCCTGTTCAGAGCAAACCAAGACATACGGTCACACTAATTAGAAGTGGAAATGATTATACTGTTACCCTGGCTGGCTCGCTTTCTGTGGGGCTTCGTTTTATACTGGTTACTTTTCTCCCCTAAGACCATCTTTCCTAAAAGGCAGCCTTCTTCCAAAGCCACAGCGCTCAGCTGCCAGGGAAACCACACCTTCTTCTCCTTCCTTCAGACCAAGACAGGTAGGAGCCACCCACCTGTGCTAGCCCTCTAGGGTGCTTCTTCTTCCCCTGTCTAACCCGACCACAATGTTTCAAATAGTCCCTTCATTGCTTTTCCTCAATCCTGCCAGGATCCTGACTGATAGACCTAAGCAAACAAGCAAATAAATGAAAACAACCAAACTCATTGCCAGTGAGTAAATTATGACACATGGTGACTTCAGGTGTTACACAGTAGAACTGCTCCATAGGGTTTTCTTGGAAGTAATCTTTACAGAAGCAGATCACCAGATCATCACCATATCACTGGGTCAGTTCAAACCAATAACCTTCAGGTTAGTAGCTGAATGAAAACCGCTTGGACCACCAAGGTCCCTACTCCTACAGGTGAGAATGAGGCTTGGAGAATATATTTTGTCTTTAAAAAAGGAACAACCTCCTTTTTTAACAAAACAAAACAACAACAACAACAAAAAGAAGTTGCAATATTTTTAACAAAATTTGTAACATTCTGCTGAATGTGGTATTGACGGGGTATATTGAATATACCCTGCATTGCCAAAAGAACAAGCAAATCTGTCTTGGAGGAAGTGCAACCAGAATGCTCCTTAGAAGAAAGGATGGAGAGACTATGCCACACATAAGTTGGACGATTTTTCAGGAGAGATCAGTCCTTGGAGGAGGACATCATGCTTGGTGAAGTAGATGGTCAGGGAAAAAGAAGACCCTCAGCCAGATGGATTGACACAGTGGGTACAACAATGAGCTCAAGCATAGCAACAATTGTGAGGATGGCACAGGACTGGGCAGTGTTTCATTTTGTTGTGCATAGGGTCGCTATGAGTCAGAACTGGCTTGGTCACACCTAACAACAACAACAATGTGCAGAAACACAAGTTTGCACCTCCTACAATCAGCACTGCAGGAGAGTCAACAGAGGCGTGAGAAATGTGCTGTGTGAATATAAACTGTGTGCTTTGGGGAGCTAGAAACCTAAGAAAATCCAATAAAGAATCACTCTCTGCCCTTCCCTACCTGGGGACATTGGCCGCAGGGGCATTTGCTTCATAGAAACATAAAGAGTGGCTAACAGAAAAAAGACTGGGTTTGTGGAGCAAGGGGAACTCCCATGCCCTGGTATTGTGAATTGATACAACTCTGAAAAACTGCTCCAATGATCCTGGTAAAGTTAAGCATATGCCCACCCTAAAACCAGCTGCCCTGTTGCTGTCCAGTCGACTCCGACTCATGATGGCCCCACGTGTGTCACCCAGAACACTGCTTCAAACAGTTTTCAATGACTTCTTTCTTGGAAGTAGATCACCGGGTATTTCTTCCAAGGCACCTGTGGGTGGACTCGAATCTCCAACCTTTCACTTAGCAGCCTAGCATGTTATCCATTTGCACCACCCCGGGTATTCCATGTCTACCCTATGAGTCACTAATTCCACTCTTGTTTATATCTAAGGGAATGAATGCATTTACCCCCAAGGCTAGTGTAAGGATGCTTGGAGAAGCACTCTTCACAATAATTGAGGACTGGAAGCAACCCAGATATCCATCCAGAGGGAATGGATAAAGACACTGTGGAATACTTAAACAATGGTGTATTTCTCAAAAATGAGAAAGAATAAACTACTGATTCATATAGCACATGGATAAATTTTTAAAAAAATTTTTTTAAAAATTTTATTATGCTTCAAGTGCAAGTTTACAATTCAAGTCACTCTCGTATAAAAAAATTTATATACACCTTGCTATATACTTCTAATTGCTCTCCCCCTAATGAGGCAGGCTGCTCCTTCCCAACACTCTCTCTTTTTATGTCCATTCCAACAGTTCTAACCCCTCTTCCCTCTCATCTCCACTCCAGATAGGAGATACCAACGTAGTCTCAAGTGTCTACTTGATCCAATAAGTTCATTCTTCACCAGCATCTTTTTCTATCCCATTGTCCAGTCCAATCCCTGTCTGAAGAGTTGGCTTTGGGAAAGGTTCCTGTCCGGGGCAAACAGAAGATCTGGGGATCATGACCAACAGGGTCCTTCTAGTCTCAGTCAGACCATTAAGTACGGTCTTTTTTTTTACAAGAATGTGGGTTCTGCATCTACGGCTCTCCTGTTCCCTCAGGGGTTCTCTGTTGTATTCCCTGTCAGGGCTGTCATTTGTTGTAACCGGGCACCATCTAGTTCTTCTGGTCTCAGGCTGATGTAGTCTCTGGTTTATGTGGCCCTTTCTGTCTCTCGGGCTCGTAAATACCTTGTGTCCTTAATGTTCTTCATTCTCCTTTGCTCCAGGTGGGTTGAGACCAACTGATGTATCTTAGATGGCCGCTTACTAGCTTTTAAGACCCCAGATGCCACTCTCCAAAGAAGAATGCAGAATGTTTTCTTAATAGATTTGATTATGCCCATTCATGTAGATGTCCCTTGAAACTGTGGTCCCGAAACCCCCACCCCTGCTACGCTGGCCTTCAAAGCACTCAGTTTATTCTGGAATCTTCTTTGCTTTTGGTTAAGTCCAGTTGTGCTGACCTTGACTGTATTGTATGTTGTCTTTCCCTTCACCTGAAGTACTTTTTATCTACTACCTCATTAGTGAATGCCCCTCTCCCTCCCTCTCTCCCTCCCCTCTCTCGCAACCATCAAAAAATACATTCTTCTCTGTTTTAACTATTTCTCGAGTTCTTATAATAGTGGTCTTATACAATATTTGTCCTTTTGCAACTGACTAATTTCACCCAGCATGCCTTCCAAATTCCTCCGTGTTATGAAATGTTTCACAGATTCATCACTGTTCTTTATCGATGCATACTATTCCATTGTGTGAATATACCATAAATTATTTATGCATTCATCCGTTGGTGGGCACCTCGGTTGCTTCCATCTTTTTGCTATTGTAAACAGTGCTGCAATGAACATCGCTGTGCATACATCTCTTCGTGTAAAGGCTCTTATTTCTCTAGGATCTATTCCAAGGAGTAGGATTGTTGGATAATATGGTAGTCCTATTTAGCTTTTTTAGGAAGGGCCACTCTAAATCGATTTCCAGAGTGGATGTACCATGTTTCATTCCCACCAGCAGTGTATAAGCGTTCTAGTCTCTCCACAACCTCTCCAACATTTATTATTTTGTGTTTTTTGGATTAATGCCAGGCCTGTTGGAGTGAGATGGAATCTCATTGCAGTTTTAATTTGCATTTCTCTAATTGCTAACGAATTAATCTGTCTTGGAAGAAGTACAACCAGAATGCTCCTTAGAAGCAAAGATGATGAGACTGCATCTTACATACTTTGGACATGTCAGGAGGGATCAGTCTGGAGAAGGACATCATGCTTGGCAAAGTACAGGGTCAGTGGAAAAGAGGAAGACACTCAACGAGGTGGATTGACCCAGTGGCTACAACAATGGACTCAAGCATAACAACAATTGTAAGGATGGCGCAGGACCCGGCAGTGTTTCATCCTGTTGTGGATAGGGTCCCTATGAGTCAGAGTCAACTTGACAGCACCTAACAACAACAACGACAACGGCTAATGATCGTGAGTATTTCCTCATGTGTCTGTTAGCTACCCAAATGTCTTCTTTAGTGAAGTGTCTGTTCATATCTTTTGCCCATTTTTTAATTGGGTTATACATCTTTTTGTAGTTGAGTTTCGGTGGTATCATGTAAATTTTAGAGATCAGGAGCTCATCGAAAATGTCATAGCTAAAAACTTTTTCTCAGTGAGTAAGTAATCTCTTTACTCTTTTGGTGAAGTCTTTGGATGAGCATAGGTGTTTGATTTTTAGGAGCTCCCAGTTACCTGGTTTTTCTTCTGCATTGTTAGTAATGTTTTGTATACTGTTCATGCCATGTATTAGGGCTCCTAACATTGTGCCTGTTTTTTCTTTCATGATCTTTATTGTTTTAGATTTTATGTTTAGGTCTTTGATCCATTTTGAGTTCGTTTTTGTGCATGGAACTAGGTATGGGTCTTGTTTCAGTTTTTTGCAGATGGATAGCTAGTTATGCCAGCACCATTTGTTAAAAAGACTGTCTTTTCCCACATCTCACTGATTTGGGTCCTTTGTCAAATATCAACCGCTCATATGTGGATTTATTTATGTCCGGATTCTCAATTCCATTCCATTGGTCTATGTATCTGTTGTTGTACCAGTACAAGGCTGTTTTGGCTATTGTGGTGGTATGACAGGTTCTAATATCAGGTAGAGGCCTCCCACTTTGTTCTTGTTTTTCAGTAATGCTTTCCTTACCTGGGGCCTCTTTACCTTCTGTATGAAGTTGGTGATTTGGTTCTCAAACTCATTAAAAAATGTCGATGGAATTTGGATGGGAATGGCATTAATCTATAGATTGCTTTTGGTAAAATAGACACTTTTATAATGAAAAGTCTTCCTATCCAGGAGCAAAGTATGTTTTTCCACTTACGTAGGTGTCTTTTGGTTTGTTGCAGAAGTGTTTTGTAGTTTTCTTTGTATAAGTCTTTTCCATGTCTGGTAAGATTTATTCCTAAGTACTTTATCTTCTTGGGGGCTCCTGTAAATGGTGTTGATTTTGTTATTTCCTCTTCCATGTTCTTTTTGTTGGTGTAGAGGAATCCAACTGATTTTTGTGTGTTTATCTCATATCCTGATGCTCCGCTGAACTCTTCTATTAGTTTCAGTAGCTTTCTTGAGGCTTCCTTAGCTTTTCTGTGTATGAGATCATGTCATCTGCAAATAGAGATACTTTTACTTTTTTTCTTTGCCAATCTGGAAGCCCATTATTTCTTTATCTAACCTAATTGCTCTGGCTAGGACCTCCAGCACAATGTTGAATAAGAGTGGAGATAAAGGGCATCCTTGTCTGGTTCTCCATGTCAAGGGGAATGCTGTCAGGCTCTCTCCATTTACGATGATGTTGGCTACTGGCTTTGTTTAAATGCCCTTTATTTTGTTGAGGAATTTTCCCTCTATTCCTATTTTGCTGAGAGTTTTTTTCATGAATTGGTGTTGAACTTTGTCAAATGCCTTTTCTTCATCAATTGATAAAATCATGTTATTCTTGTCTTTTGTTTTATATGATGGATTACATTAAATTTTTTTCTAAAGTTGAACCATCCCTGCATACCTGGTATGAATCCCACTTGGTCACGGTGAATTATTTTTTTCGATATGTTGTTGAATTCTGTTAGCTAGAATTTTGTCGAGGATTTTTGCATTTAAGTTCATGAGAGTTACAGGCCTCTAATTTTCTTTCTTTGTGGTGTCTTTACCTGGTTTTGGTATCAGGGATATGCTGGCTTCAGAGAATGAGTTTGGGAGTATTCTGTCTTTTTCTATGCTCTGAAATACCTTTAGTAGTAGTGGTGTTAATTCTTCTCTGAAAGTTTGGTAGAACACTGCAGTGAAGCCACCCAGACCAGGGCTTTTTTTTTGTTGGGAATTTTTTGATTACCTTTTCAATCTCTTCTTTTGTTACGGGTCTATTGAGTTGTTCTACCTGTGTGTGTGTTAGTTTAGGTAGGTAGTGTGTTTCTAGAGTTTCATCCATTTGTTCTAGGTTTTCAAATTTGTTAGAGTACAATTTTTCATAGTAATCTCATACGATTCTTTTAATTTCAGATGGGTTTGTTGTAATATCGTCCATCTCATTTCTTAGCGGGTTATTCGCTTTCTCTTCTGTTTTTCTTCCATCATTTTGGCCAATGGTTTATCAATTTTGTTGATTTTTTCAAAGAACCAGCCTTTGGTCTTGTTAATTCTTCCAGTTGTTTTTCTGTTTTCTATTTCATTTTGTTTTGCTCTAATTTTTCTTATTTGTTTTCTTTTGGTGCCTGAGGGTTTCTTTTGTTGCTCTCTTTCTATTTGTTCAAGTTGTAGGGATAATTCTTTGATTTTGGCCCTTTTCTCATTTTGTATGTGTGCATTTATTGCTATAAATTCACCTCTGAGCATTGCTTTCTCTGTATCCCAAAGGTTCTGACAGGAAGTGTTTTCATTCCCATTGGATTCTATGAACTTCTTTATTCCATCCTTAATGTCTTCTATAATCCAGTCTTTTTTGAGCAGGGTATTGTTCAGTTTCCAAGTGCTTGGTTTCTTTGCTTTTTCTGTTATTGATTTTTACTTTTAAGGCCTTATGGGTCAGAGAAGATGTTGTGTAATATATCAATGTTTTGGATAATCTAAGGCTTGCTTTATGATCTAATATGTGGTCTCTTCTAGAGAAAGTTCCATGTGCACTAGGAAAGAAAGTATACTTGGCTACTGTTGTGTGGAGTGCCCTGTATATGCCTATGAATTCAAGTTGGTTGATTGTGGCATTTAGATCTTGCCTGTCTTTATTGAGCTTCTTTCTGGATGTCCTGTCCTTCACCAAAAGTGGTGTGTTGAAGTCTCCTGTTATTGTGGAGATGTGCATCTCGCTTTTCAATGCTGTTAGAGTTTGTTTTATGTATCTTGCAGCCCTGTCGTTGGGTGCATAAATATTTAATATGGTCATATTCTCCTGGTATATTGTCCCTTTAATTATCATATAGTGTCCTTCCATATCCTTTAAGATGGATTTAACTTTCAAGTCTATTTTGTCAGAAATTAATATTGCCATACCTGCTCTTTTTTGATTGTTGTTTGTTTGATATATACATTTTTTCCATCCTTTGAGTTTTAGTTTGTTTGTATCTGTAAGTCTAAGGCGTGTCTCTCGTAGGCAGCATATAGGCAGATCATGTTTTTTAATCTATTCTGCCACTCTCTGTCTCTTTACTGGTGCTTTTAACCATTTACATTCATTGTAATTATGGATATCTCTGAATTGAATGCTGTCATTTTGATGTCTTTTTTTGTGTGTTGTTGGCAGTTTCTTTTTCCCACTTAACCTTTTGTGCTGGGTAGATTATCTTTCTATATTGTCTTTTGCTCATATTTGTTGTTGTTGATTTTGTTTCTGCTGAGTCTCTATCTTTTCTTGTATTTTATTTTGATGTGTGGGATAGTTTGTCTCCTTTGAGGTTACCTTATTATTTACCCCTATTATTGTAAATTTAAACCCAACTTTTATTTCTTTGTATGGCCTTGTCTTCTTCTCTATATGAAAGATCTACGACTATATTTCTTAGTCCACCTGGATTGTTTTAATGTTGTCTTCTTTTACGTAATAATATCACTCTTTCCCTGTTTTGAGCATTTTATTACCTTGATTTATTTTTGGGATTTCCCTGCCTGGGTTGACATCTGATTGCTCTGCCCAGTGCTCTAGTCTTGTGTCGATACCTGAAATTATTGATTTTCTAAACAAACAACTCCCTTTAGTATTCCTTGTAGCTTTGGTTTGGTTTTTACGAAGTCCCTAAACTTCTGATTATGTGGAAATGTCCTAATTTCACATTCATATTTGAGAGACAGTTTTGCTGGATATATGCTTCTTGGCTGGCAATTTTTTTTTCCTTCATTTTTTATACACATTATCCCATTGCCTTTTTGCCTGCATGGTTTCTACCCAGTAGTCCAAGTTTATTCTTATGGACTCTCCTTTTGTTGGCGACTTTTTGTTTATTTCTAGCTGCTCTTAAAATTCTCTCTTTTACCTTTGGTTTTGGTAAGTTTGATTATAATATGTCTACCGTATGTGGAGTTCAATGAGAATCTTGGATAGATATCTTCTCATCTTTCATGATATCAGGGAAGTTTTCTGCCAAGACATCTTCAACAATTCTCTCTATACTTGCTGTTATTCCTCCCTGTTCTGGAACTCAATCACTTGTAGGTTATTTCTCTTGATAGAGTCCCATGAGATTCTTAAGGTTTCTTCATTTTTTTAATTTTTTATCTGATTTTTCTTCAAATCTATTGGTGCCAAGTGCTTTATTTTCAAGTTCACAAATTCTGCCTTCCATTTGCTCAATTCTATTCCTCTGACTTTCTGTTGAGTTGTCTAATTCTGTAATTTGGTTATTATTCTTCTAAATTTCTGATTGCTTTCTGTCAATGGATTTTCCAGCTTCTTAAATTCTTCATTATATTCCCGAATAACCGTTTTAATATCTTCCACTGCTTTATCTGTCTGTTCCTTGGCTTGTTCTGCATATTGCCTGATTTCCTTCCTGATATCTTGAAGGATTCTGTGTATTAATCTTTTGTATTCTGCCTCCAGTAATTTCAGGCAGGCACTTTCATCTAGAAGGTCCCTTGATTCTTTGTTTTGACAGCTTGTTGAGGTGATTATGGTCTGTTTCTTTATGTGCCTTGATATCGACTGTTGTCTCCGAGCCATCTATTAGTTTTTGTATTAATTTCTTTTATGTTTGCTTACTGTGTTGTAGCTTCTTGCTTTGTTTTGTTTTAATATGGCCAAATGGGTTGCTTGAGTGAGCTAGCTTGATTATTTTCTCCTTTGGAGTGCTGACATCCTGTCCGCAGATGTCTACACCTGTTATCAGGTATATCAGTCCATTCACTTTTCTTGTATGAATTCAGCTCAGGTTGCCAGGTAACTGATCATCAAGTGTGTGGTTCAGGCAGTGTCCTACAGTCTAAGAGGGGCAGGGGTGATCGGTGTGGGTTCTGGTATCTGGCTGCCGCAGGGTGTCATGCTCTGAAAAAGGCAGATGGCTGAGAATCTTCCCCCTTGTGTCTCTGAGGAAAGCGTGTCCCTGTTCCCTAGAGTGTACAGATGGGTGGGTTCTACAGATGGACCATGGAAACCCTATGTTTTTGGTTGTAAGGACTGGGAGGTACGAGTTATCCTTGGACCTCTTTTGCAGGTGGCTGGGTGAACTGAGTGAAGCCACCAGTCCTTAGGACCCTGATGTGGGTAGGTGAGGACCCTGTATAATAGGTAAAGTGGTGTCAACCATCAAACACCCACCTGTCCACTGCACAGCTGAAACAGTTGTAGTCTGCCAACAAGGGCCTATTCTCCTCAAATAGGCCCACACAGATCAATGCAGGGGGGAAAGGTACTCAAAGTCCACAGATCGCTCATGCCTAGACTGGAGCCGCTTCTGTCCTAAGCTCACCAGGTTAGTGGAGCTGGCAAATAATCTTTTCCCCCAGTTGCAAATTTATTCCTTCTCCAGGGCCTAGAGGATGGCTCAAGGCACTCAACAGAGCCTAGGGAAATGAACAGGCACTGAAGCATGCTTGGGGGTGGGGGGGTGCAGTAAAATATACATGATAATTTATCTTTTGCTGAGAGTGCCATTTGTCTCTGGTTCCGGAGGTGCGAGTAGGCTGTGTGGCTGGCTGCTTCTCCCTGAGGAAACTGTGGCCAAACACTAGTACCAGCGTATCACCTCAGCTCCCGGGAATGGTACCTAAGGGCTCTGGGGGATTCAGGTCTGGCAAATTCTCTCAGCTTCTAAACCTCCTCTTCCTCCCCCTGACCTTCAGTTCATTTTCTAACTTTGCCTCTGATGTTCAGGGCTCCTAGCTTGTCATAAATACACTCGTTTCACTTGTTTTTTTTGGTCTTTATTGTCAGAGGGCTCACTGGAAGTGTCTGTCTATTCTGCCTTCTCAGCCCCGCCTCCTAAAAATATTTTTTAGGAAAAGAATTCAGTAAAAAATAAATATTTACTACATGAGTCCATTAATACAAAGTTCAAGAACAGACGAAACTCATCTATGGTGATAGAAAACTGAAAAATGGTCACCTCTGCAAGATTGATGAGAAAGGAGACAAGAAACCTTTCTTACTGGATGGAAATCTGCTTTATCTTGATCTGTGTTCTGTTTGCACAGGGGTCTACATTTATCAAGTTAACCAAGCTGTACCCATGTTTTGAGCATTTGGCCCTCTATTAAGGATAAAAAAATAAATGAAGTGAATATACAAGCACATACTTGTATTCCATTAGTCCATTTTAAAAAGTATTTAAACACACACAAAAAGAGAAGACGAGAAAGCTCAAGTAGTCACATAAACTACTGAGAATTTGAGAAGTGTCTGTGACAGAAGTATAACATCCAAATTCAGGGCTGAAATAAGCTGCACTGCAAGGAGACACTGAGGTGCAATGGAGGAAGCAAAGCTGTAGCCAATGTCAAAGGAAAACAACTATACAAACAAGTCAGAGTTAACAGGGTCTATTGAGTAAGAAAATGTGTGTGAACAGAGAGCACCCCAAACTAAGGATGGTGAGGGGAACTTTGGCCTAGGAAAGCCACTTTAACTTGTAGCTCTATAAAAAGAACTTTAACACAAAACTTCAAAAAATAAAAACATACTTCAAAGGCTGTTGAATTAATTTCATGTACCCGGGACTTCATAATTTGGCCTAGTGGTCAGCAGTTTCTCCCTGTAGCCATTGGCTTTTAGCCAAGTGTTCATTTGGTGACTGGATTGGCTCCCCTCTCTGGGACCTGGGGTGCTGGGTGTGGGCATCCACAATCTTGTTGCAAGTGGCTTTTCACCCTGGGAAGTCCACCCCTGGAACTCCCAGGCTTGGAGCTCATTCATCCGCGTTAAGAACTGGCTTTCAGTTGTGGGCATTCACCTGCAAAGTGCCAAGGAGGGATGTGGGCTGGAGGAGAAGTAACTTAATGCCCAGTATTACTCTGTCATCTTTTAAAAGAAAAAAATGGAGGAGTTCATGGGTCTTAATGCAATCCAAAGCAATGGTTATTTCAGTTCCTTCCTTAATCTACCCTTGAGACAGCCTCAAAACCCTCCAAAACCTCCCCTATGCCCACAGGGGCTTGGTAGAGACTTAGCTTGCAGTCTCTGGCTGATAATTCTACTAGCTGATTATCTCCGGGTCCGATGCTGTTGTCGGGGGCATCTATTAACATTTCCCCTGAGTGGTTTGTTTCCTTCTGGGTTTCATACTCTGTGAGTTACTTTTTTTTTCCTCCAGAGAATTGTTATTTGATAGAGGCAGTAGTGGTTCAGAGGTAGAATTCTCACCTTCCATGTGGGAGAACCGGGTTCGATTCCCAGCCAATGCACCTCGAGCGCAGCCACCACCCGTCTGTGAGTGGAGACTTGTGTGCTGCCATGATGCTAAACAGACTTCAGCAGAGTTTCCAGAGTAAGATAGACTAGGAAGAAAGATCTGATGAGCTACTTCTGAAAATCAGCCGAGGAAAGCCCTACTGATCACAGTGGTCCAAATCCATGGCCCATCATGGGGATGGCACAGGTCTGGGCAGCATTTGGTTCCACTGTTCATGGGGTCGCCATGAGTCAGGGTGAACTCGAGAGCAGCTGAAAGCAACAACAACCACCACCACCCGGTAGTACTAAGGTTCAGGTGACATGATGTAATCGTTTTAGAGTTGGAGAATGCCAGATCACCCGGGAGGGTTTAAAGCTGCTCAGTGTCCTCCTCCTCCTTTGCTCATCTCCCTTAAGAAGAAAATGAACGATAAATGTCAGATTGGGGGTGACTGCCATCTGCCTAACTCAGATACCCACAGTATTCCAGACTGATGACGTAGAATGAAGTGTTATTAGCATTCTCTCTCTCACACACACACACACACACACGCACACACTCATGCACACACACGCTCACAGACACATGCACACACACTAACATATACACTCACACATGCACAAACACATGCACATACTCAGACAATGCACACTCACACACAGACACACACATGCATACACACAAACACACTTACATGCTCACACATACTCCAACCGACACTGAGGTTCCCACAGCCCCAAAGACTGAGCTTCCACTGCAGGGAGATCAGGAGGAGCTTTGGTGCCTCTATAAGGTGGTTTCCTCCTGGTTGAGATGGGGCCCCCTGAGGGATATCCACTTGCACAGTGACTGCCCTTTGTGCATTGGGAGTGGCTGGATGGCTGTGTGGCTCTGAGGCTGAGCTACTGGCACAGAGGAATCCCATCTGTTTGGGGCCCACTGACCCAGGGTCAGGGGGAAATGCTGGCTCTTCCTGAGGAGATCTTCTACCCAGCTGGGATGTCTCCTTTGCAGTGCTGCCAACATTCCCTGAGTAGTGGTCATCTCAGGCCCTGCCCTGGGTCTTGTCCTCACAGGACATTGCAAAATGACCATGTCCTGAGAACACACCAGGTCACCTTCTTCCCTGCCTGTGTAATGAGGTATGTTGGCATCTGGGGGATTCCCTCATCCTTGGGACTGTTGGAAAGGTGGACATAGTGAAGACAAGGTTGGGAAGGTTGCTTGACCTTGTGAAGATGGGGAGGGCTGGGAGCCAGGGCTTTGCATTCGCAGAAGAGTGGTTTCCACCAGGCCTGTGGTCACCTGCTCTCAGCAGACAAAGGGTTACCCAAAGGAGCTTGGGGCTCCTGCCAGGACAGGGCAAGGGGGACCACCCAGCCCAATGCTCTCCTCTTGCTCCTCCTTGGAGCTCCTTCTCCTCCTCTTCCTTCTATTCGTCCTCGTACTCTTCCTTTCCTTAGTTGCTCTTCCTCCTCCTCTTTCTCCCTGTTCCTCCTTTTATTCCTCCTTCTCTTCTTCCTCCTCCCCCTTTCTTCCCTTCCTCCTCTATTTCTTCCTCCATGTTCCCCCTCCTTCTCCTCCTCATCTGTTCCTTCTCCTCCTCCTCTCCTTCCTAACCCTCCTCTTACTTGAAGCCCCTTGTCCAGTGGACATTTGGGTCAGCCCTCCCTCAGGTTCTCAGGGCCAGGTCCATCTGACTGCAGGAAGGACAGGATGAGTGAGGCTTAGTGCACTGAGTTCAGGGTAGACCCCACCCCAAGGCGTTTAACTTCCTCTCTTTGCACTTGTCCCTAGCATTAAGGCTGGGGGCCCACAGATCTCCCACTGTAGGTCTCATTAGTAATCAGAGGGACCTCCCACCTCTCTCAGAGCTATAGCTAGCCTAGCAGTAACTGAGAGCTTCAAACACCTGCCTAATATTAGATGTCTTAAAGTTTTTCTTATCCCTTCCGGTGCTGGGTGTCTCCCCCAGAACCTCCCAGAGCCCCCTACACCTCAGTGGTACCACAGTGCCATCTTGTAGCCACAAAAGGGAAGAATCATCAAGCTTTATCCCTTCTGCCTTGGCCCAAGGGATTCCAGGAAGTTTTTGCATATTCAAAACCAAACACCAAACCATTGACAAAAGATTCTGACTTATGACAACCTCACGTGTTACAGAGTAAAACTGAGCTCCACAGAGTTTTCTTGACTGAAATTTCTATGAAACCAGATATCTAGCCCTTTCTTCCCTGATTGCAGTGGGTGGATTTGAACTGCTGACATTCCGGTTAGTAGTGGAACACAAACTTTTCGGCCACCCGGGGGCTTCTGCGTAAGCGGCAGAGTGCATATTCCAGGATATTCTGGAAGTTTTGCAATCAACTTTCTTGAACCCTAATCCCAGCACTAGTCCTAACCCTATGTGGTGGTTAACGTTATGTGTCAGCTTGGCTAGGCCATGGTTCTCATGGTTTGGCAGAAGTTATGTAATCATCCTCCATTTTGTGATCTGATTTGAGCAGCCAATCAGGTGGGAGGACACTTTCCTTGGAGGTGTGGCCTGTATCCAATGTATGTGGTTGTTCTGGCAAAGCTCATACTCTCTCTCTTGATCCTGCACTCATCTCATGGTTGACCTCCAGTTCCTGGAGACTTTCAGCCTGCCACATGACCTGCAGATTTTGGATTCACCAGCTCCTGCAACCACGTGAGTCAAGAGAAGCCTCCAGCCTGACACCTGACCTGTGGATTTGGGACTTTCCAGCCTCCACAATTGTGTGAGCCATTTTCTTGAAGTAAATCTTTCCATGTGTCTTTATATATACTCCTCATTAGTTTCGCTCATCCAGAGAACGAGTCTAAAACACCCAAACTCTATTCCTTCCAGTTACTATGTTTACTATCCCAAGCTCATTCTACTTAACTCCTGTGGCATATCTGACACTTATCAACTAACTGGGATTTTCTCCCTTACAACCACATTCTGAAAGGGAGAAAAATAGAATGAGGGATAGAAAGAAATAATTATCTAGTCCAAAATACGAAGAAAAACCCAGCACTTGAAGTAGAAGGAAATCCTTTTGTCTCCGTTACCGAAGATATACAAAAAATTCCTGTCCTCTGCCACACACAGGAGATCATCAAAGTAACCCCAGTAAACACAAATCAGGAGAGGTTTGGGCAGACATTTCTGTCACCTTCTAATGATTTCCATCCATCCACCTACAGCCAAAGAGCTTCAGAAGTTCTCTTGTGGTCTGGCTTCCTCCTACACAAAGGTCTGCTGATGTCCTAGTCTACTTCTTTCTCTGGGAAGTGGAGGACAGAGGAAGACTCTGCTCAGGCTTCCAGGAGAGGCAAGGAGAGAGGAGGAGTATGCGGTTTGTGTACAGGAAGGAGGTGGCCATGCCACGCTGTGGCTAAGCTACTGGCACAGAGGTACACGGCCGAGTCCCCTGGCTCCACAGGCTGGATCCTCAGTGTGGAAGACCACCCCTCAGGCCTCTCCACAGAGAACCAATCCTTAGGCATCCCTGATTTGTCTACTTCATTTTCATTCTGGAAATATGTCAGGAACACCAGGCCCTGCCCCCGGGTCTGCCAGTACCAGAAAAGACCAGCATGACCAGAAATTGGATCACACCTGAGGGCTACAGCCTGGCCCTTCCTTGTGACCCTGTGCTTGGGGGCCTGGGAGACTGCAGCACCTGTTTGACCTGAGGAGACATACCCTTGGGACAGAATGGAAACAATGATGAGAATCAGCACACAGACAGACACACACACATCACACACACCACACATACACTCACCACATACAACCGCACACAAACCAGACATGCACACACACACCACACACACACGCATACACACAACACACACACCACAGACACGGGCATAACACTCACCACATACACTACACAAACACACACCCCACAGACATCACACTCAACCCTCACACGCACCACACACATATACCACACACTCACACCACATGAAAGCACACACCATATACACCACACACACATGCACACTCACACATGCCCCCACGTGCACACACACACACACACACACACACACACTGGAACTACTTGGTGTCCAGGGACTCGCCTGCCACCAGGAGGCAGATGGCTGCCCAGCAGAGGAGCCTGGACTCCATGGTGGGTCAGGCAGGACTGGAGACGTTGCTGGGCCAGGGACTTTGTGCACATGAGCAGAGAAGGGGGTGTCCCTTTCCCGACAAAGCAGGTAATATCACACTCTCATCAGACCCCATGGCCTCGGGATCATGTGACCATATGACAACACACTTAGATGAATGATTTGAACATGTAACACCAGACTCTCCTGAGAGGCTCCCCGAGCAGAATGGCGCAGGCACAGTGCACGTGCTGAGCCTGTGGGTCCCTGGGATGCAGGGTGAGGATGTTCTGCTGGAAAGCTGACACGATGTTCTGCAGATCAGAAATCTGAACGGAAGTACGCAACCGAAAATCACCCTTACAGAGGTAATAGCTGAAGACTGAGAAAAAAAAAAACAATAATTCATGCACGACATTGAAAGTGAAAAGACAAATGAATTGAGTAGGCATCCCTAATTAAAAAAAAAAAAACCTGTTGCTATTGATTCAATGCCGACTCATAGCTACCCCACAGTACAGGGCAGAATTCTCCCATAGGATTTCCAAGGCTGTAATCTTTGAGGAAGTAAATTGTTACATCTTCCTCCTGTGAAGCAGCTGGTAGGTTCCAATAGTTAAGCTTTTGGTTAGCAGCCGAGCGCTTAATCACTGTACCACCAGGGCTCCTCAACATTCCTAATAAAAACCCACATTGAAGGACAGCACAAGACCAGGCAAAGTTTCGTTCTGTTGGACGTAAGGTTAGTCCTTAGTCAGAGCCGACTCAAAGACCACTCACAATCAACTCATCATTGGAGTTGGGGAAGAAAGGAGTTTCCAGGAGGGGGGTGAGATTAATGTTTTAATTCTCAACCTCCTGTGGAAGACAAGTGAGAACGCAGGCAGGACCTGCAACAAGGCTCCTAAGAGTCGGATTGGGAGAAAAATGGATGCGGGTGCCTAGAAAAGAGGTGAACATAGCACTCTACCTCTGTTACTGCACAGAAGAGAAGGGTGAACCCCCAAGCTAATGGAGTAGAAACTATCAGAGGCATTTTTAGTGTGTGGACCTTACTTTATAGCAGAGAAGCAGCGTTTGTGCCTCCTGTAGGTCTTGGGATGCAGCCACCTACCTGTGTCTCAGGCCCAGGGCACGTGCTAAGGGCATCGTTTCTGCTTTTGCTAGCAGCTTTTGCTGTCCTAGGATCTTGGCGATAACAGTGTGATGCAGACTGTGAGGGAAAACTCAGAAGCTAGAGTCAGAAGCCAACTCTTTGCTTTAAAATCCCTTGTAACATACAAAATAAACCTAATCTATGCCACTGGTATTCAGATATCAGCAGGGTACCCATGGTGGACAGGTTTCAGCTGAGCTTCCAGGTTAAGACAAACTAGGAAGAAGCGGTCTATTCTGACAAGAATCCGCCAGTGAAAGCCTTTGGAATAGCCATGGAACACTGTCTGATATAGTGCCAGAAGATGAGCCTCTCAAGTTAGATGGCACTCAAAAGACTAGTGGGGAAGAGCTGCCTCCTCAAAGTAGGGTTGACCTTAATAACGTGGGTGGACTCAAACTTTCGGGACTTTCATTTGCTAATATGGCACTACTCAAAATGAGAAGAAACAGCTGCAAGCATCCATTAATAATCGGAACCTGGAATGTACAAAGTATGAACCTAGGAAAATTGGAAATGGTCAGTCAAAAATGAAATGGTAGGCATAAACATCAACATCCTGGGCATTAGTGAGCTGAAATGGACTGATATTAGCCAATGTGAATCAGACAATCGTACGGTCCACTATGTCCGGAATGACAATTTGAAGAGGGGCACTGTTGCATTTATTGTCAAAAAGAACATTTCGAGATCTATCCTGTAGGACAACGCTGTCAATGATAGGAAAATATCCATGCGCCTACAAGGAAGACCAGTTAATACAATTATTGAAATTTACGCACCAACCACTAAGGCCAAAGACGAAGAAATTGAAGATTTTTACCAGCTTCTGCAGTCTGAAATTGTTCAAACATGCAACCACGATGCATTGATACTTACCAGTGATTGGAATGTGAAAGTTGGAAACAAAGAAGAAGGATTGGAGTTGGAAAATATGGGCTTGGTGATAGAAATGATACCAGAGATTGCATGATAGAATTTTGGAAGACCAATGACTTCTTCATGGCGAATCCCTTTTTTCTTCTACATAAATGGCAACTATGCACATGGACTTCGTCAGATGGAATACACAGGAATCAAATTGAATACATCTGTGGAAAGAGATGATGGAAAAGCCCAATATCATCAGTCTGAACAAGGCTAGGAGCCGACTGTGGAAGAGGCTATCAACTGCTCTTATACAAATTCAAATTGAAACTGAAGAAAATTAGAACAAGTTGACAAGAGCCAAAGTACGAGGTTGAGTATATCCCACCCGCATTTAGAGACCATCTCAAGAATAGATTTGAACACTAATGACCAAAGACCAGAGGAGTTGTGCAATGAAATAAAGACATCAGACATGAAGAAAGCGAGAGGTGATTTAAAAGACAGGAAAGAAGGAAAAGACCAAAACAGATGTCAGCAGAGACTCTGAAACTTGCTCTTGAATGTCAAGCAGCTAGAGTAAAAGGTAGAATTGCTGAAGTAAAAAGAACAGAACAGAAGATTTCAAAGGGTGGCTTGAGAAGACAAACTAAGGTATTATAATGACATGTGTGAAGAGCTAGAAATTGTAAACCAAAGGGAAGAACACACTTGGCATTTCTCAAGCTGAAAGAACTGAAGAAAAACTCAGGCCTCAAGTTGCAATAGTGAAGGATTCTATGGGAAAAATATGAAATGACACAGGAAGCATCAAAAACAGATGGAAGGAATATACAGTCACTACATCAGAAATAATTTGTCAACATTGAACCATTTTAGGTGCTTGGTAGAGACTTAGGTGACAGTCTCTGGGTGATAATTCTCCTAGCTGATTATTTCCAGGTCAAGGCTGCTGTCTGCTCCATCTATTAACATTTCTCCTGGGTGGTTTGCATCCTTGTAGGTGTTGTAGTTTGCAACTGACATTTGTTTTCCCTCCAGAGAATTTTTGTCTGATAGGGGACAGTGGTGGTTCTTCCTCCTCTATTTCTTCTCCCTTTCTCTCCTTCCTCCTCCTCTTCTTCCTTAGAGCCCCTCCTCCAATGGAGAGTTGGATTAACCTTCACCTCGTTTTTTTTTTTTTTTTCGGGTATCAGGCCCAGTCCCTGGTGACTGCAGCAGTGACAGGGTGAGGCCCAGTGCACCGAGCTCAGGGTAGACCCCAACCTATGGTTTCTCATCTTCCTCTCTTTGTACCTCACCTGGTATAAAGGCTGTGGGCCCACAGTTCTCCCCCTGTGGTTCTCCTTAGCAATTTGAGGGACCTCCCACTTCCCACAGTGCTGTAGGTAGCCTGGCAGTAACTGAGAGCCTCAAGCACCTGCGTAATATTGGATCAGTTAAGTTTTTCTTAACCCTTCTGCTCTTGGGCAGCATATCTGGACCCACCCAGGACCCCAAGATTTCAGTGGTGCCACAGCACCATCTTTTGTTCAAAAAGGGAAGCAGCATCATAGTTTATCCCTTCTGCTCTGGCCCAAGGGATGCTGGGAAGTATCTGCATATTCAAAACCAAACCCCAAACCATTGCCTTTGATTCCAACTTGTGAAGAACTCATGTGTTACTGCAGATTTCCAGCCCTTTCTTCTGTGGTTCTATTGGATGGATTTGAACCGCCAACCTTTCAGTTAGTAGTTGAGCATAAACTTGTGTGCCACCCAGGGACCTCTGCATAGTTGGCAGGGTGCATATTCCAGAACATTCTTGAAGCTTTACAAGCAGCATCCTCTAGCCCCAATCCCAGCACTAGTCCTAACCCGAGATGGTGGTTGATGTTATGTGTCAGCTTGGCTAGACCCTGGTTCTCAGTGCTTTGGCAGAAGTTATGTAATTATCCTCCATTTTGTGATCTGATGGGAGCAGCCAGTCAGTTGGAAGGGCAGTTTCCCTGGGTGTGTGGCCTGTATCCAATATATATGGATGTTCTAGCAAAGCTCCTACTCTCTCTCAATCCTGCACTTATCTCATGATTGACCTCCACTTCCTGCAGAAGCCTACAACCTGCCACCCACCCTGCAGATTTTGGATTCACCAGCTCCTGCAACCACGTGAGTCAGGGGAAGCCTCCTGCTTCACACCTGACTGGTAGATTTGGAACTTGCCAGCCTCCACAATTCTGTGAGCCCTTTCCTCAAAATAAACCTTTCTATATAAATTTATACACACACTTCACTGGTTTTGCTCCTCTAGAAAACCCAGCCTAAAACATCCTAACTCTATTCCTTCAAGTTACCATGTTTAACATCCCTATTCTACTTAAATCCTATGGGATATCTGACAGTCATCATCTAACTGGGATTTTCTTCCCTTAAACCACGTTCTGAAAGGGAGAGGGGCAGACCTGGGGATAGAAGGAAATAATATCTACTCTAAAACAGGAAGAAAAACACAGAACTCGAGAGTAGGATTTCTTTCTACATCCATTACTGAAGACACACAAAAATGCCCTATGCTGGCCACACAGGAGACATCAACGTAACTCGAGTAAACCAGCTCAGCAGAGGACTGAGCAGACAATTCTGTTACCATCTAATGATTTCCATCCACCCACCTACAGCCACAGCACTTCAGGAGTTCACCTGTGGTCGGGCCTCCTCCTACACAAAGGTCAGCCGATGTCCCAGTCTACTGCTTTCCCTGGGGAGTGGAAGACAGAGGAAGGCTCTGCTCAGTCTTCTAGAAACAGAAAGGAGAGAGGAGGAATATGTGGTTTGTGCACAGGAAGGAGGTGGCCATGCCGTGCTTTGGCTAAGATGCTGGCACAGAGGTACATGTTCGAGTCCCCCTGCTCCACAGGCTGTATCCTCAGTGTGGAGGAGGACCCATCAATCCTCTCCAGGGAGAACTGAGCCTCAGGCATCCCCACATGTCTACTGCATCACTGTTTCAGACATTGTTTCAAAACACCAGGCTCTGCCCCAGGGCCTGTTCGCTCCGGTAGAGGCAGCTGTGTCCCACAACTGGATCGCTTCTGAGGGCTATGGCCTGGTCTCTCTTTATGACCGTGTGCCTGGGGGCCTGCGAAACTGTAGCAAAATGTGAACTGAGGAGACAGCTGCTGGGAAAAGGATGGGGACAATGATGGGAATCATCAAACAGACAGACAGACACACACACACCATATATGTTCACATACACACACTCACACATACTCCATCCACACTCTAGAACTACCTGGCATGCAGGGGCTCACCTGCCCCCAGGAGGCAGAGGGCCACCCAACAGGGGAGCCTGGAGGACATGGTGGGTCAGACAAGACTGTGGGATTTCCTGGTTCAGGGTCTTTGTGCACATGAGCAGAGGAGGGAGAGTCCTTTTCCCCAAAAGGCAGATGAAGACACTGTCTCATCAGTCCCCGCAGCCTCAGGATCATGGGATCATATTATAACACATATGGATGGATGACCGATTTGAATGTGTATAAGCTCCTTTTTAAAAACATGGCCCCATGGGTGCTGAACCAGGGCTCCAGGGCTGTCTGGACAGGGAGACCTCACACCATGTCTATAAGCTTATGTTCTCTCTTACCACTCGCCCGTCTGCCAGGCACGTTCATTGTGAAACACGTCCAGCATCTCAAATGCCCGACCAAGGACGATCCATTGGGCCGTGTGTCTGTGCCTGTCACAGCAAATCCATCCTCCTGGCCACACTGCTCAGAATCTCCGTCCTTAGTTAAAGCGTGCACTGGGGGCTGACTTGGCTGGGCCAGGACGAGTTTGAAGTCACTGGCGTATCCAGGAACACAGGAGAGGAAGTGATGCCTGGGCCAGTGTCTGAGTCTGGAGCTCCTATTCCTTCTTCTGGTCAAAGACCTACATCACCTGTGTTCTCTCATCTCTATGAAGGACTCTGTCTCCATGGCCCACAGC
This sequence comes from Elephas maximus indicus, assembly GCF_024166365.1. Classification (NCBI taxonomy): domain Eukaryota; kingdom Metazoa; phylum Chordata; class Mammalia; order Proboscidea; family Elephantidae; genus Elephas; species Elephas maximus. Next base: position 8,120,046 of record NC_064826.1, read on the forward strand.
AAAGCCCTGCCACTCACATCTCCGTGCCACAGAAAGGGCTCCTCTCATCCTCTTTATGGAAGGAGACTCAGCCTCATCATCCAGAAACACCAGTGTGTAATATGTTCTAGAACGTCTCCCTGTGCTTCCAGAACTCGTGAGGCTATTACAGGGGGTTCAACTCCTGATTTCACTGCTAGGAGAACACCCAGGTGTTCCAGGATGACTAACATATGTCCAATTTCATTAACTGGATAGTATAGTTACAAACTCCCTTTCCTTCAGGAGAAGCTTAGGAGCAGTGTTGGAGAAGGCCTAGCGTTTGGGAGCCAGGTGAGAGGCTCAGGGGCAGGACACACTGCATCTCTGTGCATTTACCATCAGTAGGTCCTGGCCGGCTGAGGGGGCCTGGAGGTGGACCTCAGCAGGTGCAGATGTCCCTGAACCTACCATCCCAACTCTGAGGTCCCCAGGCTGAGTAGGCTTTGAGGGCCTCCTGAGCCCTTTTTGTGCAGGGCTGAGATGGCCGTGCAGTACTGTGGAGGCACTGCTGGCACAGAAGTACACAGCTGTCTGTGAGGGGACTGCCGACTTCACCGTGAGGGGGAAGTGCTCCTTGTTTGATCTGGAGACATTGTACCCATCTGGGATGTCACCTTTGTTGATATCATCAACATCGGTAGAGTAGTGGATCAGCCGCAGGCCCAGTCCCGGGTCTTGTCGGTACCAGTACATGGAGTAGTGGTTCATGTCCTGGGCACATTGAAGAGTCACGTTCCCTCCTGTCCTTGTGATCTGGTGCCTTGGAGTCTGGGTGACGGCAGCATCCATGTGCCCTGTAGGGATAGAGACCAAAGCTGGTGCTGAGGCCACAGAAAAAGCCTGGGGCAGGATTGGGAAATTCCAGGATAAGGGAGGCTCCTGCCCAGGACCCACCTGCCCCCAGGACAGCCAGGACCACAGTGCACAGGAGGCGCATGGCAGGAATGGACTCTGGAGGGGTCCTCTGAGATGTCACCCTCCTGTCCCAGCCTGGCCCCAGAGCAGCCTGCCCCAGTGGTCAGGCCCTTCCTCCCCCAAACCTCAAGTCAAAAACAAACATGCATCCAGCAGCTCAGAGTGGGGAAATGCAGTCCTCTGATATGCGCAAGTCTTATGACCAGATGAGTCTTTTCTGGCTTCCTGCAAACAGTTTGTGGAATTCCTCCTTGACTCACTGGCTTTTATTTACCTAACTATCCCTGCAGTCCAGAGGTCAGGGGAGATCTTTGGGGCTTCCTGGTGCCATTTATGACTCATGTGTCCCAGATATTCCTTCAAGAGTCCTTTTCTCATTTGCTTGGTTGCCCACCCTCTTGTTAACCCTTTCCACCTGCAAAGACCCTCTCTGGAGTCAGGGCTCCAGATCCCAGGGCACCTCTTCAACCAGCACTCAGGAAGGTTTCACTCAGTTCCTTATCCATTCCCCGACAGGTGGGACACCTGCCCACACCTAGCTAGATACATCCCGGCACCTGCTTCCTGGCTGTGGTCGGCAAGAGAATGCTCCCAAACATGTGCACGTCCCGATCCCTGGAGCCTGTGAGTTTATTAGATTTCATGGCAGGGGATTAAGGCTGTAGAGGGAATTAAGGTTGCTAATCAGTGGACAGAGTTCCTGTTGGTGCAAACGGTTAACACCCTCAGCTGCTAAGCAAAAGTTTGGAGGTTTGAGTGCACCCAGGGTTGCCCCACAAGCAAGGCCTGGCCATCTGCTTCTGGAAAGTCAGCCTTTGAAAACCCCATGGATCAGTTCTACCCTGACACACGCAGTTGCTTTGAGTCAGAAACTACTTGACTGCAGCTGGGGTGGTAACTGGAGAAATTGCCCATGAGTGTTTTCTTCCGGAACCTTCTCCAGGGAGCAGAGCTGGACCCTGCATGCACAGTAGTGCCCTGACCACCCGCATTCCGTAACTGGCCTGTGACTCATGAGACAGAAGGTCCCACAGAAACAGGCAGATGTTTAAGGTCAATATTGTACATTTAGCATTGCAGACCCTGGACCCCAAACAAGAAACAGGCTTATGTCATTTGAAGTTCCCTTTCCTATTTCATGTGATCCCAAATCTTGTACAAAGTAAAGGAAAAAAAATGTGGGTTAAATAAAGTAAAATGACTAACAAATGCCAACCCTTTACGTCCTTTCTCTCCTGATAGGCTCCACCATGAACAGGAAGACTCTTTAGCAAATCTGCCACCCCCACCCCGTGTGCATCCAGGAAGGCACTGCTGGAACACTCCCACTCACACAAACCCAACAAAACCATGTACCATTGAGTCAACTCCAACTCGTGCCGACTCCATACGTGTCAGAGTATAACTGTGCTCCTTTGGGTTTTCAGTTGATGATTTTTCTGAAGGAGATAGCCAGGCCTTTCTTTTGAGTTACCTCTGAATGGGCTGGAACCTCCTACCTTTCTGTCAGCAGCTGAGCTCTGTCATTGTTTGTACCACCCAGGGACAGCCTTCATGAAAATGGCACAAGCCTGGGACTGAACAATGGCTCCAGGGCAGAAAGGTGTGTCTTTCTCTCTTGTCACCTGTAGGAATCACGGGGGATCTCTGCCCAGAAGTTGTCAGGGGAGAGGAAAGACAATTCCACGTCGTGCATGACCTACGACCTTCCTGCTCCTGCACAGCTGGGCCTGGAAAGGAGAAATGAAGGCAGGAACAGTTCTGCAGAGTGCGGTCGGGGGACCCACAGGTGCTGGAGGAACGGAGCCCAGTGTGCCTCCTTGTTCTGCTGTTTGTGACCTCTGCCAGCAGGAGAGTGGCCTCACCTCTGTCAGTTGTGGTTCTGCAGCTGAACAAACCATCACACAGTCCTTCCTCAGCACACTTCTGTCAGCAGTGACACAGGTTACAGGTATGAGCAGAGCAAAGAGCACCTGGGGAGCCCCCAGCTTCGCAGCCCTGAGCTCAGCCTGAGGGCTGCCCTTGCTCTCTCACTTCCTGAGCTGGGCAGAGGGCTTTGTGAACAGGTTGGAGGGGGCTCTGCAGGGCTGTGCAAGCTGCTGGCACAGAGGAACATGGCTGAGACCCCCACCTCCAGCTCACTCAGATTTAGCTCTGAGTGGTAGTCAAGGAACTGTTGACCTGAAAATCGACGGGGAATATTGCCTTTCTGTCTCTCTTTCCTGTCATAATATTGAAGGAGGAACTGGGGGCCCAGGCCCCAGGCCTGCTTGTACCAGTACACAGAGAGGTGTCCAGAATGGGGGGAACAGCTCAGCGTCACCTGCTGTCCTCGTGATTTGATCAGGTGTCTTGGGGTCTGGGTGACTGCAGAACCCACTGGGCCTGTGTGGGGTAGGGGGACAGAAGCCGAAGACAGAGTACAGGGGGCCCGGCTGCAGCCTACTTGTGTTCTTGAACTTCAGGGATGATAAAGGCAGATGGGCACCTTCCCACCTGTGCCCTGTACTCACCTGCCCCCAGCAGGCAGAGGGCCACCCAGCAGAGGAACCTGGAGCCCATGGCAGGTCGGGTAGGACAGGTGGTGTCTCTCTTCCAGGGTTTTGGCCCCCTTCCTAGAGCTAGTACCCCTGTCGTGATTGGAGATGCAGCTGTGACATCACCTCCCTGACACCACTGTCCCAACTGGCTAGGACACCCATCCTCCCTCCCAGACCTCACCCAGTTGTCCCAGGATCCCAGCCTCTCCCCCGGCCTCTCATAGCAGGTGAACAGCAGGGTGGGTCCAGGCCTGAGGCTCCAGGCCACCTGTGTGTCCCCAGGGCCTCTCTGCTCTTCTTCCTCTGCCGGTCCCCAACAGGGCATCCAGGCGCCCCGCCACAGCCCTGCTCTTTTCCCTTCTGGCAGTTCAGAGTCTCCCTAAGGCTGACGTTCACAGCTTCCCACTGGGACAGAACACCTGCACCTTAGCCTCTCTATGTCTCTGCCATCCAGCCTCTGGCTGATGAAAGGACCACAGAAGATCCTCCTTAACCCTCCCTTGACAGGCAGCCCTCTGTCAGCCCCAGCTCCGACTTTGGGAATCAGTGGTCCCAGAGCGCCCCCACCGCACTCCCATGTGGATTTCTGGGCACAGCCAAGACTTTGCCTTTCTGCTGACATAACCAAAAAAAAAAAAAAAATTGCCGTTGAGCCTATTCTGACTCATACCAATTGTACAGGACAGAGTAGAACAGCCCCATATGATTTCCAAGGCTGTAATCTTTATAGAAGGAATGGCTTATATGATCGAACCACAGACCTTTGAGTTAGCAGCCAAGCACTATAACCACTGCTCCACTAAAGATCCTTGTAAGGGCCTCGGGGAATGTTTAGTACCACGTTCATTTTTTCTAGTCAGTGAGTAAACACATTGATCAAATGAATGAGCACATTACTGTGCTCTGCTGAGAGGCTCTCTGTGCAGAATGGAGAGGGTGCGGTGCCTGTGCTGACTCAGTGGGTCCGTGGAATGCAGGGTGAGGATGTTCGGGTGGAAAGTTCACATGATATTCTGCAGGTCAGAGATCTGAACAGAAGTACGCAACTGAAAATCACCCTCACATAGGTAATACCTAAAGACAGAGGAAAAAAAATAGGAATTCATGCACGACATTGAATGTGAGAAGATAAATGGCATAGGCATAAATACCAAACCTGTTGCTGTCGACCCAATTCTGACTCATTGCTACTGTATAGGACAGGGTAGAATTGCCCCATATCATTTCAAAGGCTGCAATCTTTGAGGAGGGAGTTTGCTACATCTTTCTCCCATGGAGTAGCTAGTGGGTTCGAACGGTCAAGCTTTTGGTTAGCAGCTGAGCACTTAACCACTGTGCCACCAGGGCTCCTCGGCATCCCTCATAGAAAGCTACATTGAAGGCAGCACAGGATCAGGCAATGTTTTGTTATGTTCCTCCTAAGGTTGTCCTGAGTCAGAGTTGGATGAATGACCACTCACAACAACAGGACTAAACCCCACTCCCAAGGAGTCCTCAAAAGATGTTAAAAAAAAAAAAGCAGAGTCAAGGATGCAAGAGCTGAATCAGAATCAATCCATCATTGGAGTTGGGGAAGAAAAGAGTTTCCAGATGGAGAGTGAGAATAACATTTTAACTCACAACCTCATGTGGAGGACAAGTGAGATCCCAGTCAGGACCTGCAACAGGGCTCCCAGCAGAGTCAGTTTTGGAGAAAGAGGTATTCCTGTGCCTAGAAAAGGGGTACCCATAGCGCCTATCTCTGTTACTGCGCAGAAGAGAAGGGTAAACCCCCAACCCAATGGAGTGGAAACTGTCAGAGGCATTTTTAGAGCACGGATCTCACTTTATAGCAGAGAAGCAGAGTTTGTGTCTCCTGCAGCCCTTGGGATGCAGCCACCTACCTATGTCTCAGGTCCAGGGCACATGCTAATGGTGTCATTTCTGCTTTTGCTACCAGGTGTACTAGGATCTTGGTGATAACAGCATGATGCAGTCTGTCAGAGAAGACTCAGAAGCTGGAGTAGGAGGCCAACTCTTTGCTTTAAAACCCCTTGTAGCATAAACAATAAACCCAAGTTATGCCACTGGTATTCAGATACCAGGAGGGTCACCCATGGTGGACAGGTTTCAGCTGAGCATCCAGACTAGCAAGAAGCAGTCTACTTCTGAAAAGAAGCAATCTGTGAAAACCTTATGAATAGCAGTGGAACATTGTCTGATACAGTGCTGGGAGATGAGCGCCCCCAGGTCGGGAGGCACTAAAAAGATGACCGGGGAAGAGCTACTTCCTCAAAGTAGAGTCGACCTTAATAACATGGATGGAGTCAAGCTTTCAGGACCTTCATTTGCTGATCTGGCACAATTCAAAAAGAGAAGAAAGAGCTGCAAACATCCATTAATAGTCAGAACCTGGGATGTACAAAGTATGAATCTAGGAAAATTGGAAATGGTCAAAAATGAAATGGAAGGCATAAACATCAACATCCTAGGCAACAGTGAGCTGAAATGGACTGCTCTTGGCCATTTTGAATCAGGCAATCCTATGGTCTACTACGCAGGGAATGACAACTTGAAGAGAAATGCTGTTGCATTCATTGTCAAAAAGAATATTTCAAGGTCTATCCTTAAGCACAACACTGTCAGTGTTCAGATAATATCCATACTCTTACAAGGAAGCCTAGTTATTTTGACTATTATTCAAATATAGGCACCAACCACTAAGTACAAAACTGAAGAAATTGAAGATTTTTACCAGTTTCTGCAGTCTGTAATTCATCTTACATGCAATCAGGATGCATTGATAATTATCGATGATTGGAATGAGAAAGTTGGCAACAAAGAAGATGGATCCGTAGTTGGAAAATACGGCCTTGGTGATAGAAATGATGCCGAAGATTGCCTGATAGCATTTTGCAAGACCAACGACTTCTTCATTGTACGTACCTTTTTTCATCTGCATAATTATACACACAGACTTTGCCAGATGGAATACACAGGAATCAAATCGACTACATCAGTGGAAAAAGACGATGGAAAAAAGCTCAATATCATCAGTGAGAACAAGGCCAGGGGCCAACATGCAACAAACTATCAATTTCTCTTATGCAAGTTCAAGTTGAAAGTGAATAAAATTAGAACAAGTCGAAAAGAGCCAAAGTATGACTTTGAGTATATCGCACCTGAATTTAGGGACCATCTCAAGAATAGATTTGAAGCATTGAACACTAATGACCAAAGACCAGAGGAGTTGTGTAATGACATCAAAGATATCATACATGAAGAAAGCAAGAGGTCATTAAAAAGACAGGAAAGAAGGAAAAGGCCAGAATGGATGTCAGCGGAGACTCTGAAACTTGTTCTTGAAAGCTGGGCAGCTAAAGAAAAAGGAAGAATTGAAGTAGTGAAAGAACTGAACAGATTTCAAAGGGTGGCTCAAGATGAGAAAGTAAAATATTATGAATGTGCAAAGAGCTGGAGATAGAAAACTAGAAGGGAAGAACATGCTCAGCATTTCTCAACCTGAAAAAACTGAAGAAAAAATTCAAGGCTCAAGTTGCAATAGTGAAGGATTCTATGGGGAAAATATTAAATGACACAGAAAGCATCAAAAGAAGATGGAAGGGATACACAGAGTCACTATACCAAAAAGAATTTGTCAATATTCAACCATTTCAGGAGGTAGCATGTGATCAGGAACTGATGGCACTGAAGGAAGAAGTCCAAGCTGCCCTGAAGGCATGGGCAAAAAACAAGGCTCTGGTAATTGATGGAATATCAATTGACATGTTTCAACTAACGGATGTAGCCCTGGAATTGCTTACTCGTCTATGCCAAGAAATTTGGAAGACAGCTACCTGGCCAACTGACCAGAAGAGATCCATATTTATCCCTATTCTCAAGAAAAGTGATCCAATTGAATGTGGAAATTATTGAACAACGTCATTAATATCACACGCAAGCAAAATTTTGCTGAAGATCATTCCAAGCGGATGCAGCAGTGTATCTACAGGGAAATGTCAGAAACACAAGCCAGATTCAGAAGAGGACATGGAACCAGGGATATCATTGCTGATCGCAGGTGGATACCAGAAGGAAGTTTACCTGTGTTTTATTGACTAAAGGCATTTGACTGTGTGGGTCATAACAAATTACGGCTAACATTGTGAAGAACGGGAATTCCGGAACACTTAATTGTGTTAATCAGGAAACTGTACATAGATCAAGAGGCAGTCGTTCGGACAGAACAAGGGGATACTGTGTGGTTTAAATTCAGGAAAAGTGCTTGTCAGGGTTCTACTCTTTTACCATACCTATTCAATGTGTATGCTGAGGAAATAATCTGAGAAACTGGACTATATGAAGAATGGTGCATCAGGATTGGAGGAAGACTCATTAATAACCTGCATTATGCAGATGACACAACCTTACTTGCTGACAGTGAAGAGGGTTTGAAGCACTTACTGATGAAGATCAAAGACCACAGCCTTCAGTATGGATTACACCTCAACATAAAGAAAACAAAAATCATCACAACTAGACCAATATGCAACATCATGATAAACAGAGAAAAGATTGAATTTGTTCAGGACTACTTTTTACTTGGATCCACAATCAACAGCCATGGAAGCAGGAGTCAAGAAATCAAAAGACGCATTGCATTGGGCAAATCTGCTGCAAAGGACCTCTTTAAAGTTTTGAAAAGCAAAGATATCTCTTTGAAGACTAAGGTGGGCCTGACCCAAGCCATGGTATTTTCAATTACATCACGCGCATGAGAAAGTTGGACAGTGAATAAGAAAGACTGAAGAAGAATTGACACCTTTGAATTGTGATGCTGGAGAAGAATATTGAATATACCATGGACTGCCAAAAGAATGAACAAATCTGTCCCAGAAGTACAACCAGAATGTTCCATAGAAACAAGAATGGTGAGACTGCATCTTACATGCTCTGGACATGTTGCCAGGAAGGGCCGGTCCCTGAGAAGGATATTGTGCTTGGTAAAGTACAGGGTCAGTGGAAAAGAAGAAGACCCTCAATGAGATGGATTGACACAGTGGTTGCAACAATGGGCTCAAGCATAACAATTGTGAGCATGGTGCAGGACCAGGCAGTGCTTCCTTCTGTGGTATATGGGGTTGCTATGAGTCAGAGCTGACTCGAGGGCACCTAAAAACAACTGTGACCTGGGGAGGTGTGTACGGACACCCACACTGTTCCTGCATGTGCATTTGTACCCTGGGAAGCCCACCTCTGGACCTCCTAGTCCTGGAGTTCATTCATCCATGTTAAGAAAACTGGCTCTGGGGTGTGGGTGTCCACCTGTAAAGTGCCAGGAACGGATGTGTGCTGGAGGAGAAGAAACTTAATGACCAATATTACTTTGTTATCTTTTATAAGAAAAAATTGGAAGAGCTCATGGGTTTTAGCTCAAGCCTAAGCAATGGTTATTTCAGTTCCTTCCTTAATCGACCCTTGAGATACTTTCAGAGCCCTTCAAAACCTGTCCTATGCCCACAGGTGCTTGGTAGAAACTTAGCTTACAGTCTCTGGCTGATAATTCTACTAGCTGGTGGCTATGAGTCGGAATCAACTCAAGGGCAGCGGGTTTGGGTTTTTTTTTTTTATTATCTCCAGGTCGAGTGCCGCTGTGTGCTCCATGTATTAACATTTCCCCTGGGTAGTTTGTTCCCTTGTAGGTGTTATGGTTTGCAGTTGACATTTGTTTTCCCTCCAGAGCATTTTTATCTGACAGGGACAGTGGTGGTTCTTCATCCTCTGTTTCTTCTGCTCCTTCTCTCTTTCCTCCTCCTCCTCGTCATTAAAGCCCCTTCTCCAGTGGACAGTTGGATCAGCCTTCCTCCAGGGTATCAGGCTTAGGCCCCTCTGATTGCAGGAAGGACAAGCTGAGGGGCAGAGCTCTGATTTCAGGGTAGACCCCATCCTAGGGTTTCTCATCTTCCTATCTTTGCACCTCCTCCTGGCATCAAGGCTGTGGGTCCACAGTTCCCCCACTGTGGTTCTCATTAGCAATTAGAGGGACCTAACACCTCCTTTTTTTTTTAACACCTCCCCACAGAGCTGTAGGTAGCTGGCAGTGACTGAGAGCTTAAAAAAAAAAAAAAAAAAACAAGCCAGTTGCGCTCCATTCAATTCCGACTCTTAGCGACCCTATAGGACAGAGTAGAACAGCTCCATAGGGTTTCCAAAGAGCACCTGGTAGATTCGAACTGCCAACCTTTTGGTTTGTAGCCAGAGCTCTTAAGCACTAAGCCACCAGGGTTTCCAGGAGCCTCAAACATCTGCCTAATATTGGATCAATGAAGTTTTTCTTCACCCTTCACCTCCTGGGCAGCTCATCTGGACACACCCAGGACCCCAAGATCTCAGTAGTACCACAGCACCCTCTTATGGCCAAAAAGGGAAGCATCATCATTGTTTAACCCTTCTGCACTGGCCCAAGGATTGCTGGGAAGTGTCTGCATATTCAAAACCAGACATCAAACCATTGCCTTTGATTTCAGCTTCTGAAGACCTCATGTGTTACTGAGTAGAACTGAGCTCCATAGGGTTTTCTTGAGGGTAACCTCTATGGAAGCACATCTGCAACGCTTTCCTCTGTCATTGTATTGGATGGATTAGAACCCCCAACGTTTCAATTAGTAGTTGAGCATAAACTTGTGCCCCACTCAGGGACCTCTGCATAGATGGCAGGGGACATATTCCAGAATATTCTGCAAGTTTTACAATCAGCATCATCTAACCCCAGTTCTAACACTAGTCCTAGCCCTATGTGAAGCTTAATGTTATCTGTCAACTGGGCTAGGCCATGGTTCTCATGGTTTGGCAGATGGTATTTAATCATCATCTGTTTTGTGATCTGATGTGAGCGGCCAATCAATTGGAATGGCAGTTTTCCTGGGGGTGTGGCCTGCATCCAATGTATGTGGAAGTTCTGGAAAAGCACATTCTCTCTCTCTCGATCCTGCACTCATCTCATGATTGACCTCCGGTTCCTAGAGAAGCCTTCAGCCTGACACCTGACCAGTGGATTTGGGACTTGCCAGCCTCCACAATTGTGTGAGCCATCTCCTTGAAATAAATCTTTCTCTCTATATATTTATACATTCACTTCACTGGTTTTGCTCCTCTAGAGAACCCAGCCTAAACTCCCTAACTCTATTCCTTCAACTTACCATGTTTAACATCCCTATTCTACTCATTCTGCTTAAATCCTATGGCATATCTGAGAGTTTTTGTCTAACTGGGATTTTCTTCCCTTAATACCATGTTCTAAAAGGGAGAGGGATAGACCTGGGGATAGAAGGAAATAATATCTAGTGTAAAATACAAGAAAAACCCAGCACTTGAGAGTAGGGTTTCTTTTTCTCTCCATTACTGAAGATATACCAAGATGCCCTTACCACCACCACACACAAGAACATCAAGGTAACTCGAGTAAACACAGATCAGCTGAGGGGTGAGCAGGCATTTCTGTTACCTTCTAATGATTTCCATCCCCTGGCCAATAGCCACAGCACTTCAGGATTTCTCCTGTGGTCTGGCCTTCTCCTACACAAAGGTCAGCTAATGTCCTAGTCTACTGTTTCCCTGGGGAGTGGAGGACAGAGGAAGGCTCTGCTCAGGCTTCTAGGAGCGGCAAGGAGAGAATAGATGTACAGGGTTTGTGCACAGGAAGGAGGTGGCCATGCCACGCTGTGGCTAAGCTGCTAGCACAGAGGTATGTGGCCGAGTCCCCTGGCTCCAGAGGCTGGATCCTCAGCATGGAAGACGTCCCATCAGGCTTCTCCACTGAGAACCGAGCCTCAGGCATCCCCGACGTCTCTGCTGCCTCATTTTGGAACTACATCAAAAACACCAGGTTCTATTGGTTCCAGTAAAGGCAGTTGTGTCCCTGAGGGCTATGGCTTCGCCTCTCTTTGTGACACTGTGCCAGGGGCCTTGGATACTCTGGTATCTGTGTGACCTGAGGAGACAGACACTGCGAATAGAATGGGGACAATGATGGGAATCACCACACAGACACACACCAAATATACACACTGTACGTACCACTCACACACACACTCACACGTGCCCCCCATGCATGCACACACGTGCTCACATACACATGGGAAATACTTGGTGTCCAGGGACTCACCTGCCCCCAGGAGCCAGAAGGTCACACAGTGGATGACCCGGGAGGCCATGGTGGGTCAGGTAGGCCTGGACAGTTTGTTGGTTCAGGGTCTTTGTGCTCATGAGCAGAGGAGGGAGACATCCTTCCCCACAGAAGTCAGGTCATGTCACTGTCTCATCAGTCTCCAAGGCCTCCAGAAACGTGATTATATTATAACACACTTTGACAACTCATTTGAATATGTACAAGCTCCTTTTTGAAAACATCACCTCATGGGTGCTGGCCCAGAGCCCCAGGACTGTCTGGACAGGAGACTCACACCACAGCTCTAACTGCACATTCTCCCTCACCACTCTCCTCATCTGCCAGGCATGTTCACTGTGACCCACCTCCAGCACCTCAAATGCCTGACTGAGGTAGATCCCATGGTCCATGTGTTCCTGTCTGCCATGGCCCCTCCTCCCTCCTGGCCACACTGCTCAGCATCCCCATCCTTAGGCAAGGTGGGCACTGGGGGCTGACTCGGCTGGGCATGGAGGAGCTTGAAGTCACTGGGGTATCCAGGGATGCAGGAGACGAAGTGATCCCTGGGCCAGTGTCTGAGTCCGGAGCTCCTATTCCTTTTGCCTGTCAGAGACCAATGTCCCCTGGCTTCTCTCATCTCCATGAAGGACTCTACCCACCATGGCAAAGCCCTTCCGTTCAAGTCTCCATGCCACAGAAAAGGTTCTTCTACTCTTCTTTTTGGAAGGAGACTCAGGCTCCTCGTCCAGAAACAGTGGTGTGTAACATGCTCTAGAGCGTCTCCCGATGCTTCAGAACCCACGAGGTTGTTACAGGGGGTTCAGCTCCTCATTTCACTGCTGGAAGAACCCCCAGGTGTTCCATGGTCACTAAAATATGTCTACTTCCATTAACTGGACACTGTAGTTTCAAACTCCCTTTCCTTCAGGGGGAGCATGCATGCCAGGCGAGGGGCTTGGGGGCAAGACACATTGCAGCTCTGTGCGATTGCTGCTAGCCCAGAGACACATGACTGAGTCCCATTCCCGGGTCTTGACTGGCTGAGAGTGGCCTGGAGCTGGACTTCAAAAGGAATGGAGGGCCCTGCACCTTCCACTCCAGCTCTGAAGCCCTGGGTCTGAGCAGGCTAAGGGGGCCTCATGAGCCCTTTTTGAGGGGCTGATGTGACCATGCAGCACTGTGGAGTAACTGCTGGCGGCGCAGAAGTACACAGCTGTCTGCGAGGAGGTGGCCGACCGCAGTGTGAGGTGGAAGTGCCCTTTTTTTGATCTGGAGACACTGTAAACCTCGGGGATGTCACCATTTCCAGCATCACCAACACCGACAGAGTAGTGGATCAGCCACAGCCCCAGTCCCAGGTCTTGTCGGTACCAGTACATGGCGTTGTGGTCCATGTTCTGGGTACATTGCAGGGTCATGTTCTCTCCTGTCCTCGTGATTTTGTGCCTCGGGTTCTGGGTGACGCCAGCATTCGTGTGCCCTGTGGGGAAAGAGACCAAAGCTGGTGCCAAAGGGAAAGGCTGGGGAAGGATCTGGAAGTCATAGGAGAGGGGAGGGTCCTGCCCAGGACACACCTGCGCCCAGGACAGCCAGGACCACAGCGCACAGAAGGCGCATGGCAGGGACAAGCTCTGGAGGGGTCCTTCTGAGATGTCACCCTCCTGCCCCAGCCTGGCCCCAGAGCAGCCTGTCCCAGTGGTCACGCCCCTTTTCCCTGCAACCTCCAGTCAAAATAAACACTCAGGTCAACAGCCCAGACTGGAAGGAATGCACTGCTCTGAATTTGCCCAGGTCCTGTGTGTAGATGAGTCTTTCTTGCCTTTGTGCAGAACAGTTTGTAACTCTGCATAAATTTCTCCCTGAGGATGGAATTCCTCCTTGACTCACTGGCTTTTATTTACCTAACTGTCCCTGCAGTCCGGAATGCCAGGGGAGATCCTTGTGGCTTCCTGGTGCAATTTAAGACTCCTGTGTTCTGGAACTGCTTCAAGAGTTCTTTCCTCATTTGTTCGGTCACCCACCGTCCTATTAACCTCCTTCCACCTGCGAGGACTCACTCTGGAGTCAGGGCTCTAGATCCGAGGGCGCCTCTTCAATCAGCACTCGGGAAGGTTTCACTCAATTCCTTATCAATTCACTGACTGGTGGGACACCTGCCCACACCTAGCTAGATTCATCACGACACCTGCTTCCTGGGTGTGGTCGGCAGGAGAATGGAGAATGATCCCCAAAGAGGTCCGCATCCCAAGCCCTGGACCCTGTGAGTGTATTAGACTTCATGCCGGGGGATTAAGGCCGCAGATTGAATTAAGGTTGCTAATCAGTGGACAGTTCCTGGTGGTGCAAAGGATTAACATACTCAGCTGCTAACCAAAAGGTTGGAGGTTTGAGTGCACCCAGAGGTGCCTCCAAAGTAAGGCCTGGAGATCTGCTTATGAAAAGTCAGCAACTGCAAACCCCGTGAAGACGTTCTACTCTGACTCAGATGGGGTTGCTGTGAGTCACAGTCTACTCGGCTGCAGCCAGATACTGATAAAATTGTCCATGTGTGTTTCCTTCTGGAATCTTCTCCAGGGAGCAGAGCTGGACCCTGCATGCACAGTAGTGCCCTGACCCCCTGCATTCTGTAATTCCCTGTGACTCATGAGACAGAAGGTTCCGCAGAAACAGGTAGGTGTTTAGGATCGATATTGTACATTTAGGATTGTAGACCCTGGAGCTCCCGAGGCAAGATACAGAGTTACTTTCATTTTAAGTTTCTTTTTTCATGTGATCCCAAATCTTGTACAAACTATATGGCACAAAAATGTGGGTTAAATAAAGGAACTTGACTAACGAATTCCAACCCTTTACGTCCTTTCTCTCCTGGTAGGCTGCACCACGAACAGGAAGACTCCTTAGCAAACCCCCTTCCTCTCTGTGTGCAACAGGGAAGACTCCACCGAAACCCCCCAGCTCACACAAACCCAACAAAACCAGCTGCCACTGAGACATCTCCAACTCATGGTGACTCCATGTGTGTCAGAGCTCCATAGGGTTTTCAGTAGATGTTTTTGCAGAAGTAGATTGCCAGGCCTTTGTTTTTTGACGTAGCTCTGAGTAGACTGGAACCTCTAACCTTCTAGTTAGCTGCTGAGTGTGGTCACCGTTTGCACCCCCAGGGACAACCTTCATGAAAAATGGCACACAGTTTGGGTATGAATGCCTGCTTCAGTGCAGAAAGGTGCGCCTTTGCTCTTGTCACCCGTAGGATCCACGCGGGTCTCTTCCCTGAAGTTGTCAGGGAGGCAGCATGATAATCCCACTTGATACATGACCTATAACCTTCCTGCTCCTGCACAGCTGGGCCTGAAAAGGAGAAGCTGAAGCAGGGATAGTTCTGCAGGGGGGTCAGAGGGCCCATAGGTGCCTGAGGAACGGAGCCCAGTGTGCCTCCTCGCTTTGCTGTTTGTGACCGCTGCCTGCAGGACAGTGGCTTCACCTCTGTCAGTAGTGGTTCTGCAGCTGAACAAACCGTCACACAGTCCTTCCTCAGCACACTTCTGTCAGCAGTGACACAGGTTACAGGGATGAGCAAAGAGAGTCTGGGGAGCCCTCGGCTCAGCTGGCCTGAGCTCAGCCTGGGGGCCACCCTCAAGCTCACCATCACTTTCTAAGCTGGGCAGAGGGCTTCGTGTAAAGGGCGGCAAGTGTTCTGCAGGGCTGTGCATGTTGGTGGCACAGAGGAAAAACCCAAGTCCCCCCCGCTCTAGGGCACTCAGGTTCAGCTCCGAGTGGTAGTCAGGGAGTCAGTTGGCCTGAGAACGGATGCCAGATGTCTCCTTTGTCTCTCTCTTTCCTCTCATAATATTCTAGGAGGCACTAAGGGCCCTTGCCCTGGGCCTGCTGGTACCAGTACATAGAAAGGTCCCCAGAGAGGGAGGAACAGCTCAGCATCACCTGCTGTCCTTATGCTTTGCTCAGGTGTCTCAGGCACTGGGTGACTCCAGAACCCATTGGGCCTGTATAAGGGGGGACAGGGAAGAAGCTGAGGACAGAGTGCAGGGGGCCTGGCTGCAGCCATCCTCATGATAGGGCTTGAACTTCGGGGATGGTAAAGGCAGGTTGATGCCTTCCCACCTGTGGCCAGCACTCACCTGCCCCAGGAGGCAGAGGTTCGCCCAGCAGATGAGCCTGGAGCTTATGGCATTCCAGGCAGGATAGGCAGTGTTTCCCACTCAGGGTGGGGTGTCCTAGGCCTAGCACTCTAATGCTCTGCACCCCTTTTCCCTGATAGGATCATTCTGTGATGTTGAAGCTGCCGCAGAGGCATCATCCCCTCCTCCAGAGTTTCCCCATCCCTTGTAGCCTGCCAAGCCGTGGTTTCTGACTGAGGCTTGGCCTGACCACACCTGAATTTGGCAATGAAATCCTACACATTTACGAACCAAGATCTTGGTCTGTGCACAGAACCTGAAGAACCGTGGCCCCGAACTTGATCCTGGACCTAAACTTCACCAGAGCGGAAGATGTTCTCTGGCACACAGCTGCACCCGAGCTCATTTACAAAGAAAAAGTTTCCTTCATTTACAGATGACTCAGTACCTGGATATCCAACTATGGACATGGGAGGGACCGGGGTGTAGGACCTTGGGCACTCACCACATACATGTACACATTACACACATGCATACAACACCCACATGAACACACCACATGCCATATAGAACACACAGGCACACACATACACCACATACTGCACACGTACACACATGTTCATAGATCACACACATGCACACACCATATACCACATATCACAAACACGCATCCACATGCACACGCCGCACTCCCGTACACATACACACCCACATCCACACACAAACAATGGGATTACTTGGTGGTCTGAAGACTCAGGTGCACCCAGGAGGCAGAGGCCATGCAGCAGAGGAGCCTGGAGCCCGGGGTGGGTCGGGGCCCAGGGAGGGGAGAGAAGGGTCTCCTCAGGCAGTGTGTTGGGAAAATGGAACCTGAGCTCTCTTGGAATCACTCAGTGATTTCACTGTCCCAGCTGGGCTCTTGGCCTCAGGGCCCCCAAGTGTACACAAGGGCACATCCCAGAATAAGTGAAATTTGGACATTTCTCCCAAGAGGGTGTGCTGTCTTTGACCTCCTCCCAAGACAGTTTGGACCTTTGAGCTCATGATTATTTCCGGTATGAAACAACTTCTCCTGTGTTTTTAACTCTCCAAGTATTTCTGTCATTTAGACGCTCAGGTTAAATCATTAGGGTACTTTCGGTGATTTGGGTGAATATTTTAAATAAAATGGTCTTCCCCAAACCTCCAAAGTACTATCACCCAGCAAGGTTGATCTAGGGTGAATGACTTTTAGATAGAAATAGTGTACAACCACAGATGAGGCCCTCTTTTAATGTACATGTCTTACGATGTGGTGTTGATAACCAAGAAAGAAGCACTGGGAGCAGAGTGCATCCTTTGTACCTGGGGTTCCTGCACAGAGAAGCTCCTCGTCCAGGGAGATTGACCAAAGGGACCTTCCTCCAGAGACTACAGACAGAGGACCTTGCCCTGGAGCTGATGCCCTGAATTTAGACTTCTAGCCTACTAGACTGTGAGAAAATGAATTTCTCTATGTTAAAGCAAAAAATAAAAGATGTGGTGCTTGAGAAAGTAGGCTTAATATCCCACAGCTCTGGGCTAAGGGGGCATCCTGCCCCATGTGGATGCCAGGGATTCAGCTCAACAAACCAGTGTTCTCACTGGAAGATGAGGCAACAACAGTGCCCTCTTCAGGGTCAGTGTGAGCTTTATTAGTAATTGTTCAGGAAGGTCCTAAAAAGCCCAGTGATGCCCAGCACACTGCAGCCAAGATCACTGCTTGAGTCCTAAGTGGAGTAGAGTTGATAAAGTGCATGTTTGCTAATGAACTGCATATTAACAGTTATATAAATATCGTACGCTTGAAATCAGCTGCTTGGGGAAGTCTGCCTGCTCTCTCATGGTCACTTCCTGAACTGGCAGAGGGCTTTGTGCACAGAGCAGCTGAGGCTCTGCAGGGCTGTGCAAGCTGCTGGCAGAGGAACATGACCAAGTCCCACCTATCAAGGGCATTCAGATTCAGCTTTGAGAAGAAGTCAGGGAACTGTTGGCCTGAGAACTGGTCTGAAGTGTTACTTTTCTTTCTCTCTTTCTTGCTGTAATGCTGAAGTAGAAACTGAGGGCTCTGTCCCTGCACGTGCTGGTACCAGGATACAGAGAGGTGCCCAGAGAGTGGGGAACAGCTCAGCATCATCTGCTGTCCTGGTGCTTTGATCAGATATCTTGGGGACTGGGGAGGGGAGTGACTCCAGAACTCACTGGGCCTGTGGGGCAAGTGGCAGAGATGAGCTCAGGAGGGGCTGATGGCACACACCCAGGGGATTCCCAGCTCTGAGTGCAAGGGCCCACTGTATACAGGACTCACCTGCCCCCAGGAGGCAAAACAGCTCAGAACACTGAGCAACAGAGTCAGGAGCCCAGGGCCAGTCAGGCTAGGGAAACATCATTGCTTAATGGGGTTTTGGGCCTCTGGGGTGATAGAGCTGATTGGAGGACACTCTGTGACATCCCAGTCGGATGCCATTGCCCCTACAGGCTGAGCCTTCCAGTGCCCCACCATCCCAAAGAGTCCCGCTCCATCTGCAAAGTTTTTTTCATCGGGGGCCAGGTTCCCACACAGCATCTCTGGTGTGTCTCTGAGGCTTTGCTTTTCCAACTGCCCCGTCCCACCTCCCACTCCTCCTCCCATGAAAGCCTGAAGCCCTCTGTTCCTGCAGGGCTCCATTCTAGAGTCTGAGGCCTGTGCCCCGCTGCGAGGGAGGATCCATGGCTAAATTTATCCCCCAGCGCTAGTCTCAACCAGTTTTGTATTTAGACTATCTGTCCCAGGCAGCATTCCAACCCTGCAAGGTGGATCAGGATGTGGGCCACGTAATTAAGTCCAAAAAAGTCTAAATGAAAAAAACCAAACCCATAGCCACTGAACCTATTCCGAGTACGAATACCCTAGGTGCGCAGACTAGAACTGGTCCAAAGAGTTTTCATGGCTGTGGTCTTTACAGAAGGAATCCCTTGGTCACACAAACACCTAAGGGCTTGATTACCAGCCAAAATAGTGTCAGTTCAAATCCACCCAGAGAGGCCTTGGAGACAGGCCTTGTGATGTGCTTCCAAAAGGTCACAGCCTTGAAAACCCTGTGAAGCAGTTCTACTTTGCACACATGGGGTCACCATGAGTCAGAATCCACTCAACCACAGCTATCTACGTATCTGTGTATCTATCTATCTGCCTGTCTATTATCTCTCTCTCTCTGTCTTCTATCTACCTGACTACCCACCCACCCACCCACCAACCCACCCGTCCACCCGTCCACCCGTCCACCCGTCCGTCCGTCCGTCCGTCCGTCCGTCCGTCCATCCATCCATCCAACTTCCCAACTGCCTATCCATCCGTCCATCCGTACATCTTCCCACCTGCCCATCTATCCATCCATCCATCCATCCACTCCCCCACCCATCCTTTTGTTTTGGGAAAGTTATCACTGAATGCTCAGTTGTTTTGTCTTGACTAGATGAGTGTTGCTAACCCATGCTGGTTAAGTATCGCTAACTCATGCTGATAAGGAAAACTTCCTAAGTTTGATTCTGGATAAAGTTGCTGTTTCAGAAAAATGGCATTACGACTAATTCTTGTTTAGCTCTTGGCCCAAGAAAGCCATTTTGAATCTTGCCTCTACAAAAAGTTTTTAACACAAAAACTTCAAAATAGACAAAAAATGACTTCAAAGGCTGTTGAAATCATTGCATGCATCGTTGACTTCATAATTTGGCCAAGTGGTCAGCAGTTTCTCCACATTGTCATTGGCTTTTAGCGGAGTGGCCATATGCTGACTGGATTTGCTCCCCATTCTGTGACCTCGGATGCTGGGTACGGGCACCTACAATCTTGCTGCACATGGCTTTGCACCCTGGGAAGCCCACCTCTGGACCTCCCAGTCTTGAAGCTTGTTCATCCATGTAAGAAAACTGGCTCTTGGTTGTGGGCATCCACCTGCAAGGTGCAAAGGAGGGATGTGGGTTAGAGGAGAAGAAAGTTAATGCTCAGTATCACTTTGTCAACTTTTATAAGAAGAAATTGGAGGAGCTCATGGGTTTTAACCCATGATAATTACTGGCAATTGGAATGCGAAAGTTAGAAACAAAGAAGGATCAGTAGTTGGAAAATATGGCCTTGGTGATAGAAAAAATGCCAGAGAGCGAATGATAGAATTTTGCAAGACCAATGACTTCTTCATTGTAAATACCTTCTTTCACCAAAAATAAACGGCAACTATACACATGGACCTCGCCAGCTGGAACACATAGAAATCAAGTTGACTACATCTTTGGAAAGAGACAATGGAAAAGCTTAATATCATCAGTCAGAACAAGACCAGGGGCCGACTGTGGAACAGACCATCAATTGATCATATGCAAGTTCAAGCTGAAACTGAAGAAAAACAGAGAAAGTCCACGAGAGCCAAAATACGACCTTGAGTATATCCCACCTGAATTTAGAGACCTTCTCAAGAATAGATTTGATGCATTGAACACCAGTGACCGAAGACCAGACGAGTTGTGGAATGACATCAAGGCCATCATCAATGAAGAAAGAAAGAGGTCACTGAAAAGACAGGAAAGAAGGAAAAGACCAAGATGGATGTCAGAGGAGACTCTGAAACTTGCTCTTGAGCGTCGAGCAGCTAAAGCAAGTGGAAGAAATGATGAAGTAAAAGAACTGAAAAGAAGATTTCAAAGGGCCTCTTGAGAAGACAAAGTAAAGTATTATAATGACATGTGCAAAGAGCTGGAGATGGAAAACCAAAAGGGAAGAACATGCTCGGCGTTTCTCAAGCTGAAAGAACTGAAGAAAAAATTCAAGTCTCGAGTTGCAATAGTGAAGGATTCCATGGGGAAAATATTAAACGATGCAAGAAGCATCAAGAGAAGATGGACAGAATACACAGAGTCATTATACCAAAAGAATTAGTCGATATTCAACCATTTCAAGAGATGCCATATGATCAGGAACTGATGGTACTGAAGGAAGAAGTCCAAGCTGCTCTGAAGGCATTGGCGAAAAACAAGGCTCCAGGAATCGATGGAATATCAATTGAGATGTTTCAACAAACAGATGCAGTGCTGGAGGTGCTCACTCGTTTATGCCAAGAAATATGGAAGACAGCTTCCTGGCCAACTGACTGGAAGAGATCCATGTTTATGCCTATTCCCAAGAAAGGTGATCGAACCAAATGTGAAAATTATAGGACAATATCATTAATATCACACAAAAGCAAAATTTTGCTGACGATCATTAAAAAATGGTTGCAGCAGTATATCGACAGGGAACTGTCAGAAATACAGGCCAGTTTCAGAAGAGGACAGGGATATCATTGCTGATGTCAGATGGATCCTGGCTAAAAGCAGAGAATACCAGAAGGATGTTTACCTGTGTTTTATCGACAACGCAATGGCATTGGACTGTGTGGATCATAACAAACTATGGATAACACTGCAAAGAATGGGAATTCCAGAACACTTAATTGTGCTCGTGAGGAACCTTTACATAGATCAAGAGGCAGTTGTTTGGACAGAACAAGGGGATACCAATTGGTTTAAAGTCAGGAAAGGTATGCATAAGGGTTGTATTCTTTCACCATACCTATTTAATCTGTATGCTGAACAAATAACCCAAGAAGCTGGACTATATGAAGAAGAATGGGGCATCAGAATTGGAGGAAGGTTCATTAACAACCTGCACTATGGAGATAACACAGCCTTGCTTGCTGAAAGTGAAGAGGACTTGAAGCACTTACCAATGAAGATCAAAGACCACAGCCTTCAGTATGGATTACACCTCAACATAAAGAAAACAAATACTCACAGCTGGACCAACGAGCACCATCATGATAAACGGAGAAAAGATTGAAGTTGTCAAGGATTTCATTTTACTTGGATCCACAATCAACAGCCACGGAAGCAGCAGGGAAGAAATCAAAATACGCATTGCATTGGGTAAATCTGCGGCAAAGGACCTCTTCAAAGCATTGAAGAGCAAAGATGTCACCCTGAAGACTAAGGTGCACCTAACCCAAGCCATGGTATTTTCTATCACATTATATGCATGTGAAAACTGGACAATGAATAAGGAAGACTGAAGAAGAGTTGATGCCTTTGAATTGTGGCATTGGCAAAGAATATTGAATATACCATGGACTGCCAAAACAAAGAACAAATCTGTCTTGGAAGAAGTGCAGCCAGAAAGCTCCTTAGAGGCAAGGATGGTGAGACTGCGTCTTACATACCTTGGGCATGTTGTCAGGGGGTATCAGTCCCTGGAGAAGGACATCAAGCTTGGCAGAGTACAGGGTCAGTGGAAAAGAGGAAGACCCTCAACGAGCTGAATTGACGCAGCGGCTGCAATAATGAGCTCAACAACAATTGTAAGGATGGTGCAGGACTGGGCAGTGTTTCATTCTGTTTTGCACAGGATCGCTATGAGTCGGAATCGACTCTACGGCACCTAACAACAACAACAACATGGGGTTTAATGCAAGCCAAAGCAACGGTTATTCAGTTCCTTCCTTAATCTGCCCTTGAGACAGCTTCAGAACCCTCCAAAACCCGCCCTATGCCCACAGGTACTTGGTAGAGACTTAGCTTACAGTCTCCGGCTGATAATCCTACTAGCTCATTATCTCCAGGTCCAAGGCTGCTGTCTGGGGCATCTATTAACATTTCCCCTGAGTGGTTTGTTTCCTTGTGGGTTTTATAGTTTGCTATTGACATTTTTTTCTTTCAGAGAGCTTTTGTTTGCTGGGGGTGGTGATGATTCAGAGACAGAACTCTAACCTTCCATGTAGGAGAACCAGCTTTGATTCCCTGCCAGTTCACCTCATGCTCAACCACCACCCATCTGTCATTGGAGGCCTGTGTGTTGCTGTAAAGCTGAGCAGATTTTAGAGGAGTCCAAACTAAGATGGAATAAGAAGAAAGGGCTGGTGATCTGCTTCTGAAAATCAGACAATGAAAATCATGGCAATCATGACATTCCAATCCATACCCCATCAGGTGGATGGCGCAAGACCAGGAAGAGTTTCATTCTGTTCTTCATTGGGTCTCCATGTATCAGGGGTGAATATCACAGAAGTTAAAACAAGGACAACAGCCACCCAATAATACTAAAGTGACTTATGTAATTATTTAAGAGGTGTAAAATCCCAAATCACCCGGGGAGTTTAAAGCTGCTCAATGGCATCCTACTTTGCTCCTATCCCTTGGAAAGAAAATAAGCCATAAATTTCAGGTTGGGAGCGACTGCTCTCTACTTTACTCAGATGCCCAGAATATTTGAAATTGATGATGTAGCATGAAGTGCTATCTGCATTCTCTCTCTCTATCACATGCACAGACATGCACACATGCAAAGTCACAGGCACACAAACATGTACACACAGACATGCACGTGCCCACACATGCACAAGCACATACATACCACCCAGACCAATGCTCTCCTCTTCCTCCTCTACGGAGCCCCATTCTCCTGTTCTTTCTTCCTCCCCCTCCTTCTCTTTTTTCTCCACTTTCTCTTCCTCCTCCTAACAGCTCTTTTTCTCATCCTTCTCTTGCTCCTCTTTTTCTTCCTTCTTCTCCTTCTCTTCCTCCACTTTCTTCTCATCTCCTTTTCCCTTCTTCTCCTCCTCCTCTCCTTCCTAATCCTCCTCTTCCTCAGAGCCCCTTCTCCAATGGACATTTGGGTAGCTTTCCCCCAGGGTCCCAAGCCCAGGGCACTCTGACTGCAGGAACAATAGGGTAAGGCACAGTGCACTGAGTTCGGGGTAGACCCCACCCCAGGGTTTCTCCTCTTCCTCTCTTTGCACTTGCCCCTGGGATGAAGGCTGTGGGCCCACAGATCTCCCACTGTGGGTCTCATCAGCAATTAGAGGGACCACCCACCTCCTGCAGAGCTATAGGTAGCCTGGCAGTGACTGAGAGCTTCAAAAGGTCTGCCTAATATGGGATGTGGTGAAGTTTTTCTTAACCCTTCCCCTCCTGGGCAGCTCCCCCAGACCGCCCCCCCCAGAGCCCCCTAGACCTCAATGGTACCACAGTGCCATCTTGAGGCCAAAAAGGTAGCCCCATCAAGTTTTATCCCTTCTGCTCTGGCCCAAGAGACTCTAGGAACTGTCTGCATATTCAAAACCAAACACCAAACCATTGACTTAGCTTCTGAATTACAAGGGACTCGTGTGTTACAGAGTAAAACTGAGCTCCACAAGGTTTTCTTGACTGTAATCTCTGTGGAAGCAGATATCCAGCCCTTTCTTCCCTGGTTGCGGTGGGTGGATTTGAACTGCCAACCTTCCGGTTAGTAGTGGAGCACAAACTCGTCCGCCACCCAGGGGCTTCTGTGTAGGCAGCAGAGTGCATATTCCAGGATATTCTGGAAGTTTTGCAATCAATTTTCTTGAACCCTAATCCCAGCACTAGTCCTAACCCTATGTGGTGGTTAACGTTATGTGTCAGCTTGTCTAGACCATGGATCTTATGGTTTGGCAGATATTATGTAATCATCCTCCATTTTGTCATCTGATGTGACACAATCAGGTGGGAGGACAATTTCCTTGGGGGTGTGGCCTGCATCCAATATATGTGGTTGTTCTGGCAAAGCTCATACTCTCTCTCTCGATCCTACGCTCATTGCATGGTTGACCTCCAGTTCCTGGAGAAACCTTCAGCCTGCCGCACGACCTGCAGATTTTGGATTCACCAGCTCCTGCAAGCATGTGAGTCTGGAGAAGCCTCTAGCCTGACACCTGACCTGTGGATCTGGGACTTGCCAGCCTCCACAATTGTGTGAGCCACTTTCTTGAAATAAATCTTTCTATATGTCTTTCTATATGCTCCTTAAACGTAAGCGTGGTGAGACTGCATCTCACATGCTTTAGACATGTTGTCCGGAGGGAAGAGTCCCTAGAGAAGGACATCATGTTTGGCAGAGTACAGGTCAGCGGAAAAGAGGAAGACACTCAAAGAGGTGGATTGACACAGTGGATGCAACAATGAGCTCAAGTATAACAACAATTGTAAGGATGGCTCAGGACCTGGCAGTGTTCCGTTCTGTTGTGCATAGGGTCGCTAAGAGTCGGAACCAACTCGACGGCACCTAACAACAACAACATATGTCTTAATATATACCCCTGACTGGTTTTGCTCATCTAGAGAAGCCAGCGTAAAACACCCAAACTCTAATCCTTTGAGTTACTATGTTTACTATTCTAAGCTCATTCTACTTAACTCCGGTAGCATATCTGACAGTTGTCATCTAACTGGGACTTTCTTCCTTTCAACTATGTTCTCAAAGGAAGAGAAATAGAGTGAGGGATAGAAGGAAATAATATCTTCTGTAAAATGGGAAGAAAAACTCAGCACTTGAAGTAGGAGGTTCTTTCATCTCTGTTACTGAAGATATACAAAAAAGCCCTACCCCCTGCCACACAAGGGAGACCATCAAGGTAACCCCAGTAAATACAGATCAGTATAGCACTGGGCAGACATTTCTGTCTCCTTCTAATGATTTCCTTCT
Organism: Elephas maximus indicus; assembly: GCF_024166365.1. Lineage (NCBI taxonomy): Eukaryota > Metazoa > Chordata > Mammalia > Proboscidea > Elephantidae > Elephas > Elephas maximus. Next base: position 8,145,330 of record NC_064826.1, read on the forward strand.
CTCCACCTACAACCACAGTGCTTCAGGAGTTCTCCTGTGGTCCCGTCTCCTCCTACACAAAGGTCAGCTGATGTCCTAGTCTACTTCTTTCCCTGGGGAGTGGAGGACAGAGGAAGGCTCTGCTCAGGCTTCTAGGAGAGGCAAGGAGAGAGGAGGAGTATGTGGTTTGTGCACAGGAAGGAGGTGGCCATGCCACGCTGTGGCTAAGCTGCTGACACAGAGGTACACGGCCAAGTTCCCCGGTTCCACAGCCTGGATCCTCAGCATGGAAGATGACCCGTCAGGCTTCTCCACTGAGAACCGAACCTCAGGTATCCCCAATTTGTCTGCTTCGTCTTTATTCTGGAAATAAGTCAGGAGCACCAGGCCCTGCCCCCGGGTCTGTCGGTACCAGAAAAGGCTAGCATGACCAGAAATTGGATCACACCTGATGGCTACAGCCTGGCCCCTCTTTGCCACCCTGTGCTTGGGGGCCTAGGAGACTCCAGTACATCTGTGACCTGAGGAGAAAGACGCTAGGAACAGAATGGAAACAATGATGGGAATCACCACACAGACAGACACACACGCACAACACACACACCACACATACACTAACCACATACAGCCACACACAAACCACACATGCACACACACATACACACCACATATATTGTGCATACACACATACCATACAGGCACACACACCACACACCCCCACACACAACACATACACCATACACATGAACATAACACACATACCATATACACACTCAATGCATACACCACATAAACACAGACATCACTCACAACACACACACCACACACTCATACCACACACACGCACCACATACAAGCACACACGCACACTCACACACGCCCCCATGCATGCACACGCACACACCACACACTGGAACTACTTGGTGTCCAGGGACTCACCTGCCCCCAGGAAGCAGAGGGCCACCCAGCGGTGGAGCCTGGAGCCCATGGTGGGTTGGGCAGGACTGGAGGATTTGCTGGGGCAGGGTTTTGTGCACATGAGCAGAGGAGGAAGTGTCCCTTTTCCCACAGTCTCATCAGTTCCCATGGCCTCAGGAACATGTGCCCACATTATAACACACTTGCATCACTGATTTGAATATGTATAAGCTCCCTTTGGAAACCCTGGCATCATAGTGGTTAAGAGCTACGGCTGCTAACCAAAAGGTCAGCAGCTCGAATCTACCAGGTACTCCTTGCAAACCATATGGGGCAGTTCTACTCTGTCTTATAGGGTCACTATGAGTCGGAATCCACTCTACTGCAGCGGGTAAGCGCTCTTTAAAAAAATTACCACAGGGGTCCTGGCCCACTGCCCCAGTCAAAGACCCATGTCCCCTGCATTCTCTTCTCTCTGTGAGAGACTATGTCTCCACGTCCCATGCCAAAGCCCTGCCACTCAAGTCTCCGTGCCACAGAAACAGTTCCTCTCCACTTCTTTATGGAAGGAGACTTAGCCTCTTCGTCCAGAAACACCGGTGTGCAATATGCCCTAGAGCGTCTCCCCGTGCTTCCAGAACCCACGAGGCTGTTACAGGGGGTTCAACTCCTCACTTCACTGCTAGGGGAATGGCCAGGTGTTCCATAGTCACTAAAACACGTCCACTTTCATTAACTGGACACTGTAGTTACAAACTCCCTTTCCTTCAGGGGGAGCAGGGTTGGAAAAGGTCAAGCATTTGGGAGCCAGGCAAGGGTCTCAGGGACAGGACACACTGCAGCTCTGTGTGATTGTTGCTAACCCAGAGACACACAGCTGAGTCCCATCACTAGGTCCTGGCTGGCTAAGAGTGGCCTGAAGCTAGACCTCAGCAGCAACAGAAGCCCCTGCGCCTGCCACCCCAGCTCCAAGGTCCCCAGGCTGAGCGGGCTGCATGGGTTTCCTGAACCCTTTTTGTGAGGGGCTGAGGTGGCTGTGCAGCGCTGTGGAGACACTGCTGGCACAGAAGTACACAGATGTCTGCGAGGGGGCAGCCGACCCCACCATGAGGGGGAAGTCCTTCGTGTTTGACCTGGAGACATTGTACCCCTCAGGGACATCGCCTTTGTAGGTATCAGGAACACCGTTAGAGTAGTGGATCAGCCGCAGGCCCAGTCCCGGGTCTTGTCGGTACCAGTACGTGAAGTTGTGGTTCATGTCCTGGGTGCATTACAGGGTCAAGTTCCCTCCTGTCCTTGTGATCTTGTGTCTTGGGGTCTGCGTGATGCCAGCATCCGTGTGCCCTGTGGGGACAGAGACCAAAGCTGGTGCCGAGGCCATAGGGAAAAGCTGGGGCGGGATCGGGAAATCCCAGGAGAGGGGAGGCTCCTGCCCAGGACACACCTGCCCCCAGGACAGCCAGGACCAAAGTGCACAGGAGGCGCATGGCAGGAACCAGCTCTGGAGGGGCCCTTCTGAGATGTCACCGTCCTGTCCCAGCCTGGCCCCAGAGCAGCCTGCCCCAGTGGTCACGCCCACTCCTACCCACTCCCTGGGAAACCTCAGGTGAAAAACAAACATGCAGCCAGCAGCTCCGAGTGGGAGGAATGCAGTCCTCTGATTTGCACAAATCTTACGAGGAGATGAGTCTTTCCTGCTTTCTGCAAAACACTTGTGGAATTCCTCCTTGACTCACTGGCGTTTTTTTACCTAACTATCCCTGCAGTCCAGAATGACAGGGGAGATCTTTGGGGCTTCCTGGTGCCATTTATGACTCATGTGTCCCAGATATTCCTTCAAGAGTCCTTTTCTCATTTGCTTGGTTGCCCACCCTCCTGTTAACACCCTTCCACATGCAAAGACACTCTCTGGAGTCAGGGCTCCAGATCCCAGGGCACCTCTTCAACCAGCACTCAGGAAGGTTTCACTCAACTCCTTATCAATTCACTGACTGGTGGGACACCTGCCCACACCTAGCTAGATACATCAGGGCACCTGCTTCCTGGGTGTGGTTGGCAGGAGGATGCTCCCAAACATGTGTACATCCCAGTCCCTGAAGCCTATGAATTTATTAGATTTCATGGCAGGGGATTAAGGCTGTAGAGGAAATTAAGGTTGCTAATCAGTGGACACAGTCGCTGGGGGTACAAACAGTTAACACCCTGAGCTGCTAACCAAAAGGTTGGAGGTTTGAGTGCACCCAGAGGTGCCCCACAAGTAAGGCCTGGCCATCTGCTTCTGGAAAGTCAGCCTTTGAAAACCCCATAGAGCAGTTCTACTCTGACACACATGGGGTCGCTATGAGTCAGACTCAACTTGAAAACAGCTGGTAACTGGTGAAATTGCCCATGAGTGTTTTCTTCTGGAACCTTCTCCAGGGAGCAGAGCTGGACCCTGCATGCACAGTAGTGCCCTGACCACCCGCATTCCGTAATTGGCCTGTGACTCATGAGACAGAAGTTTCCACAGAAACAGGCAGATGTTTAAGGTCAATATTGTACGTTTAGCATTGGAGACCCTGGAACCCCCAAACAAGAAAGAGGCTTATGTCATTTGAAGTTCCCTTTCCTATTTCATGTGATCCCGTATCTTGTATAAAGTAAGGGGCATGTACAAATGTGGGTTAAATAAGAGGAACTGACTAGTTAATGCCAACTCTTCATGCCCTTTCTCTCCTGGTAGGCCCCACCATGCATAGGAAGCCTCCCTAGCAAATCCCCCCTCCTCTCTGTGTGCAGCTGAGAAGACACTGCTGGAAACCCCGCTCATACAGAACCCAACAAAACCAGGAACAGCTGAGTCACCTCTGACTCATGACGACTCCAAGTGCGTCAGAGTGGAACTGTGCTCCGTAGGAGTTTTAGCAGACGGTTTTTCAGAAGGAGATGGCCAGGCCTTTCTTTTGAGGCACCTCTGAAGGGACTGGAACCTCCAACCTTTCAGTTAGCAGTGGAGCATGTTCCCTGTTTGGACCACCCAGGGACAGCCTTCATAAAAGACCTCACACACCCGGAATCCCTGTGAGGGCTCCAGTGCTGAAAGCCTCGCCTTTCTCTCTTGGCATCTGTAGGACCCACGGGGGATCTCTGCCCTGAAGTCGTCAGGGAAGCAGCATGACAATTCCACGTGGTGCATGACCTATGACCTTCCTGCTCCTGCACAGTTGGGCCTGGAAAGGGGAAGCTGATGCAGGGATGGTTCTGCAGAGTGGGGTGGGGGGCCCACAGGTACTGGAGGAACGGAGCCCAGTGTGCCTCCTCGCTCTGCTGTTTGTGACTTCTGCCAGCTGGAGAGTGGCCTCACCTCTGTCAGTTGTGGTTCTGCATCTGAACAAACTGTCACTCAGTCCTTCCTCAGCACACTTCTGTCAGGAGTGACACAGGTTACAGGGATGAGCAGAGCAAAGAGCACCTGGGGAGCTCTCCCTCAACAGGCCTGAGCTCAACCTGGGGGCCACCCTCACTCTCACTGTCACTTCCTGAGCCGGGCAGAGGGCTTTGTGAACAGGGTGGAGGGGGCTCTGCAGGGCTGTGCAAGCTGCTGGCATAGAGGAACATGGGGGAGTCCCCGCACTCCAGGGTGTTCAGTTTCAACTCCGAGTGGAAGTCAGAGAACTGTTGGCCTGAGAAACGGTGATGGGTGTCACCTTTCTCTTGATGTTTCCCCCTGTAATAGTGAAGGGAACCTTGGTCCCTGGCCCAGGAGCTGCTGGTATCAGGACACAGAGAGGTGCCCAGAATGGGGGGAACAGCTCAGCATCACCTACTGTCCTGGTATTTTGATCAGGTGTCTTGGTGTCTGGGTGACTCCGGAACCCACTGGGCCCATGGCAGGAGGGTGAGGGCAAGGAGGAGATGAGCACGGGGGTGCTGATGGTGCCCCCAGGGTCGGCCCAACTCCGAGTGCAGGGGCTAACTGTCCACAGGACTCCTCTGTCCCCAGGAGGCAAAACAGCACCCAGCAGGAGCTCTGGGAGCTCAGGGCCCCTGGACAGGGTAGCATCATTGCTTACTCTGGGTTTGGGCATCTGGGGTGAGAGAGCTGGAGTCCTCAGCCTCATTTCCCTGATTGGGGGATGCCCTGTTATGTCACTGTCTGGTGTCATTGTCACTTCAGGCTGAGGCTTCCAGTGTCCCCTCCCCAAACCACAGGCTCCTGCCCTGTCTGCAAAGCCTTTTACAGCAATGGTCGGGCCCCCACACAGCATCTCTTCTGTGTCTCTGAGGCCTGGCTCCTCTGACTGCCCCTGTCCTCCCTCCCAATCCTCATTCCGGGGAGGTGAGGGACCTCTGCTGCCTGCAGGGCTCCATTTTAGACTCAGAGGCCTGAGCCTTGCTGTGGGGGAGGGGTCCCTGACTAAACTAGTCCCAGTGCTTCCTCGGGCCCCATAATATCCCCCAATGCCAGGCTCAGCTAGGTTTGTCTGTAAATTTCATGTCCCAGGCAGCATTCAAGCCCTCCAAAATGGGCCGGGATCTGGTCCACGTGATCAGGTCCAAAGGAGTCTAAACCAAAAAACCAAACCCAAAGTTGCTGAGTCAATTCCAACTCTCAGCAACCCTGTGTGTGCAGAGTAGAAGAGCTGCAGAGGGTTTTCTTGGCTGTTATCTTCACGGAAGGGGTCCCTGGATGGCTCAACAGTTAGCACTTGACTACCAGCTGAAAGGATGCCAGTTAAAACCCACCCAGAGATGCCTGGCAGGCAGTCCTGGTGACCTCCTTCTGGAAGGTCACAACCTAGAAAACTGTGTGGAGCAGTTCTACCCTGATTACTTGGGGTTGTCATGAGTTGAAATCCACTCAATCACAGTTATCTATGTATCCATTTCTGTATCCATCTATGTAACTATAAGTCTGTCTATGTAGCTATGCCTCGGTCTATCCATCCATCCATTCATCCGTCCATCCGTCCGTCCGTCCGTCCGTCCATCCGTCCGTCCGTCCGTCTGTCCAACCATCCATCCACTCATCCAACCACCCATTCATTCAACCAGCCATCCATCCATTCATTCATCCACCCACCCACCCATCCATCCATCCATCTAGAAAAGGTCTCTGAATGGCACAGTTTGCTCAGAGCTACTAACCTATTGGTGGGTGGTTCTAACTCCCTCGAGATACCTCAGAAGACAGGCCTGGTGATTTGCTCCTGAAAGGTCACATCACTGTCTTGAAAACCCTCTGGAGCTGTTCTACTCTGTAGACTTGGGGTCACCATGAGTTGGAATCCACCCAACCACAAATAACAGGAACAATCTTTACACAAGTTAATTGTCAGGCCTTTCTTCAGTGGCACCCTCGGTGGGTTCAAACTTTACGTTAGAAATCAAGTGCAAACCGTGGGCTAGGGTGTCTGAGCTTGAGGGGTGCAGATTGCCCAGAGAGGCCTCTGTGACTCCACCATTCAGCCCAGACTAGGCCCTCGGGTTTGCTTCCCTCAGCCCCCCATGCAGTGGGTTCTGGGTGGTTTGTGCTGACTCCCCCACACCCATCTGGTTGGAGCCATGGGAGGCTGGCCCCCTGGTCCTTTCTCCTCTTCCTCATGGCTGAGTGCAGCTGAAGGGGATAATGGCAGGAAAGGAGAAGGTGGCAGGATGTCCAACAATCCTGGGTTAGGGACTAAGGGGTTTCTTGGGATAGGGGACTTTTAATGCTAAAACCAGGCCTGTTCAGAGCAAACCAAGACATATGGTCACACTAATTAGAAGTGGGAATGATTATACTGTTACCCTGGCTGGCTCACTTCTTGTGGGGCTTCATTTTATACTGGTTACTTTCCTCTCCTAAGGCCATCTCTCCTGGCAGGCAGCCTTATCCCAAAGGCACAATGCTCAGCTGCCCAGAAAACCACGCCGTCTTCTCCTTCCTTCAGACCAACACAGGTAGGAACCACCCACCTGTGCTAGCCTTCTAGGGTACTTCTTCTTCCCCTGTCTAACCTGACCACAACTTTTCAAATAGTCCCTTCATTGTTTTTCCTCAATCGTGCTAGGATCCTGACTGATAGACCTAAGCAAACAAGCAAATAAATGAAAACAACCAAACTCATTGCCAGTGAGTCAATTATGACACATGGTGACTTCATGTGTTACAGAGTAGATCTACTCCATAGGGTTTTCTTGGAAGTAATCTTTACAGAAGCAGATCACCAGATCATCAGCATATCACTGGGTGGGTTCAAACCAACAACCTTCAGGTTAGTAGCTGAATGAAAACCGCTTGGACCACCAAGGTCCCTACTCATACAGGTGAGAATGAGGCTTGGAGAATATATTTTGTCTTTTAAAAAGAAACAACATTTTTAAAAAAATTAACAACAAAAAGAAGTTACAATATTTTTTAACAAATTTGTAACATTCTGCAGAATGTGGTATTGACGGGGAATATTGAATATACCCTGCACTGCCAAAAGGACAAGCAAATCTGTCTTGGAGGAAGTACAACCAGAACGCTCCTTAGAAGAAAGGATGGAGAGACTATGTCACACACAATTTGGACATGTTGTCAAGAGTGATCAGTCCTTGGAGGAGGACATCATGCTTGGTACAGTAGATGGTCAGCAAAAAAGAGGAAGACCCTCAGCCAGATGGATTGACACAGTGGTTACAACAATGGGCTCAAGCATAGCAACCGTTGTGAGGATGGCACAGGACTTGGCAGCATTTCATTTTGTTGTGCATAGGGTCACTATGAGTCAGAACCGACTCGATGGCACCTACGACAACAACAATGTGCAGAAACACAAGTTCTCACCTTCTACAACCAGCACTGCAGGAGAGTCAACAGAAGCATGAGAAATGTGCTGTGTGAATATTAACTGTGTGCCTTGGGGAGCTAGAATCCTAAGAAAATCCAATAAAGAATCACTCTCTGCCCTTCCCTACCTGGGGACGTTGGCCGCAGGGGCATTTGCTTCATATAAACGTAAAGAGTGGTTAACAGAAAAAAGACTGGGTTTGTGGACCAAGGGGAACTCCCATGCCCTGGTGTTGTGAATTTATACAACTTTGAAAAACTGCTCCAATGATCCTGGTAAAGTTAAGCATATGCCTACCCTAAGACCAGTTTCCCTGTTGCTGTCCAGTCGACTCCGACTCATGGTGGCCCCACGTGTGTCACCGAGAACAGTGCTCCAAACAGTTTGCAATGACTGCTTTCTTGGAAGTAGATCACCGGGTATGTCTTCCAAGGCACCTGTGGGTGGGCTCAAATCTCCAAGCTTTCACTTAACAGCTACCATGTTAACCATTCACAGCACCCGGGGATTCCATGTCTACTCTATGAGTCACTAATTCCACTCTTGTTTATACCTAAGGGAAATGAATGCATTTACCCCCAAAGGCTTATGCAAGGATGTTTGGAGAAGCACTCTTCACAATAATTGAGGACTGGAAGCAACCCAGATATCCATCCAGAGAGAATGGATGAAGACAATGTGGTATACTTAAACAATGGTGTACTCCTCAAAAATGAGAAAGAATAAACTACTGATACACACAACATGTGGATAAATTAAAAAAAGAAATTTTTTAAATTTTATTATGCTTTAAGTGAAAGTTTACAAATCAAGTCAGTCTGTAGTACAAAAATTTATATACACCTTGATATACTCCTAATTGCTCTCCCCCTAATGAGAGAGCACACTTCTTTCCACCACTCTCTTTTTTTTGGTGTCCATTCTGACAGCTTCTAATCCCCTCTTCCCTCTCATCTCCACTCCAGATAGGAGATGCCAACATAGTCTCAAGTGTCTACTTGATCCAATAAGCTCGTTCTTCACCAGCATCTTTTTCTATCCCATTGTCCAGTCCAATCCCTGTCTGAAGCGTTGGCTTTGGGAAAGGTTCCTGTTCAGGGCAAACAGGAGATCTGGGGGCCAGGATCACCAAGGTCCTTCTAGTCTCAGTCAGACCATTATGTCTGGTCTTTTTACAAGAATTTGGGGTCTGCATCCACTGCTCTCCTGTTCCCTCAGGGGTTCTCTGTTGTGTTCCCTGTCAGGGCTGTCATCGGTTGTAGCTGGGCACCATCTAGTTCTTCTGGTCTCAGGATGATGTATTCTCTAGTTTATGTGGCCCTTTCTGTCTCTTGGGCTCATATTTACCTGTGTCCTTGGTGTTCTTCATTCTCCTTTGCTCCAGGTGGGTTGAGACCAATTGATGCACCTTAGATGGCTGCTTTTATTGCTAGCGTTTAAGACCCCAGACGCAGCTTTCCAAAGACGAATGCAAAATGTTTTCTTAATAGATTTTATTATGCCAATTGACTTAGATGTCCCCTGAAATCATGGTCCCCAAACCCCCGCTCCTGCTACGCTGGCCTTCAAAGCACTCAGTTTATTCTGGAAACTTCTTTGCTTTTGGTTTAGTCCAGTTGTGCTGACCTCGACTGTATTGTATGTTGTCTTCTCCTTCACATAAAGTACTTCTTTTCTACTATCTAATTAGTGAATGCGCCTTTCCCTCCCTCTCTCCCTCCCCCCTCTCGTAACCATCAAAGAATACATTCTTCTCTGTTTGAACTATTTCTCAAGTGGTCGTATACAATATTTGTCCTTTTGCAACTGACTAATTTCATTCGGCATAATGCCTTCCAGATTCCTCCGTGTTATGAAATGTTTCACAGATTCATCACTGTTCTTTATTGATGTGTAGTATTCCACTGTGTGAATATACCAAAATTTATTTATCCATTCATCAGTTGATGGACACCTTGGTTGCTTCTGTCTTTTTGCTGTTGTAAACAGTGCTGCTATGAACATTGGTGTGCATACATCTGTTCGTGTAAAGGCTCTTATTTCTCTAGGATCTATTCCAAGGAGTGGATTGTTGGATAATATGGTAGTTCTATTTCTGGCTTTTTTTAGGAAGCAATGCACTAAATCAATTTCCAAAGTGTTTGTACCATTTTACATTCCCACCAGCAGTGTGTAAGTGTTCCAGTCCCTCCACAACCTCTCCAACATTTATTATTTTGTGTTTTTGGATTAATGCCCGCCTTGTTGGAGTGAGATGGAAACTCATTGAAGTTTTGATTTGCATTTCTTTAATGGCTAATGATCATGAACATTTCCTCATGTATCTGTTATGTATCTGAATGTCTTCTTTTAGTGAAGTGTCTGTTCATATCTTTTGCCCATTTTTTAATTGGGATTTTGGGTTATCTTTTGGTAGTTGAGTTTTTGCAGTATCATGTAAGTTTTAGAGATCAGGCGCTTATTAAAAATGCCATAGCTAAAAACTTTTTCCCCATCTGTAGGTAATGCTTTTACTCTTTCGGTGATGTCTTTGGATGACCATAGGTGTTTGATTTTTAGGAGCTCCCAGTTATCCAGTTTTTCTTCTGCGTTGTTTGTAATGTTTTGTATACTGTTTTTGCCATGTATTAGGACTCCTAACATTGTCTCTATTTTTTCTTCCATGATCTTTGTCATTTTTTAGGTTTTTGATCCATTTTGAGTTCGTTTTTGTACGTGGTGTGAGGTATGGGTCTTGTTTCACTTTTGCAGATGGATGTCCAGATATGGTAGCACTGTTTGTTAAAAAGACTATCTTTTCCCCGTTTAACTGGTTTGTGGCCTTTGTCAAATATCAATTGCTCATATGTGGATGGATTTATGCCTGGATTCTCAATTCTGTTCCATTGGTCCATGTGTCTGTTGTTGTACCAGTACCAGGCTGTTTTGACTATTGTGGCGCTATAATAGGCTCTAAAATCAGGTAGAGCGAGGCCTCTCACTTTGTTGTTCTTTTTCAGTAATTCTTTACTTAACCAGGGCCTCTTTCCCTTCCATATGAATTTGGTGATTTGATTCTCCATCTCATTAAAAAATGTCATTGGAACTTGGGTCCAAATTGCATTAAATCTATAGATCGCTTTTGGTAGAACAGACATTTTTACAATGATAAGTCTTCCTATCTATGAGCAAAGTATGTTTTTCCACTTATGTAGGTCTCTTTTGGTTTCTTGCACAAGTATTTTGTAGTTTTCTTTGTATAAGTCTTTTCCATCTCTGGTAAGATTTATTCCTAAGTATTTTGTCTTCATGGGGACTACTGTAAGTGGTATTGATTTAGAGATTTCCTCTTCGACGTTCTCTATGTTGGTGTAGAGGAATCCAACTGATTTTTGTATGTTTATCTTGTACCCTGAAAGTCTGCTGAACTCTTCTATTAGTCTCAGTAGTTTTCTTGAGGATTCTTTAGTGTTTTCTGTGTATAAGATCATGTCATCTGCAAATAGAGATGCCTTGACTTATTCCTAGCCAGTCTGGGTGCCCTTTATTTCTCTATCTAACCTAATTGCTCTGGCTAGGACCTGCAGCACAATGTTGAATAAGAGCGGTGATAAAGGGCATCCTTGTCTGGTTCCCGATCTCAAGGGGAATGCTTTCAGGCTCTCTCCATTTAGGATGATGTTGCCTACTGGCTTTGCGTAAATGCCCTTTATTTTGTTGAGGAATTTTTCCTTTATTCCTATTTTGCAGAGTTTTTTTCATGAATTGGTGTTGAACTTTGTCAAATGTCTTAGGTCTGTAATTTTCTTTCTTTGTGGTGTCTTTACCTGGTTTTGTTATCAGGGATATGCTGTCTTCATAGAATGAGTTTGGAGTATTCTGTCCTTTTCTATGCTCTGAAATGCCTTTAGTACTAGTGGTGTTAACTCTTCTCTGAAAGTTTGGTAGAACTCTGCCATGAAGCCGTTTGGGCGAGGCTGTTTTTTTTTGTTGGGAATTTTTTGATTACCTTTTCAATTCTTCTTTCGTTATGGGTGTATTGAGTTGTTCTACCTCTGTTTGTGTTTGTTCAGGTAGGTAGTGTTTTTCTAAGAATTGATCCATTTCTTCTAGGTTTTCAAATTTGTTAGAGTACAATTTTTCATAGTAATCTGATATGATTCTTTTAATTTCAGTTGGGTCTGTTGTAATATAGCCCATCTCATTTCTTATTCGGGTTATTTGCTTCCTGTCCTGTTTTTCTTTTGTCAGTTTGGCCAATGGTTTCTCAATTTCGTTGATTTTTTTCAAACAACCAGCTTTTGGTCTTGTTAATTCTTTCAGTTGTTTTTTTGTTTTCTCTTTCATTTTGTTCTGCTCTAATTTATATTATGTATTTTATTCTGGTGCCGGATAGTTTCTTTTGTTGCTCTCTTTCTATTTGTTCAAGTTGTAGGGATAATTCTTTGATTTTGGCCCTTTCTTCATTTTGGACGTGTGCATTTATTGCTATAAATTGACTTCTGAGCACTGCTTTCTCTGTGTCCCAAAGGTTCTGATAGGAAGTGTTTTCATTATCATTGGATTCTATGAATTTCTTTATTTCATCCTTAATATCTTCTATAATCCAATCTTTTTTGAGCAGGGTTTTGTTCAGTTTCCAAGTATTTGATTTCTTTTCCCTGCTTTTGCTGTTATTGATTTCTACTTTTATGGCCTTGTGATCAGAGAAGAAGCTTTGTAATATATCAATGTTTTGAACTCTCCTAAGACTTGCTTTATGACCTAATATGTGGTCTATTGTAGAGAATGTTCCATGTGCGTTGGAAAAGAAAGTATACTTGGCTACTGTTGGGTGGAGTGTTCTGTATATGCCTATGAGGTCAAGTTGGTTGATTGTGGCATTTAGATCTTGCCTGAGCTTCTTTCTGGATGTCCTGTCCTTCACCAAAAGTGGTCTGTTGAAGTCTCCTACTATTATTGTACAGCTGTCTATCTCAGTTTTCAATGCTGTTAGAGTTTGTTTTTTGTATCTTACAGCCCTGTCATTGGGTGCGTAAATATTTAATATGGTTATATCCTCCTGGTATATTGTCTCTTTAATCATTATATAGCATCCTTCCTTATCCTTTAAGATGGATTTAACATTAAAGTCTACTTTGTCAGAAATTATTATTGCTGTACCCTCTCTTTTTTGATGGTTGTTTGCTTGATATACATTTTTTTCCATCCTTTGAGTTTTAGTTTGTATCTCTAAGTCTAAGGTGTGTCTCTTGTAGGCAGCATATAGACGGGTCATGTTTTTTAATTCATTCAGCCACTCTCTGTCTCTTTACTGATGCATTTAACCATTAACATTCAGTGTAATTATGGATAGGTATGAATTTAGTGCCATCATTTTGATGTCTTTTTTTGTGTGTTGTTGACAATTTCTTTTCCCATTTAACTTTTTGTGCTGGGTAGATTATCTTTATATATTGTCTTTTCCTCATGTTCGTTGTTGTTTTGTTTCTGCTGAGTCTCTATTTTTTCTTGTATTTTATTTTGATGTTTAGGATAGTTTGTCTCTTTTGTGGTTACATTATTATTTACTCTTATTTTTCTAAATTTAAACCTAACTTTTATTTCTTTGTATCGCTTTGTCTTCCTCTCCATATGAAAGATCTATGAGTATATTTTTTAGTCCATTTTTATTGTTTTAATGCTGTCTTCTTTTACATAATAACATCACTCTTTCCCTGTTCTGAGCATTTTATTATCTTGATTTATTTTTGTGATTTCCCTGTCTGGGTTGACAACTGATTGCTCTGCCCATTGTTCTAGTCTTGGGTTGATATCTGATATTACTGATTTTCTAACCAAAGAACTCCCTTTAGTATTTCTTGTAGTTTTGGTTTGGTTTTTATGAAATCCCTATACTTCTGTTTATCTGGAAATGTCCTAATTTCACCTTTATATTTGAGAGACAGTTTTGCTGGATATATGATTCTTGGCTCGCAATTTTTTTCCTTCATTTTTTTATGCGAGTTATCCCATTGCCTTCTTGCTTGCATGGTTTCTGCCAAGTAGTCCAAGCTTATTCTTATTGACTTTCCTCTGTAGGTGACTTTTCGTTTATCCCTAGCTGCTCTTAAAATTCTCTCTTTATTTTTGGTTTTGGCAAGTTTGATTATAATATGTCTTGGTGACTTTCTTTAAAATCTACCTTATGTAGAGTTTGATGAGCATCTTGGATAGATTTCTTCTCATCTTTCACGATATCAGGGAAGTGTTCTGCCAACATATCTTCAACAATTCTCTCTGTATTTTCTGTTATCGCTCCCTGTTCTGGAAGTGCAATCACCTGTAGGTTATTTCTCTTGATAGAGTCCCATATAATTCTTAAGGTTTCTTCATCTTTTTGAATTTTTTTATCGTATTTTTCTTCAAATATACTGGTGCCAAGCACTTTATTTTCAAGTTCGCACATTCTGCTTTCCACTTGCTCAATTCTAATGCTCTCACTTTCTATCGAGTACTCTAATTTGTAATCTTATTACTAATCTTCTGAATTTCTGATTGCTGTATGCCTATGGATTTTCCAGCTTCTTAAATTTTTCATTATTTTCCTGAATAACCTTTTTAATTTTTTCTACTGCTTTACCTGTCTATTCCTTGGCTTGTTCTGCATATTGCCTGATTTTCTTCCTGATGTCTTGATGGGTTCTGTATTTTAATCTTTTGTATTATGCCTCTGGTAATTCCAGGAAGGCACTTTCATCTAGAAGATCTCTTGGTTCTTTGTTTTGAGAGCTTGCTGAGGTGATTATGGTCTGTTTCTTTATGTGACTTGATATTGACTGTTGTCTCCATGCCATCTGTAAGCTTTGTATTAGTTTATTTTATGTTTGCTTGCTTTGTTTTGTTTTGATGCCCAGATGGGTTGCTTGAGTGAGCTAGCTTGATTATTTTCTCCTTTGAAGCTCTGACGTCCTGTCCCCAGATGGCTAGACCTGTTACCAGGTATATCAGTCTAAGAGTCCACTCACTTTTCTTGTGTGAATTCGGCTTAGGTGTCCCGGTAGCTGATCATCAAGTGTGTGGTACAGGCTCTGTCCTACAGCCTTAGAGTAGCAGGGGTGATTGGTGTAGGTACCAGTATCTGGTTGCAGCAAGGTGTCACACTCTGAACAAGGCAGATAGCTAAGAATCATCCCCCACGTGTCATTGAGGAAAGCAGGTCCGTGTTCCCTACAGCATACAGGTGGGTGTGTTCTGCAGAAGGGCACCCTGTGTTTTTGGTTGTAAGGACTAGGAGGTACCAGTTATCCTTGGACCTCTCTCGCTGGTGGCTGGGTGACCTGAGTGAAGCCACCAGTCCTTAAGCCCTTGATGTGGGTAGGTGAGGACTCTGTTTAATAGGCAAAGTGGTGTCAACCATCAAACATCCACCTTTCCACTGCACAGCTGAAACAGTTGTAGTCTGCCAACAAGGGCCCGTTCTTCTCAGATAGGCCCATACAAGTCCATGCCTGGGAGAAAATCACTCAAAGTCCACAGACCACTCATGCCTGAACTGGAACCACATCTGTCCTGAGCTCCCCTGGTTAGCGGAGCTGGCAAATTATCTTTTCCCCCAATTGCAAATTTATTCCTTCTCCAGGGCCTAGAGGATGGCTCTAGGCACTGAACAAGTCCTATCTCAGGCCCATGGAATGGAACTGTCCCTGAAGCATGCTTGGGGACAGGGAGTGTGGTAAAATATACTCAAGTACTTAGCTTTTGCCGAGAGTGCCGTTCATCTCTGGTTCCAGGGGTCTGAGTAGACTGCGTGGCTGGCTGCTTCTGGCTGAGGAAACTGCAGAAGAACGCTAGTAACAGCCTACCACACCCGCTCCCCAGGAATGGTGCATGAGGGCTCCAGGCTATTCAGGTCCGGTAGCTCCTCTCAGCTTCTAAACCATCTCTCCCTCCCCTTGCCCCTCAATTCATTTTCTAACTTTGCCTTTGATGTTCAGAGCTCCCAGCTTGTCATAAATACACTTGTTCCGCTTGTTTTTTTGGGTCTTTATTATAAGAGGTCTTGCCAGAAGTGTCCATCTATTCCGCCATCTTGGTCCTGCCTCCTAAAAATATTTTTTAGAAAAAGAATTCAGTAAAAAATAAATATTTACTACATGATTCCATTAATACAAAGTTCAAGAACAGACAAAACAAATCTATGGTGATTAAAAAAAAAGAAAAGTGGTCACCTCTGGGAGATTGATGGGAAAGGAGATGAGAAACCTTTCTTACTTGATGGAAATGTGCTTTATCTTGATCTGTGTGCTGTTTGCACAGGGGTCTACTTTTATCAAGTTAACCAAGCTGTACCCATGTTTTGAGCATTTGACCCTCTCAATTATTAAAAAAAAATGAATTGAATATATAAACACACATTTTTATTCCATTAGTCCATTTTAAAACATATTTAAACACACACAAAAAGAGAAGACAGCACAGCTCCCATAGTCACATAAAATATTGAGAATTTAAGAAGTGCCTGTGACAGAAGTATAACATCAAAATTCAAGGCTGAAATAAGCTGGACTGCAAGGAAACACTGAGATGCAATGGGAGAAGCAAAGCCGTAGCCAATGTCAAAGGAAAAAAAAAATTATACTAATAAGTCAGTTAGAGTTAACAGGGTCTATTGAGTGAGAAAGTGTTCGTAAACAGAGAGTACCCCAAACTGAGAATGGTGAGGGGAACTTTGGCCCAGGAAAGCCATTTTAAGCACTTAACCACTATGCCACCAGGGTTCCCTTTTAAGTTGTAGCTTTTAAGTTATAGCTCTACAAAAAAAAAAAAAAATTAACACAAAAACATCAAAAATTAAAAACATACTTCAAAGGGTTTTGAAATCATTGCATACACCCCTGGACTTCATAATTTGGCCAAGTGGTCAGCAGTTTCTCCCCATAGCCAAAGGCTTTTAGCCAAGTGGACATTTGGTGACTGGATTTGCTCCCCAATCTGTGACCTGGGGTGCTGGGTACAGGCACCCAAAATCTTGTGACACATGACTTTTCACCCTGGGAAGCCCACCTCTGGAACTCCCAGGCTTGGAGCTCATTCATCCATGTTAAGAACTGACTCTTGGATGTGGACGTCCACCTGTAAGGTGCCAAGGAGAGGTGTGCGCTGGAGGAGAAGTAACTTAACGCCCAATATTACTTTGTCATCTTTTATAAGAAAAAAATTGGAGTACCTCATGGGTCTTAATGCAAGCCAAAAAAAAAAAAATTTTTTTTTTTTTTTAAAGCAATGGTTATTTCAGTTCCTTCCTTAATCTACCCTTAAGACAGCCTCAGAACCCTCCAAAACCTGTCCTATGTGCACAGAGGCTTGGTAGAGACTTAGCTTATAGTCTCTGGCTGATAATTCTACTAGCTGATTATCTCTGGGTCCGATGCTGCTATCAGGGGTGTCTATTGACATTTCCCCTGAGTGTTTTGTTTCCTTGTGGGTTTCATAGCTTGTGAGTGACTTTTTTTTTCCTCCAGAGAATTGTTATTTGATAGAGGCAGTAGCAGTTCAGAGGCAGAATTCTCACCTTCCACGTGGGAGAACCAGGTTCGATTCCCAGCCAATGCACCTCAAACGCAGACACCACCCGTCTGTGAGTGGAGACTTGTGTGCTGCCATGATGCTAAACAGACGTCAGCAGAGTTTCCAGACTAAGATAGACTAGGAAGAAAGATCTGATGATCTACTTCTGAAAATCAGCCGAGGAAAGCCCTACTGATCACAGTGGTCCAAATCCATGGCCCATCATGGGGATGGCCCAGGTCTGGGCAGCGTTTTGTACCATTGTTCATGGGGTCACCATGAGTCAGGGTGAACTTGAGAGCAGCTGAAAGCAACAACAACCACCACCACCCGGTAGTGCTAAGATTCAGGTGACATTATGTAATCGTTTTAGAGTTGGAGAATCCCAGATCACCTGGGGGGGGCAGGGTTTAAAGCTGCTCAGCATCCTCCTAGTTTGCTCAACTCCCTTGAGAAGAAAATGAGCTATAAATTTCAGGTTGGGAGCGACTGCTGTCTGGGTTACTCAGATATTCAGAGTTTTACAAACTGATGAAGTAGCGTGAAATGTTATTAGCATTCTCTCTCTCTCTCACACACACACACACTCACAAAAATGTACTTGCACACATGCACACACACTCTTACAATGCACACTCCTACACACAAACACACACTTACATGCACACACACATGTTCACACACACTCAAACTGACACTGAGGTTCCCACTGCCCCACAGACTGAGCTTCCACTGCAGGGAGATCAGGAGGAGCTTTGGTGCCTCTATAAGGAGGTTCCCTCCTGGTTGAGATGCGGCCACCTGAGGGATGTCGACTTGCACAGTGACTGCCCTTTGCGCATAGGGAGTGGTTGGCTGTGTGGCTCTGAGGTTGAGCTGCTGGCACAGAGGAACCGGGTCTGGTTGGGGCGCACTGACCCAGGGTCAGTGGAAAACGCTGGCTCTAACTGAGGAGACCTGGTACACAGCTGGGATGTCTCCTTTGCAGTGCTACAAACACTTCCTGGGTAGTGGTCAGCTCAGGCCCTGCCCTGGGTCTTGTCCATACAGAACCTTGAAAAATGGCCACATCCTGAGAACTTACCAGGTTGCCTTCTTCCCTGCCTGTGTAATGCAGTATCTTGGCAACTGGAGGATTCCCTCATCCTTGGGACTGTTGGAAAGGTGGACATAGTGGAGACAAGGTTGGGAAGGTCACTTGGGCCTGTGAAGATGGGGAGGGCTGGGAGCCAGGGCTTTGCATTCCCAGGAGAGTAGTTTCTACCAGGCCTGTGGTCACCTGCTCTCAGCACACAAAGGGTTACCCAGAGGAGCTCGGGGCCCATGCCAGGACAGGGCAAGGGGAACCACCCAGCCCAATGCTCTCGTCTTCTTCCTCCTTGGAGCTCCTTCTCCACCTCTTTCTTCTATTCCTCCTCCTAATCTTTCTCCTCTTTTCTTCTCTATTTCCTCCTTCTCTTCCTCTTCCTCCTCCTTTCTCCCCATCCTCCTCTATTTCCTCCTACATGTTCCTCCTCCTTCTCCTCCTCTTCCTTCTATTCTTCTTCCTACTCTTCCTCTTTTTCCCTTTTCCTTCTTTTCTTCCTCCTCTTCTTCCTCCTCCCCCTTTCTTCCCTTCCTCCTCTATTTCCTCCTCCATGCTCCTCCTCCTTCTTCTCCTCTCCTTCCTAACCCTCCTCTTCTTCGAAGCCCCTTCTCCAATGGACATTTGGGTCAGCCTTCCCCCAGATTCTCAGGGCCAGGTCCATCTGACTGCAGGAAGGACAGGGTATGGCTCAGTGCACTGAGTTCAGGGTAGAACCCACCCCAAGGTTTTTAACTTCCTCTCTTTGCACCTGCTCCTGGGATCAAGGCTATGGGCCCACAGATCTCCCACTGTAGGTCTCATTAGCAATCAGAGGGACCTCCCACCTCTCTCAGAGCTATAGCTAGCCTAGCAGTGACTGAGAGCTTCAAAAGCCTGCCTAATATTGGATGTGGTGAAGTTTTTCTTAACCCTTCCCCTCCCAGGCAGCTCTCCCAGACCCTCCCAGAACCCCCTAGACCTCAGTGGTACCACAGTGCCATCTTCTGGTCAATAATTGAGATGTCATCACTGTTTATCCCTTCTGCATTTGTCTTAGGGATGCTGAGAAGTATCTCCATAGTCAGATCCAAACACCAAACCATTGCCTTCAATTCTGATTCATGACGACTCGGAGTGTTAAAGAGTAGAACTGAGTTCCGTTAGGGTTTCCTTGAGTGTAATCTCTATGGTGGCAGATTGCCGGGCCTTTGTTCTGTGGTTCAATTGGGTGGATTTTAACTGCCAACCTTTCAGTTAGTAGTTGAGTCCAAACTTGTGGGCTACCCAGGATCCTCTGCATTGTCAGTAGGGTGCATATTCCAGAATGTTCTGAAAGTTTTGCAATCAACATCCTCAAATCCTAGTCCGAACACCAGTCCTAACCTTATGTGATGATTAATGTTATGTGTCAACTTGGCTAGGCCATGTTTCTCAGTGTTTTTGCAGATGTTATGTAATCATCCTCCATTTTCTTATCTGATGTGAGCCAATCAGCTGGGAGGGGAGTTTCCTTGGGGAAGTGACGTGCGTCCAATGTATATGGATGTTCTGGCAAATCTCATATTCCCTCTCTCGATCCTGCACTCATCTCATGGTTGACCTGGTGTTCTTTGAGAAGCCTTCAGCCTGCCGCCTGACCTGCAGGTTTTAGATTCACCAGCTTCTGCAACCACATGAGTCAGGTGAAGCTTCCAGCCTGAAACCTGACCCATGGATTTGGGACTTGCCAGCCTTCATAACTGTGTAAGCCGTTTTCTCAAAACAAATCTTTCTATGTATATTTATGATAACAGGTGACCACCTCCAGCACTGCATCTGTTTGTTGAAACATCTTAATTGATATTCCATCAATTCCTGGAGCCTTGATTTTTGCCGATGCCTTCAGAGCAGCTTGAACTTCTTCCTTCAGTACCATCAGTTCCTGATCATATGCCACCTCTTGAAATGGTTGAACATCAACTAATTCTTTTTGGTGTAATGACTGTATTTCTTCCATCTTCTTTTGATGCTTCCCGCGTCATTTAATATTTTACCCATGGACTCCTTCACTATTGCAACTCGAGGCTTGAATTTTTTCTTCAGTTCTTTCAGCTTGAGAAACGCTGAGCATGTTCTTCACTTTTGGCTTTCCATCTCCAGCTCTTTGCACGTGTCATTATAATACTTTACTTTGTCTTCTCGAGAGGCCCTTTGAAATCTTCTGTTCAGTTCTTTTACTTCTGTTCAGTTCTTTTACTTTATCAATTTTTCCTTTTGCTTTAGATGCTCGACATTCATCTAACTGGGATTTTCTCCCTTAAAACCATGTTCTGAAAGGGAGAGGGATAGAATGGGTGATAGAAGGAAGTAATATCTAGTCTCAAATAGAAAGAAAAACCCAGCACTTGAAGTAGGAGGTTCTTAGGTCTCCATTACTGAAGGTATACAAAAAAGCCCTGGCCTCCACTACACACAGGAGACCATAAAGGTAACCACAGTAAATACAGATCCATATAGCATTGGGCAGACATTTCTGTTAGCATCTAATGATTTCCATCTACCCACCTACAACCACAGCACTTCAGGAGTTCTCCTGTAGTCTGCCCTCCTCCTACACAAAGGTCAGCTGATGTCCTAGTCTACTTCTTTCCCTGGGGAGTGGAGGACAGAGGAAGGCTCTGCTCAGGATACTAGCAGCAGCAAGGAGAGAGAAGGAGTTTGTGGTTTGTGCACAGGAAGGAGGTGGCCATGCCACACTTTGTCTAAGCTGCTGACACAGAGGCACACGGCTGAGTTCCCTGGCTCCACAGCCCGGATCTTCAGCATGGAAGACGACACATCAGCCCAAAATTGGATCACACTTGAGGGCTATGGCCTGGCCCCTCTTTGTGACACTGTGCCTGGGGGCCTGGGAGACGCCAGCAGTTGTGTGACCTAAAGAGACAGATGCTGGGAACAGAATGGGGACAATGATGGGAATCATCACATAGACAGACAAACACATACCATATATACACACCATACATGCACACATATGCACACTCACACTTGCCCCGTATGCATGCACACATGTGAAAACACCCACAC
The DNA here is from genome assembly GCF_024166365.1 of Elephas maximus indicus. Lineage (NCBI taxonomy): Eukaryota > Metazoa > Chordata > Mammalia > Proboscidea > Elephantidae > Elephas > Elephas maximus. Next base: position 8,166,684 of record NC_064826.1, read on the forward strand.
ACACCCACACACTGAAACTACTTGACATCCAGGGACTCACCTGCCCCAGGAGGCAGAGGGCTACCCAGCAGAGGAGCTTGGAGCCCATGGTGAGTTGGGCAGGACTGGGGATTTGCGGAGTTGGGACTGTGCGCATGAGCAGAGGAGTAGATGTCCTTTTCCCCACAAGGCAGGTGACCGTCACTGTCTAATCAGTTTCCCTGGCTTCAGGAAACCTGATCAGAGTATAACACACTTGGACAACTGTACAAGCTCCTTTCAAAGACATCACCTCATGGGTGCTGGCCTAGGGCCCCAGGGCTGTCTGAACAATGAAACCCCACATCACGTCTCTAAGTGCATCTTCTCCCTCACCTCTTGCCTCATCTGCCAGGTATGTTCATTGTGACACAACTCAAATCCCTGAGCCCATGATCCAGGTGTCTATGTCTGCCACCCTCCCAGCCATAGCTCTCAGCACCCCCATCCTTAGGAAGCAGGGTACTGGGGGCTGGCTTAGCTGACCCTGGGTGAGCTTGAAGTCACTGGAGTGTCCAGGGACACAGAAAAGGAAATGATACCTGGGCCAGTACCTGAGTCAGGAACCCCTATTCCTTCCCATGGTCAAAGACCCACATCCCTGCATTCTCTCATCTCCATGAAGGACTCTGTTCCCACAGCCCACAGCAAAGCCGTGCCATTCAGGTCTCCATGCTACAGAAATGGTTCCTCTCATCTTCTTTATGGGAGGAGACTCAGCCTCATCGTCCAGAAACACCAGTGTGTAATGTGCTCTAGAGCATCTTCCTATGTTTCCAGAACCCATGAGGCTTTACGGGTGGTTCAGCTCCTGATTTCACTGCTAGGAGAATGCCCAGGTGCTCCATGGTCAGTAAAATATGTCCACGTTCATTAACTGGACACTGTAGGTACAAACTCCCTTTCCCTCAGGGGAAGGATGAGAGCGGGTTTGGAGAAGGCTGAGTATTTGAGAGCCAGGTGAGGGGCCCAGGGATAGGCCCACTGGAGATCTGTGCTTTTCCCACTATCCCGGGGACACATGGCTGAGTCCTATCCCCAGGTCTAGGCCAGCTGAGAGTGGCCTAGAGCTGGACCTCAGCAGGAACAGAGGCCCCTGCACCTGCCACTCAGCTCTGAGGTAGCCAGGTCTGAGCGGGCTACAGGGGCCTCCTGAGCCCTTTTTGTGAGGGGCTGATATGACAGCGTAGCACTGTGGAATAACTGCTGGCGCAGAAGTACACAGCTGTCTGGGAAGGGGTGGCCAACCCCAGCATGAGGCGGAAGTGCTCTGCGTTAGGTCTGGAGACACTGTACCCTTTAGGGACATCACCTTCATAGGTACCACCATCATCGGTAGAGTAGTGGATCAGCCGCAGGCCCAGTCCTGGGTCTTGTCGGTACCAGTACATGTAGCGGTGGTTCATGTCCTGGGCGCATTGCAGGGTCACATTCCCTCCTGGCCTTGTGATCTGGTGCCTTGGGGACTGGGTGATGCCAGCATCCATGTGCCCTGTGGGGACAGAGACCAAAGCTGGTGCTGAGGCCACAGGAAAAGCCTGGGGCAGGACTGGAAAATCCCAGGAGACAGGAGGCTCCTGCCCAGGACACACCTGCCCCCAGGACTGCCAGGACCACAGTGCACAGGAGGTGCATGGCGGGAACCGGCTCTGGAGGAGTCCTCTGAGATGTCACTCTCCTGCCCCAGCCTGGCCCCAGAGCAGCCTGCCCCGGTGGCCACACCCCTTCTCCCCTTCCTCCCCCGCAAACCTTAGGTCAAAAATAAATATGCCAGTCAGCAGCTTAGAGTGGGAAGAATGCAGTCCTCTTATTTTCACAAATCTTATGAGCAGGTGAGTCTTTCCTGCATTTCTGCAAAATGGCTTGTGGAATTTCTCCTTGACTCACTGGCTTTTATTTACCTAACTCTCCTTGCAGTCCAGAGGTCAGGGGAGATCCTTGGGGCTTCCTGGTACCATTTATGACTCGTGTGTCCCAGATGTTCCTTCAAGAGTCCTTTTCTCATTTGCTTGGTTGCCCACCATCCTGTTAACCTCCTTCCACCTACAAAGATGCTCTCTGGAGTCAGGGCTCCAGATCCCAGGGCACCTCTTCAGCCAGCACTCAGGAAGGTTTCACTCAGTTCCTTATCAATTCACTGACTGGTGGGACACCTGCCCACACCTAGCTAGATACATCCGGGTACCTGCTTCCTGCGTGTGGTCGGCAGGAGAATGCTCCCAAACACGTGTACTTCCCAATCCCTGGAGCCTGTGAGTGTATTAGGTTTCATGGCGGGGGGATTAAGGCTGCAGATAGAATTAAGGTTGCTAATCAGTGGACTGAGTTTCTGGTGGTGCAAATGGTTAACACACTCAGCTGCTAACCAAAAGTTTGGAGGTTCGAGTCCACTGAGAGGTGCCTTGCCAGTGAGCCCTGACGACCAGCTTCTGAAAACTCAGCCATTGAAAACCCCATGGAACCGTTCTACACTGACACACGTGCAGTGGCGATGAGTCAGAGTCAACCTGGACACAGCTGGGGTGGTAACTGGTGAAATTGCCCATGAGAGTTTTCTTCTGGAACCTTCCCCAGGGAGCAGAGCTGGACCCTGCGTGCACAGTAGTGCCCTGACCACCCGCATTCCGTAATTGGCCTGTGACTCATGAGACAGAAAGTTCCACAGAAACAGGCAGATGTTTAAGGTCAATATTGTACATTCAGCATTGCAGACCCTGGACCCCCAAACAAGAAATATACTTATTTTCAAGTTTCCTTCCCTATTTCATGTGATCCCAAATCTTGTACAAAGTAGAGGGCACAAAAATGTGGGTTAAATAAAGGAAATTGACTAACGAATGCCAAGTCTTCACATCCTCTCTCTCCTGGTAGGCTGCACCATGAACAGGAAGATTCCTTAGCAAACCCCTTCCTCTCTGCGAGCAGCCGGGAAGGCACTGCTGGAACCTGCCTGCTCACACAAAACCCAACAAAACCAGGTACCATTGAGTCAACTCCAACTTGTGCCGACTCCATGCGTGTCAGAGTATAACTGTGCCCCTTACGGTTCTCAGTGGATGATTTTTCTGAAGGAGATAGCCAAGGCTTTCTTTTGAGGCACCTCTGAATGGACTGGAACCTCCAACCTTTCTGTCAGCAGCTGAGCTCTGTCATTGTTTGTACCACCCAGGGACAGCCTTCATGAAAGATGGCACAAGCCTGGGACTGAACGATGGCTCCAGGGCAGAAAGGTCTGTCTTTCTCTCTTGTCACCTGTAGGAATCATGGGGGATCTCTGCCCTGAAGTTGTCTGGGAAGAGGCATGACAATTCCACATGGTACATGACCTACGACCTTCCTGCTCCTGCACAGCTGGGCCTGGAAAGGAGAAATGGAGGCAGGAACAGTTCTGCAGAGTGGGGTCGGGGGGCCCACAGGTGCCAGAGAAACGGAGCCCAATGTGCCTCTTTGTTCTGCTGTTTGTGACCTCTGCCTGCAGGAGAGTGGCCTCACCTCTGTCAATTGTGGTTCTGTAGCTGAACAAACCATCACACAGTCCTTCCTCAGCACACTTCTGTCAGCACTGACACAGGTTACAGGGGTGAGCAGAGTAAAGAGCGCCTGGGGTCCCCCAGCTTCGCAGCCCTGAGCTCAGCCTGAGGGCTGCCCTTGCTCTCTCACTTCCTGAGCCAGGCAGAGGGCTTTGTGAACAGGGCAGCAGGGGCTCTGCAGGGCTGTGCATGCTGCTGGCACAGAGGAACATGGCTGAGTCCTCCACCTCCAGAGCACTCAGATTTAGCTGTGAGTGGTAGTCAGGGAACTGTTGGCCTGAGAATCGATGGGGAATATTGCCTTTCACTCTCTCTTTCCCGTCATAATATTGAAGGAAGAACTGAGGGCCCTGGCCCCAGGCCTGTTTGTACCAGTACACAGAGAGGTGTCCAGAATGGGGGGAACAGCTCAGCGTCACCTGCTGTCCTGGTGCTTTGATTAGGTGTCTTGGGGTCTGGGTGACTCCGGAACCCACTGGGCCTGTGTGGGGTAGGGGGACAGAAGCTGAAGACAGAGTACGGGGGCCCAGCTGCAGCGTCCTTATGTTCTTGAACTTCCAGGATGAAAACGGCAGATGGGCACCTTCCCACCTGTGCCCTGTACTCGCCTGCCCCCAGCAGGCAGAGGGCCACCCAACAGAGGAACTTGGAGCCCATGGCAGGTTGGATAGGACAGGTGGTGTCTCCCTTCCAGGGTTTTGGCCCCCTTCCTGGAGCTAGTGACCCTCTTGTGATTGGAGATGCAGCTGTGACGTCACCTCTCTGGCACCACTGTCCCGACTGGCTAGGGCTCCCATTCTCCCTGCCAGCCCTCACCCAGTTGTTCCAGGACCCCAGCCCCTCCCCCTGGCTTCTCACAGCAGGTGGACTGCAGGGTGGGTCCAGGCCTAAGGCTCCAGGCCACCTGTCTGTCCCTGGGGCCTCTCTGCTCTTCTTCCTCTGCCTGGCTCCAACAGGGCATCCAGGCATCCCCCACAGCCCTGCTCTTTTCCCTTCTGGGAGTTCAGCCTTTCCTAAGACTGACGTTCAAGGCTTCCCACTGGGACAAAACACCTGCACCTTCTCTTCTCTACGTCTCTGCCATCTAGCCTCTAGCTGATGAAAGGACCACAGGGGATTGTCCTTAACCCTCCCTTGACAGGCAGCCCTCTGTCAGCCCCGGCCCCGACTTTGGGGCCCAGTTGTCGCACAGCAGCCCCACAGCATTCCCACGTGGACTTCTGGACACAGCCAAGACTCTGCCTTTCTGCTGACATAGCCAAAAAGAAAAAATTGCCACTGAGTCTATTCTGACACATACCAATCCTATAGAACAGAGTAGAACAGCCCATAGGGTTTCCAAGGCTGTAATCTTTATAGAAGGAATGGCTTATAGATTCAAACCACAGACCTTTGGGTTAGCAGCCAAGCACTGTAACCACTGCTCCACCAAAGCTCCTTGTAAAGGCCTTGGGGCATGTTTAGTACCACGCTCATTTTTAGTCAGTGAGCAAACACATTGATCAAATGAGTGAGCACATTACTGTGCTCTGCTGAGAGGCTCTCTGTGTAGAATGGAGAGGGTGCAGTGCCTGTGCTGACTCAGTGGGTCCGTGGAATGCAGGGTGAGGATGTTAGCTGGAAAGTTCACATGATGTTCTGCAGATCAGAGATCTGAACAGAAGTACGCAACTGAAAATCACCCTCACATAGGTAATACCTGAAGACTGAGAAAGAAACACAATTCATGCACGACATTGAAAGTGAGAAGATAAATGGAGTAGGCATAAATACCAAACCTGTTGCTGTTGATCCAATTCAGACTCATAGCTACTGTATAGGACAAGGCAGAATTGCCCCATAGGATTTCAAAGGCTGCAATCTTTGAGGAAGCAGTTTGCTACATCTTTCTCCCATGGAGTTGCTGGTGGGTTCGAATGGTCAAGCTTTTGGTTAGCAGCTGAGCACTTAACCACTGTGCCACCAGGGCTCCTCGGCATCCCTCATAGAAACCCACATTGAAGGCAGCACAGGACCAGTCAATGTTTTATTCTGTTGCACCTAAGGTTGTCCTGAGTTAGAGCTGGATGAATGACCACTCACAACAACAGGACTAAAGGGGTCCTCAAAGGATGCTAAAAAGAGCTGAGTCAGAGATGCAAGAGATGAACCAGAATCAATCCAACATTGCAGCTGGAGAAAAAAAGATTTTCCAGAAGAGGAGTGAGATTAACATTTTAATTCACAACCTCATGTGGAGGACAAGTGAGATTCCAGTCAGGACTTGCAACAATGCTCCTAGGAGTCCAGTTGGGAGAAAGAGGGATGCCTGTGCCTAGAATTGGGGTAACCACAACACTTACCTCTGTTACTGCACAGAAGAGAAGGTTAAACCCCCAACCCAATGGAGTAGAAACTATCAGAGGCATTTTTAAAGCGTGGACCTTGCTTTATAGCAGAGAAGCAGAGTTTGTGTTTCCTGCGGCCCTTGGGATGCAGCCACCTACCTATGTCTCAGGTCCAGGGCACATGCTAATGGTGTCATTTCTCCTTTTGCTACCAGGTGTACTAGGATCTTGGTGATAACAGCATGCTGCAGTCTGTCAGAGAAAACTCAGAAGCTGGAGTCAGAGGTCAACTCTTTGCTTTAAAACCCCTTGTAGCATAAACAATAAACTCAAGTTATGCCACTGATATTCAGATACCAGCAGGGTCACCCGTGGTGGACAGGTTTCAGCTGAGAATCCAGACTAGGAAGAAGCAGTCTACTTCTGAAAAGAATCAGCCTGTGAAAACCTTATGAATAGCAGAGGAACGTTGTCTGATATAGTGATGGAAGATGAGCTCCTCAGGTTGAAAGACACTAAAAAGACTACTGGGGAAGAGCCACCTCCTTAAAGCAGAGTCGGCCTTAATAACACGGATGGAGTCAAGCTTTCATGACCTTCATTTGCTGATTCGGCACAACTTAAAAAGAGAAGAAAGAGCTGCAAACATCCATTAATCATCAGAATGTGGAATGTACGAAGTATGAATCTAGGAAAATTGGAAATGGTCAGAAATGAAATGGAAGGCACAAACATCAATATCCTAGGTAGTAGTGAACTGAAATAGACTGATATTGGCAATTTTGAATCAGACAATCATACAGTCTACTATGCTGGGATTGACAACTTGAAGAGGCATGCTGTTGCATTCATTGTTAAAAAGAACATCTCGAGATCTATCCTGAAGTACAACACTGTCAGTGATAGGATAATATCCATACGCCTACAAGGAAAGCTAGTTATTATGACTACTATTCAGATTTAGGCACCAACCACTAAGTACAAAACTGAAGAAACTGAAGATTTTTCCCAGCTTCTGCAGTCTGTAATTGATCATACCTGCAAACAGGATGCATTGATAATTATGGATGATTGGAATGGGAAAGTTGGCAACAAGGAAGATGGATTGGTGGTTGAAAAATATGGCCTTGGTGATAGAAATGACGTCGAAGATTGCATGATAGCATTTTGCAAGACCAACGACTTCTTTGCAAATACCTTCTTTTACCAACATAAATGGAAACTATACACATGGACTTCGCCAGATGGAATACACAGGAATCAAATCGACTACATCTGTGGAAAGAGATGATGGAAAAAAGCTCAATAGCAACAGTCAGAACAAGGTCAGGGGCCGACGTGTAAGAGACCATAAATTTCTATTATGCAAGTTCAAGTTGAAAGTGAAGAAAATTAGAACAAGTCGACAGGAGCCAATGTAAGACCTTGAGTATATCCAACCGGAATTTAGAGACCGTCTCAAGAGTAGATTTGATGCATTGAACACTAATGACCGAAGACCAAAGGAATTGTGAAATTACATCAAAGATACCATACATGAGGAAAGCAAGAGGTCATTAAAAAGACAGGAAAGAAGGAAAAGGCCAAAATGGATGTCAGCAGAGACTCTGAAACCTGCTCTTGAAAGTTGAGCAGTTAAAACAAAAGGAAGAATTGGTGTAGTGAAAGAACTGAACAGATTTCAAAGGGTGGCTGAAGAAGACAAAGCAAAATAATGACATGTGCAAAGAGCTGAGATAGAAAACTAAAAGGGAAGAACACGCTCAGCATTTCTCAACCGGAAAGAACTGAAGAAAAACCTCAAACCTCAAGTTGCAATAGTGAAGGATTCTGTGGGGAAAATATTAAATGATACAAGAAGCATCAAAAGAAGATGGAAGGAATACACAGAGTTAGTATACCAAAAAGAATTTTTTTACATTCAACCATTTCAGGAGGTCCCATATGATCGGGAACCGATGGTGCTGAAGGAAGAAGCCCAAGCTGCACTGAAGGCGTTCACAAAAAACAAGGCTCTGGTAATTGATGGAATACCAGTTGCCTTGTTTCAACAAATGGATGAAGCCCTGGAAGTGCTTACTTGTATGCTAAGAAATTTGGAAGACAGCTACCTGGCCAATCTACCGGAAGAGATCTACGTTTATGCCTACTCTCAAGAAAAGTGATCCAATCAAATGAGGAAATTATTGAACAATATCATTAATATCACACCCAAGCAAAGTTTTGCTGAAGATCATTCAAATGCGGATGTCGTAGTATATCGACAGGGAAATGTCAGAAATTCAAGCTGGATTCAGAAGAGAACATGGAACCAGGGATATCATTGCTGATTGTAGATGGATACCAGAAGGATGTTTACCTGTGTTTTCTTGACTAGGTAAAGGCATTTGACTGTGTGGGTCATAATAAATTACGGTTAACATTGTGAAGAATGGGAATTCCAGAACATTTAATTGTGCTAATGAGGAAACTGTACATAGATCAGGAGGTAGGTTTCCAGACAGAAGAAGGGGATGCTGCTTGGTTTAAATTCAGGAAAGGTGCTTGTCAGGGTTGTACCCTTTTGCCATACTTATTCAATCTGTATGCTGAACAATAATCCAAGAAACTGGACTATGTGAAGAAGAACAGGGCATCAGGATTGGAGGAAGACTCATTAACAACCTGCATTATGCAGATGACACAACCTTGCTTGGTGAAAGTGAAGAGGACTTGAAGCACTTATTGATGAAGACCAAAGACCACAGCCTTTAGTATGGAATATGCCTCAACACAGAGAAAACAAAAATCATCACAACTAGACCAATATGCAACATTATGGTAAACGGAGAGAAGACTGAAGTTGTCAAGGATTTCATTTTACTTGCATCCACAATCAACAGCCATAGGAGCAGTAGCCAAGAAATCAAAAGACTCATGGCATTGGGCAAATCTGCTGCAAAGGACCGCTTTTAAAGTTTTGAAAAGCAGAGATGTCACCTCGAAGACTAAGGTGGGCCTGACCCGAGCCACGGTATTTTCATTTGCATCATACACATGAGAAAGTTGGATAATTAATAAGAAAGAGTGAAGAAGAATGATGCCTTTGAATTGTGATGCTGGCGAAGAATATTGAGTATACCATGGACTGCGAAAAGGATGAGCAAATCTGTTTCAAAAGTACAACCAGAATGCTCCTTAAAAGCAAGAATGGTGAGACTGCATCTTACATGCTTTGGACATATTGTCAGGAAGGGTGGTTCCCTGGAGAAGGACATCATGCTTGGTAAAGTACAGGGTCAGTGGAAAAGAAGAAGACCCTCAATGAGATGGGTTGACACAGTGGCCACAACAATGGGTTCAAGCATAATGATTGTGAGCATGGCACAGGACCGGGCAGTGCTTCCTTCTGTGGTATATAGGGTTGCTACGAGTCAGAGCTGACTCGAGGGCACCTAAAAACAACTGTGACCTAGGGTGCTGGGTACAGACACCCACAATCTTCCTGCATGAGGCTTTGTACCCTGGGAAGCGCATCTCTGGACCTCCTAGTCCTGGAGTTCATTCATCCATGTTAAGAAAACTGGCCCTCGGCTGTGGGTGTCCACCCATAAAGTGCCAGGAAGAGATGTGGGCTAGAGGAGAAGAAACTTAATGCCAAATGTTACTTTGTTATCTTTTATAAGAAAAAAATTGGAAGAGCTCATGTGTTTTAATGTGGTTATTTCACTTCCCTCTTTAATCGACCCTTGAGATACTTTCAGAACCCTCCAAAACCTGTCCTATGCCCACAGGTGCTTGGTAGAGACTTAGCTTACAGTCTCTGACTGATAATTCTACTAGCTAATTATTTCCATGGCCAGTGCTACTGTCTGCTCCATGTATTAACATATCCACTGTGATTTGTTTCCTTGTAGGTGCTATGGTTTGCCATTGACATTTGTTTTCCCTCCAGAGCATTTTTGTCCGATGGGGACAGTGGTGGTTCTTCATCCTCTGTTTCTTCTACTCCTTCTCTGCTTCCTCCTCCTCCTCTTCATTAGAGCCCCTCCTCCAGTGGGCAGTTGGATCAGCCTTCCTCCAGGATATCAGGCTTAGGACCCTCTGATTGCAGGAAGGACAAGCTGAGGGGCAGAGCTCTGATTTCAGGGTAGACCCCATCCTAGGGTTTCTCATCTTCCTCTCTTTGCACCTCCTCCTGGCGTCAAGGCTGTGGGCCCACAGTTCTCCCACTGTGGTTCTCATTAGCAATTAGAGAGACCTAACACAGCCCACAGTTTTTTTTTTTTTAACACAGCCCACAGAGCTGTAGGTAGCCTGGTAGTGACTGAAAACCTCAAAAAAAAAAAAAAAAAAAAAAGCCAAATCTGTTGCTCCCAGTCAATTCTGACTCATAGCAGAACAGACCCACAGGGTTCCCAAAGAGCACCTGGTAGATTCGAACTGCCAACCTTTTGGTTTGTAGCCAGAGCTCTTAATCACTATGCCACCAGGATTTCCAAGAGCCTCAAACACCTGCCTAATATTGGATCAATGAAGTTTTTCTTCACCCTTCACCTCCTGGGCAACTCATCTGGACACACCCAGGACCCCAAGATCTCAGTAGTACCACAGAGCCATCTTATGGCCAAAAAGGGAAGCATTATCATTGTTTATCCCTTCTGCACTGGCCCAAGGATTGCTGGGAAGTGTCTGCATATTCAAAACCAGACATCTAACCATTGTTGTTGATTTCAGCTTCTGAAGACCTCATGTGTTACCGAGTAGAACTGAGCTCCACAGAGTTTTCTTGAGTGTAACCTCTATGGAAGCAGATCTCCAACCCTTTCTTCCGTGGTTCTACTGGATAGATTAGAACCCCCAACGTTTCAATTAGTAGTTGAGCATAAACTTGTGCACCACTCAGGGACCTCCGCATAGATGGCAGGGGGCATATTCCAGAATATTCTGCAAGTTTTACAGTCAACATCATCTAACCCCAGTTCCAACACTAGTCCTAGCCCTATGTGAAGCTTAATGTTATCTGTCAACTTGGCTAGGCCATGGTTCTCATGGTTTGGCAGATGTTATTTAATCATCCTCTGTTTTGTGATCTGATGTGAGCAGCCAATCAGTTGGAAGGGCAGTTTCCTGGGGGTGTGGCCTGCATCCAATGTATGTGGATGTTCTGGAAAACCACATTCTCTGTCTCTCGATCCTGTACTTACGACCTCCGGTTCCTGGAGAAGCCTTCAACCTGACACCTGACTAGTGGATTTGGGAGTTGCCAGCCTCCACAATTGTGTGAGCCATCTCCTTGAAATAAATCTTTCTATATATATTTACACATACACTTCACTGGTTTTGCTCCTCTAGAGAACCCAGCCTAAAACACTCTAATTCTATTTCTTCAACTTATCATGTTTAACATCCCTATTCTACTCATTCTACTCCAATCCTATGGCATATCTGACAGTTATCATCTAACTCGGATTTTCTTCCCTTAAAATGATGTTCTGAAAGGAAGAGGGATAGAACTGGGGATAGAAGGAAATAATGTCTAGTCTAAAATAGGAAGAAAAACCCAGCACTTGAAGTCGGAGTTTCTGGTCTCCAGTACTGAAGATATACAAAAAAGCCCTGACCTCCACAACACACAGGAGACTATAAAGGTAACCCAGTAAACACAGATCAACTGAGGGCTGGGCAGGCATTTCTTTTATCATCTAATGATTTCCATCCACCCGCCTACAGCCACAGCACTTCAGGAGTTCTCCTGTGGTCTAGCCTCCTCCTACACAAAGGTCAGCTGATGTCCTAGTCTACTTCTTTCCCTGGGGAGTGGAGAACAGAGGAAAGCTCTGCTCAGGCTTCTAGGAGAGGCAAGGAGAGAGGAGGAGTATGCGGTTTGTGCACAGGAAGGAGGTGGCCATGCCACGCTGTGGCTAAGCTGCTGGCACAGAGGTACACGTCCGAGTCCCCTGGCTCCACAGCCTGGATCCTCAGCGTGGAAAGCGTCCTGTCAGGCTTCTCCACTGAGAACCAAGCCTCAGGCATCCCTGACGTGTCTGCTGCCTCCTTGTTTTGGAACTACATCAAAAACAGCAGGTTCTGTCAGTACCAGTAAAGGCAGTTTTGTCCCTGAGGGCTATGGCCTCGCCTCTCTTTGTGACACTGTGCCAGGGGCCTTGGAGACTCCAGCATCTATGTGACCTGAGAAGACAGACGCTGGGAACAGAATGGGGACAATGATGGGAATCACCACACAGACACACACACCAGATATATGCACTGTACATACCACTCACACACACACTCATGCATGCCCCCATGCATGGACACATGTGCACACATACACACACTGGAAATACTTGGCATCCAGGGGCTCACCTGCCCCCAGGAGGCAGAGGGCCACCCAGTAGATGACCCGGGAGCCCATGGTGGGTCAGGTAGGCCTGGAGGGTTTGTTGGGTCAGGGTCTTTATGTGCGTGAGCAGAGGAGGGAGACGTCCCTGTCAGCACAAAGCAGGTGACGTCACTGTCTCTTAGTCTCACGGCCTCAGGAAATGTGATCATATAATAACACACTTTGATGACTGATTTGAATATGCATAAGCTCCTTTTTGAAAACATCAGCTCATGGGTGCTGGCCCAGGGCCCCAGAGCTGTCTGGACATGGAGACTCACACCACGGCTCTAAGTGCATCTTCTCCCTCAGCTCTCTCCTTGTCTGCCAGGCACGTTCCCTGTGACTCACCTCCAGCACCTCAAATGCCTGAGGTCCATGCGTTCCTGTCTGCCATGGCCCCTCTGCCCTCCCGGCCATACCCGTAAGCAACCCCATCCTTAGGCAGGGTGGGCACTGGTGCTGACTCGGCTGGGCATGTATGAGCTTGAAGTCACTGGGTATCAGGAGAAGAAGTGATACCTGGGCCAGTGCATGAGTCCAGAGCTCCTATTCCTTTTGCCTGTCAAAGACCAATGTCCCCTGCATTCTCTCATCTCCATGAAAGACTCTACCCACGGCCCATGGCAAAGCCCTGCCACAGAAAAGGTTCCTTTTCTCTTCTTTATGGAAGAAGACTCAGGCTCATCGTTGAGAAACACTGGCGTATAGCATGCTCTAGAGCGTCTCCCCGTGCTTCCAGAACTCACGAGGCTGTTAACAGGAGGTTTATCTCCTCATTTTACTGCTAGGAGAACCCTCACATGTTCCATGGTCACTAAAATATGTCTATTTTCATTAACTGGACACTGTAGCTACAAACTCCCTTTCCTTCAGTGGGAGAGTGGGGGCCAGGTGAGGGGCCCCGGGGCAGGACACACTGCAGCTCTGTGTAATTGCTGCTAGCCCAGAGACACATGACTGAGTCCCATCACTATGTCCGGGCTGGCTGAGAGTGGCCTGGAGCTGGACCTCGGCAGGAACGACAGTGCCCCTGCACCTGTCACCCCAGCCACCCCAGCCACCCCAGCTCCGAGGCCCTGGGTCTGAGCAGGCTACGGGGGCCTCCTGAGCCCTTTTTGTGAGGGGCTGAGGTGGCCATGCAGTGCTGTGGAGAGACTGCTGGCACAGAAGTACAAAGCTGTCTAGGAGGGGGTGGCCAGCCCCTGCGTGAGGGGGAAGTGCTCCATGTTTGATCTGGAGACACTGTAACCCTTGGGGATGTCACCATTTTCAGCATCACCAACACAGACAGAGCAGTGGATCAGCCGCAGTCCCAGTCCTGGGTCTTGTCGGTACCAATACATGTAGTAGTGGTTCATGTCCTGGGGGCACTGCAGGGTCACATTCCCTCCTGTCCTTGTTATCTTGTGCCTTTGGGTTTGGGTGAGGCCAGCATCTGTATGCCCAGTGGGGACAAAGATCAAAGCTGGTGCCGAGGCCACAGGGAAAGGCTGGGGAAGGACCCAGAAATCCCAGGTGAGGGGAGGGTCCTGCCCAGGAAATACCTGCCCCCAGGACAGCCAGGACCACAGAGCGCAGGAGACGCATGGCAAGGGCAGGCTCTGGAAGGGTCATTCTGAGACGTTACCCTCCTGTCCCAGAGCAACGTACCCCAGTGCCCATGCCCCTTTTCCCTGCAACCTCCAGTCAAAATAAACATTCAGGCCAACAGCCCAGACTGGGAGGAGTGCAGTGCTCTGAATTTGCACAGGTCCTGTGTGTAGATGAGTCTTTCCTGCCTTTGTGCAGAACAGTTTCTAACTCTGTATAAATTTCTCAGTAAGGATGGGATTCCTCCTTGACTCACTGGCTTTTATTTACCTAACTCTCCCTGCAGTCCAGAATGTCAGGGGAGATCCTTGTGGCTTCCTGGTGCAATTTAAGACTCCTGTGTTCTGGAAGTCCTTCAAGAGTTCTTTCCTCATTTGCTCGGTCACCCACCATCCTGTTAACCTCCTTCCACCTGCAAGGACTCGCTCTGGAGTCAGAGCTCTAGATCTGAGGGCACCTCTTCAACCAGCACTCAGGAAGGTTTCACTCAATTCCTTATCAATTCACTGACTGGGGGGACACCTGCCCACACCTAGCTAGATTCATCAGGGCACCTGCTTCCTGAGTGTGATCAGCAGGAGAATGCTCCCCAAAGATGTCCACGTGCTAATCCCGGAGCCTCTGAGTGTATTAGATTTCATGGCGGGGGATTAAGGCTGCAGATGGAACTGAGGTTGCTAATCAGTGGATGGAAACTCTGATGGCCTAGCTGTTAAGAGCTATGGCTGCAAACCACAAGGTTGTCAGTTAGAATCCACCAGGTACTCCTTGGAAACCGTTATAGGGACTTGACAGCAACTTGTTTTCTGTTGTTTTTTAAATCAGGGAATGGAGTTCATGGTGGTGCAAATGGTTAACACACTCAGCTGCTAACCAAAAGTCTGAAGGTTTTAGTCCACCCAGAGGTGCCTCGAAAGTAAGGCCTGGAGATCTGCTTCTGAAAAGTCAGCCACTGAAAACCCCACAGAGATGTTCTACTCTGACTCAGATGGGGTCGCTATGAGTCAGAGTCTACTTGACTGCAACTGGTTACTGATAAAATTGTCCATGAGTGTTTCCTTCTGGAACCTTCTCCGGGAGCAGAGCTGCACCCTGCATGCACAGTAGTGCCCTGACCACCTGCATTCTGTAATTCCCTGTGACTCATGAGACAGAGGGTTCCACAGAAACAGGCAGATGTTTAGGATCGATATTGGACATTTAGGATTGTAGACCCTAGAACTCCCAAGGCAAGGTACGTAGTTATTTTCTTTTTAAGTTTCCTCTCTTATTTCATGTGATCCCAAATCTTGTACAAAGTAGAGGGCACAAAAATGTGGGTTAAATAAAGGAAATTGACTAACGAATGTCAATTCTTTACATCCTTTCTCTCGTGGTAGGCTGCACCATGAACAGGAAGACTCCTTAGCAAACCCCCCTTCCTCTCTGTGTGCAACAGGGAAGACTCCACCGGAACCCCCCCACTCACACAAACCCAACAAAACCAGCTGCCACTGAGTCAACTCCAACTCACGGTGACTCCACGTGTGTCAGAGTATAACTGTGCTCCATGGGGTTTTCAGTAGATGTTTTTGCAGAAGTAGATTGCCAGGCCTTTCTTTTGAGGTAGCTCTGAATGGACTGGAACCTCCAACCTTTCAGTTAGCAGCTAAGCATTGTCACCTTTTGCATCCTCCAGGGACAGCCTTCGTGAAAGATGACACACAGCCTATTCAGAACAACAGCTCCAGTGCAGAAAGGTGTGTCTTCCTCTATTGTCACCTGTAGGATCCACACAGGGTCTCTGCCCTGAAGTTGTCAGGGAGGCAGCATGATAATCCCATGTGATGCATGACCTATGACCCTCCTGCTCCTGCACAGCTAGGCCAGGAAATGGGAAGCCAAAGCAGGGATCGTTCTGCTGAGTGGAGTCGTGGGGCCTATAGGTGCCGAAGGAAAGGAGCCCCATGTGCCTCCTCACTCTGCCATTTGTGACCTCTGCGATCAGGAGAGTGGCTTCATCTCTGTCAGTCATGGTTCCACAGCTGAACAAATCGCCACACAGTCCTTCCTCAGCACACTTCTGTCAGCACTGACAGAGGTTACAGGAATGAGCAGAGCAAAGAGTGTCTGGGGATCCCTCAGCTCGGCAGGCCTGAGCTGGACCTGGGGGCCGACCTCGCTCTCACTGTCACTTCCTGAGCCTGGCAGAGGGCTTTGTGCATAGGATGGCAGGGACTCTGCAGGGCTGTGCAAGCAGCTGGCACAGAGGAACATGGCTGAGTCTCGGGCTCCAGGGTGCTCAGGCTCAGCTCTGAGTGGTAGCAGGAAACTGTTGGCCTGAAAATTGTTGTGGGATGTTGCCTTTCTCTCTGCCTTCCCCGTGGTAATATTGAAGGAGGAACTGGGGGCTCTGGCCCTGGGCCTACTGGTACCAGGACACAGAGTGTGCCCAGAGAAGGGAGAACACCTCAGTGTCACCTGCTGTCCTGGTGCTTTGATCAGGTGCCTCAGGCTCTGAGTGACTCTGGAATCCACTGGGCCTGTTTAAGGGGGGAGGGTGACAGAAGCTGAGGACAGAGTGCAAGGGGCCTGGCTGCAGCCATCATACTTAGGCTTGAACTCCCAGGGTGGTAAAGGCAGGTCAGCACCTTCCCACCTGTGTCCAGCACTCACCTGCCCCCAGGAGGCAGAGGGCCACCCAGCAGAGGAGCCTGGAACTCATGGAAGGTTGGGCAGAATGGGCAGTGCTTCCTGCTCAGGGAGGGGTTTCCTGGGCCTAGCACCCTAATGCTGTGCACCCCTTTTCCCTGATATGAGCATTCTATGATGTTGAAGTTGCCACCAAGGCATCACCTACCTGCTCCTTCAAAATTTTCCTGTCCCTTGTAGACTGCCAAGCTGTGGTTTCTAACTGTTGCTTGGTCAGACTGTGCCCGAATTTGGCACAAAAATTCTTCATGTGTGCAAACCAAGATGGTGCATGCGCAGGACCTGAAGAGCTGTGGTCCCAAACTTGACCCCCAACCTGAACTTTGCCAGAGAGGAAGATGTTCTCAGGCACACAGCTGTAACCTAGCCCATTTATAAAGGGAAAGTTCCCTTCATTTACAAATGACTCAGCACCTGGATCTCCAATTATGGACATGGGAGGGATCGGTGTGTCAGATTTTGGGTACATACCACATACAAGCACACATCACACACATGCACACACCGTATACCACATATCATAAACACACATCCACATGCACTCACCACACTCCTGCACACATATACACACCAACACACACATGCACACAATTGAATTGCTTGGTGGTCTGAGGACTCAGCTGTCCCCAGGAGGCAGAGGCCAGGGACCAGAAGAGTCTGGAGCCCATGGCAGGTCGGGGCCAAGGGGAACGTAGAGAAGGGTCTCCTCAGTCTGCGTTTTGGGAAAATAGGACCTGGGCTCTCTTGGAGTCACTCAGTGATGTCACTGGTCAGCCAGCCCCCTGGCCTCAGGGCCCCTTTAGTGTGCACAAGGGCATATCCCAGAATAAGAAAAATTTAGACACTTCTCCCAAGAGGGTGTGTTCTCTTTGACCTCGTCCTGAGACGGTTTGGACCTTTGAGCTCATGATTATTTCCAGTATGAAACAACTTCTGTTTTCAACTCTCCAAGTATTTCTGTCATTTAGACACTCAGGGTAAATCCTTAAGGCACTTTTAGTGATTTGGGGGAATATTTTAAATAAAACACTCCTCCCCAAAACTCCAAAGTGCTATCACCCAGCGAGGTTGATCTAGGATGAATGATTTTTTACAGAAATAGTGTACAACCGCAGACGACGCTCTCCTTTAATGTACATGCTTTAAGATGTGGTGTTTGACCAAGAAAGAAGCATTGGGAGCAGAGTGCATCCTTTGTACCTGGGGTTCCTGCACAGAGAAGCTCCTTGTCCAGGAAGACTGGCGAAAGGGACCTTCCTCCAGAGTCTACAGACAGAGGGCCTTAACCTGGAGCTGATGCCCTGAATTTGGACTTCTAGACTACTAGACTGTGAGAAAATGAATCTCTCTTTGATAAAGAAAAAAAAAAAAGATGTAGTGTTTGAGAACATGGGCTTAATATCTCACAGCCCTGGGCTAAAGGGGGGTCCTGCCCCATGTGGACACTGGGGAGTCACTGGTCAGCTCAACAAACCAGTGTTCGCACCTGGAAGATGAGGCACCAACAGTGCTCTCTTCAAGGTCAGTGTGAGCTTTCTTAGTAACTGTTCAGGAAAGTCCTGGTGACAAAGCCTTTAGAACACAGTGATACCCAGGACAGTGTAGCAAAGGTCACTGCTTGAGTCCTAAGCAGAGTAGAGTTGAGAAAGTGCGTGTTTGCTAATAAAAACGTTTATATAAATACCGTACGCTCTCAGAGACAGCTACCTCTGAAAGACCATGTGCTCTCTTGCCATCACTTCCTGAGCCAGGCAGAGGGCTTTGTGCACAGGGTGGCAGCAGCTCTGCAGGGCT